>NW_027183503.1:0-300000 GCF_041296385.1 Aphelocoma coerulescens | reverse complement strand
CCTTGCAGCTGGCTCATGGGCCCACATTCAGGGCCCCCACCTCGGGAGAAAATTCTCCCAATGTGCTCTGATGTTGAAAGAGTCAAGAAGAGAAGAAGGGAAAAAAAACCCCCGAAGTCCCAGGAAAACAAAGTTCAACTCTCCATCTCCCCCCAGAGAAAAGGAGCTGAAAACTGGCAAAAAAGAAACCAAGTTGCTTCCTCTGCTCTTGCTGCAAGCAGGATGCAGAGGAGTGTGTATGTGTCTCCTTGAAAAAATGCTCTGAGAAGTTTGTCCGGTTTTTTTCCTCTCCCCCCTCTCAGGCCCAGTTGAAAGGCACAGAAACGCACAAAGTTCACTTCTGGGCATAGAGCAGCAATAGGGGATACACACAATAAAGTCACCCCAAGACACAGGGACAGAGAATTCAGTGGAAAGACTCCGAGAATTCTGCTCCCAGAGATCATTCATTCCTGCTCACCCTGACCCTTGTAGAAAGGGGACATCGTTCCAGGCAGCCTGTACTGAGCATGTGGCTCCTGAGTGGGGTTTGTTGTTTAGGAAACCTGCTCCGGCTTTTCCATTCTTTCCTTGCAAACAGGAAAACTTCTCCTGGGGCTGTGTGCAGGCAGAGCCCTGAGGAGAGCAGGTGGCACATGGTGCGCTGGGCTGGGACAGCCAGCTGCAGAGCTCAAGGGAAGAAGCCCAAAGTGTCACAATGGCTCCTTGCCTTCCCATGCAACACCTGGGTCACAATGGTCTCCTTGATTCCATGAGGCCCCACTGTGTCACAATGGCTCCTTGGTTCCATCAGGTTCCGCAGTGTCACCATGGTCTCCTTTGATCCGCACTGTCATCATGGACAATTGGTTCCATGAGGCCCCGCAGTGTCACAATGGTCCCTTGGTTCCATAGCTTTGACGTTGTAACAATGGACTCCTTGCTTCTATGAGCTAGCCTGCTTTTTGCAGAGGTGTCTTTGGTTCCAACAAGGCCCCGCTGTGTCTCAGTGCACCCTGGCTTCCATGTGGATCTGGAGTATCACAAAGGCTCCTTGGTTCCACCAGGTCCTGCTGTGTCACAATGGGTCCTGTGGTCCCTGAAGCCCTCCAAAGTCATTGTGGAGGCTTGCTTCCATGAGGTTCCATTATGTGCCAGTGGTCATCTTGGTTCCAGGAGTTTCCTTAGTGTCACAATGCTCTCCATGCTTCCATTAGGCCCTGCTTTGCCACAATGGTCCCCTTGTTTCCATGAGGCCCCGCTGTGTCACAATGGACCTATGGTTCCATGATGTTGCGTGGTGTCACCGTGCTCTTCTTGAATCCGCCGTGTAACCATGGACCATTGGTTCCATGCAGCCGTGTCACAATGGGCTCCTTGATTCCATGATTCCCCACGGTGTCACAATGGAGCCTTGTTTCTAGGAGGTTCTGTACTGTCACAATTGCCTCCTTGATGCCATCAGCCCCTGCAGTGTCACAATGGCTCCTTGGTTCCATGAGGAACACAATAGCTTGGCATAAGCATTGAGCAACAACTGCTGAACACACCTGGCAACATCTGCTTGCATCAAAAGAGGGCTTCAAGCTGACAATGGCACCAGCAGCTTCCATCTGCAACAGAGACCCAGGAAAGGACAGGCTGTGCCGGTTTGGACAAATGTGGAGGAAAATATCCTCTGATAGAAGGCAGGTTACACCCAGCCCTCCCCCACCAGGTTTTTGGAAAAAAGAACTTTCCTGGGAAGAAAGTGAAAGAGATAAAAACTATTTTTTTAACAAACACACAGGAAAAGGATAACAATGCTAAATATTAAAAGCTCAGGCTGTGCAGAGAAAGCTGGGATAATTTGAGAGTCCTTCTGTGTTTCGGTGGGGTCTCCTGAAACATCCATAGACAGCGAGGCCCGTGCAAAGAAACAGGGAGCGATTCTTGAGAGAAGTTTCAGAGCTCTTTCTTCTCCAGCCACATGGGCGGGGCACTGCCAAAGACCTGAGCAATCACAGCACAACCAGGGCCCTCCTCGCACAGGGCAACACAAAATAAGCAGTGCTGAACAGGGTTAGGGCACATGTGAGCAGGGAGCAGGGAGACCCCGTGCCCAGGCCATGCCTCTACCCCAGGGTCCCCTCTCCCATGACCGCATGGCAGGGGGGAGGAACCCCAACACTTCCGTAGGTGTAGTCTCTCTCCTCCTCCTTGCAGCTGGCTCATGGGCCCACATTCAGGGCCCCCACCTCGGGAGAAAATTCTCCCAATGTGCTCTGATGTTGAAAGAGTCAAGAAGAGAAGAAGGGAAAAAAAACCCCCGAAGTCCCAGGAAAACAAAGTTCAACTCTCCATCTCCCCCCAGAGAAAAGGAGCTGAAAACTGGCAAAAAAGAAACCAAGTTGCTTCCTCTGCTCTTGCTGCAAGCAGGATGCAGAGGAGTGTGTATGTGTGTCCTTGAAAAAACGCTCTGAGAAGTTTGTCCGGTTTTTTTCCTCTCCCCCCTCTCAGGCTCAGTTGAAAGGCACAGAAACGCACAAAGTTCACTTCTGGGCATAGAGCAGCAATAGGGGATACACACAATAAAGTCACCCCAAGACACAGGGACAGAGAATTCAGTGGAAAGACTCCGAGAATTCTGCTCCCAGAGATCATTCATTCCTGCTCACACTGACCCTTGTAGAAAGGGGACATCGTTCCAGGCAGCCTGTACTGAGCATGTGGCTCCTGAGTGGGGTTTGTTGTTTAGGAAACCTGCTCCGGCTTTTCCATTCTTTCCTTGCAAACAGGAAAACTTCTCCTGGGGCTGTGTGCAGGCAGAGCCCTGAGGAGAGCAGGTGGCACATGGTGCGCTGGGCTGGGACAGCCAGCTGCAGAGCTCAAGGGAAGAAGCCCAAAGTGTCACAATGGCTCCTTGCCTTCACATGCAACACCTGGGTCACAATGGTCTCCTTGATTCCATGAGGCCCCACTGTGTCACAATGGCTCCTTGGTTCCATCAGGTTCCGCAGTGTCACCATGGTCTCCTTTGATCCGCACTGTCATCATGGACAATTGGTTCCATGAGGCCCCGCAGTGTCACAATGGTCCCTTGGTTCCATAGCTTTGACGTTGTAACAATGGACTCCTTGCTTCTATGAGCTAGCCTGCTTTTTGCAGAGGTGTCTTTGGTTCCAACAAGGCCCCGCTGTGTCTCAGTGCACCCTGGCTTCCATGTGGATCTGGAGTATCACAAAGGCTCCTTGGTTCCACCAGGTCCTGCTGTGTCACAATGGGTCCTGTGGTCCCTGAGGCCCTCCAAAGTCATTGTGGAGGCTTGCTTCCATGAGGTTCCATTATGTGCCAGTGGTCATCTTGGTTCCAGGAGTTTCCTTAGTGTCACAATGCTCTCCATGCTTCCATTAGGCCCTGCTTTGCCACAATGGTCCCCTTGTTTCCATGAGGCCCCGCTGTGTCACAATGGACCTATGGTTCCATGATGTTGCGTGGTGTCACCGTGCTCTTCTTGAATCCGCAGTGTAACCATGGACCATTGGTTCCATGCAGCCGTGTCACAATGGGCTCCTTGATTCCATGATTCCCCACGGTGTCACAATGGAGCCTTGTTTCTAGGAGGTTCTGTACTGTCACAATTGCCTCCTTGATGCCATCAGCCCCTGCAGTGTCACAATGGCTCCTTGGTTCCATGAGGAACACAATAGCTTGGCATAAGCATTGAGCAACAGCTGCTGAACACACCTGGCAACATCTGCTTGCATCAAAAGAGGGCTTCAAGCTGACAATGGCACCAGCAGCTTCCATCTGCAACAGAGACCCAGGAAAGGACAGGCTATGCCGGTTTGGACAAATGTGGAGGAAAATATCCTCTGATAGAAGGCAGGTTACACCCAGCCCTCCCCCACCAGGTTTTTGGAAAAAAGAACTTTCCTGGGAAGAAAGTGAAAGAGATAAAAACTATTTTTTTAACAAACACACAGGAAAAGGATAGCAATGCTAAATATTAAAAGCTCTCGCTGTGCAGAGAAAGCTGGGATAATTTGAGAGTCCTTCCGTGTTTCGGTGGGGTCTCCTGAAACATCCATAGACAGCGAGGCCCGTGCAAAGAAACAGGGAGCGATTCTTGAGAGAAGTTTCAGAGCTCTTTCTTCTCCAGCCACATGGGCGGGGCACTGCCAAAGAACTGAGCAATCACAGCACAACCAGGGCCCTCCTCGCACAGGGCAACACAAAATAAGCAGTGCTGAACAGGATTAGGGCACATGTAAGCAGGGAGACCCCCCGTGCCCAGGCCATGCCTCTACCCCAGGGTCCCCTCTCCCATGACCTCATGGCAGGGGGGAGGAACCCCAACACTTCCGTAGGTGCAGTCTCTCTCCTCCTCCTTGCAGCTGGCTCATGGGCCCACATTCAGGGCCCCCACCTCGGGAGAAAATTCTCCCAATGTGCTCTGATGTTGAAAGAGTCAAGAAGAGAAGAAGGGAAAAAAACCCCCAAAAAGTCCCAGGAAAACAAAGTTCAACTCTCCATCTCCCCCCAGAGAAAAGGAGCTGAAAACTGGCTAAAAAGAAACAAAGTTGCTTCCTCTGCTCTTGCTGCAAGCAGGATGCAGAGGAGTGTGTATGTGTGTCCTTGAACAAACGCTCTGAGAAATTTGTCCGGTTTTTTTTCCTCTCCCCCCTCTCAGGCTCAGTTGAAAGGCACAGAAATGCACAAAGTTCACTTCTGGGCATAGAGCAGCAATAGGGGATACACACGATAAAGTCACCCCAAGACACAGGGACAGAGAATTCAGTGGAAAGACTCCGAGAATTCTGCTCCCAGAGATCATTCATTCCTGCTCACCCTGACCCTTGTAGAAAGGGGACATCGTTCCAGGCAGCCTGTACTGAGCATGTGGCTCCTGAGTGGGGTTTGTTGTTTAGGAAACCTGCTCCGGCTTTTCCATTCTTTCCTTGCAAACAGGAAAACTTCTCCTGGGGCTGTGTGCAGGCAGAGCCCTGAGGAGAGCAGGTGGCACATGGTGCGCTGGGCTGGGACAGCCAGCTGCAGAGCTCAAGGGAAGAAGCCCAAAGTGTCACAATGGCTCCTTGCCTTCCCATGCAACACCTGGGTCACAATGGTCTCCTTGATTCCATGAGGCCCCACTGTGTCACAATGGCTCCTTGGTTCCATCAGGTTCCGCAGTGTCACCATGGTCTCCTTTGATCCGCACTGTCATCATGGACAATTGGTTCCATGAGGCCCCGCAGTGTCACAATGGTCCCTTGGTTCCATAGCTTTGACGTTGTAACAATGGACTCCTTGCTTCTATGAGCTAGCCTGCTTTTTGCAGAGGTGTCTTTGGTTCCAACAAGGCCCCGCTGTGTCTCAGTGCACCCTGGCTTCCATGTGGATCTGGAGTATCACAAAGGCTCATTGGTTCCACCAGGTCCTGCTGTGTCACAATGGGTCCTGTGGTCCCTGAGGCCCTCCAAAACCATCGTGGAGGCTTGCTTCCATGAGGTTCCATTATGTGCCAGTGGTCATCTTGGTTCCAGGAGTTTCCTTAGTGTCACAATGCCCTCCATGCTTCCATTAGGCCCTGCTTTGCCACAATGGTCCCCTTGTTTCCATGAGGCCCCGCTGTGTCACAATGGACCTATGGTTCCGTGATGTTGCGTGGTGTCACCGTGCTCTTCTTGAATCCGCAGTGTAACAATGGACCATTGGTTCCATGTGGCCTGGCCGTGTCACAATGGGCTCCTTGATTCCATGATTCCCCACGGTGTCACAATGGAGCCTTGTTTCTAGGAGGTTCTGTACTGTCACAATTGCCTCCTTGATGCCATCAGCCCCTGCAGTGTCACAATGGCTCCTTGGTTCCATGAGGAACACAACAGCTTGGCATAAGCATTGAGCAACAGCTGCTGAACACACCTGGCAACATCTGCTTGCATCAAAAGAGGGCTTCAAGCTGAGAATGGCACCAGCAGCTTCCATCTGCAACAGAGACCCAGGAAAGGACAGGCTGTGCCGGTTTGGACAAATGTGGAGGAAAATATCCTCTGATAGAAGGCAGGTTACACCCAGCCCTCCCCCACCAGCTTCGGGAAAAAAGAATTTTCCTGGGAAGAAAGTGAAAGAGATAAAAACCATTTTTTTAACAAACACCCAGGAAAAGGATAACAATGCTAAATATTAAAGGCTCTCGCTGTGCAGAGAAAGCTGGGATAATTTGAGAGTCCTTCTGTGTTTCGGTGGGGTCTCCTGAAACATCCATAGACAGCGAGGCCCGTGCAAAGAAACAGGGAGCGATTCTTGAGAGAAGTTTCAGAGCTCTTTCTTCTCCAGCCACATGGGCGGGGCACTGCCAAAGAACTGAGCAATCACAGCACAACCAGGGCCCTCCTCGCACAGGGCAACACAAAATAAGCAGTGCTGAACAGGATTAGGGCACATGTGAGCAGGGAGCAGGGAGACCCCGTGCCCAGGCCATGCCTCTACCCCAGGGTCCCCTCTCCCATGACCGCATGGCAGGAGGGAGGAACCCCAACACTTCCGTAGGTGTAGTCTCTCTCCTCCTCCTTGCAGCTGGCTCATGGGCCCACATTCAGGGCCCCCACCTCGGGAGAAAATTCTCCCAATGTGCTCTGATGTTGAAAGAGTCAAGAAGAGAAGAAGGGAAAAAAAACCCCCGAAGTCCCAGGAAAACAAAGTTCAACTCTCCATCTCCCCCCAGAGAAAAGGAGCTGAAAACTGGCAAAAAAGAAACCAAGTTGCTTCCTCTGCTCTTGCTGCAAGCAGGATGCAGAGGAGTGTGTATGTGTGTCCTTGAACAAACGCTCTGAGAAGTCTGTCCGGTTTTTTTCCTCTCCCCCCTCTCAGGCCCAGTTGAAAGGCACAGAAACGCACAAAGTTCACTTCTGGGCATAGAGCAGCAATAGGGGATACACACAATAAAGTCACCCCAAGACACAGGGACAGAGAATTCAGTGGAAAGACTCCGAGAATTCTGCTCCCAGAGATCATTCATTCCTGCTCACCCTGACCCTTGTAGAAAGGGGACATCGTTCCAGGCAGCCTGTACTGAGCATGTGGCTCCTGAGTGGGGTTTGTTGTTTAGGAAACCTGCTCCGGCTTTTCCATTCTTTCCTTGCAAACAGGAAAACTTCTCCTGGGGCTGTGTGCAGGCAGAGCCCTGAGGAGAGCAGGTGGCACATGGTGCGCTGGGCTGGGACAGCCAGCTGCAGAGCTCAAGGGAAGAAGCCCAAAGTGTCACAATGGCTCCTTGCCTTCCCATGCAACACCTGGGTCACAATGGTCTCCTTGATTCCATGAGGCCCCACTGTGTCACAATGGCTCCTTGGTTCCATCAGGTTCCGCAGTGTCACCATGGTCTCCTTTGATCCGCACTGTCATCATGGACAATTGGTTCCATGAGGCCCCGCAGTGTCACAATGGTCCCTTGGTTCCATAGCTTTGACGTTGTAACAATGGACTCCTTGCTTCTATGAGCTAGCCTGCTTTTTGCAGAGGTGTCTTTGGTTCCAACAAGGCCCCGCTGTGTCTCAGTGCACCCTGGCTTCCATGTGGATCTGGAGTATCACAAAGGCTCCTTGGTTCCACCAGGTCCTGCTGTGTCACAATGGGTCCTGTGGTCCCTGAAGCCCTCCAAAGTCATTGTGGAGGCTTGCTTCCATGAGGTTCCATTATGTGCCAGTGGTCATCTTGGTTCCAGGAGTTTCCTTAGTGTCACAATGCTCTCCATGCTTCCATTAGGCCCTGCTTTGCCACAATGGTCCCCTTGTTTCCATGAGGCCCCGCTGTGTCACAATGGACCTATGGTTCCATGATGTTGCGTGGTGTCACCGTGCTCTTCTTGAATCCGCCGTGTAACCATGGACCATTGGTTCCATGCAGCCGTGTCACAATGGGCTCCTTGATTCCATGATTCCCCACGGTGTCACAATGGAGCCTTGTTTCTAGGAGGTTCTGTACTGTCACAATTGCCTCCTTGATGCCATCAGCCCCTGCAGTGTCACAATGGCTCCTTGGTTCCATGAGGAACACAATAGCTTGGCATAAGCATTGAGCAACAACTGCTGAACACACCTGGCAACATCTGCTTGCATCAAAAGAGGGCTTCAAGCTGACAATGGCACCAGCAGCTTCCATCTGCAACAGAGACCCAGGAAAGGACAGGCTGTGCCGGTTTGGACAAATGTGGAGGAAAATATCCTCTGATAGAAGGCAGGTTACACCCAGCCCTCCCCCACCAGGTTTTTGGAAAAAAGAACTTTCCTGGGAAGAAAGTGAAAGAGATAAAAACTATTTTTTTAACAAACACACAGGAAAAGGATAACAATGCTAAATATTAAAAGCTCTCGCTGTGCAGAGAAAGCTGGGATAATTTGAGAGTCCTTCTGTGTTTCGGTGGGGTCTCCTGAAACATCCATAGACAGCGAGGCCCGTGCAAAGAAACAGGGAGCCATTCTTGAGAGAAGTTTCAGAGCTCTTTCTTCTCCAGCCACATGGGCGGGGCACTGCCAAAGAACTGAGCAATCACAGCACAACCAGGGCCCTCCTCGCACAGGGCAACACAAAATAAGCAGTGCTGAACAGGGTTAGGGCACATGTGAGCAGGGAGCAGGGAGACCCCGTGCCCAGGCCATGCCTCTACCCCAGGGTCCCCTCTCCCATGACCGCATGGCAGGGGGGAGGAACCCCAACACTTCCGTAGGTGTAGTCTCTCTCCTCCTCCTTGCAGCTGGCTCATGGGCCCACATTCAGGGCCCCCACCTCGGGAGAAAATTCTCCCAATGTGCTCTGATGTTGAAAGAGTCAAGAAGAGAAGAAGGGAAAAAAAACCCCCGAAGTCCCAGGAAAACAAAGTTCAACTCTCCATCTCCCCCCAGAGAAAAGGAGCTGAAAACTGGCTAAAAAGAAACCAAGTTGCTTCCTCTGCTCTTGCTGCAAGCAGGATGCAGAGGAGTGTGTATGTGTGTCCTTGAAAAAACGCTCTGAGAAGTTTGTCCGGTTTTTTTCCTCTCCCCCCTCTCAGGCTCAGTTGAAAGGCACAGAAACGCACAAAGTTCACTTCTGGGCATAGAGCAGCAATAGGGGATACACACAATAAAGTCACCCCAAGACACAGGGACAGAGAATTCAGTGGAAAGACTCCGAGAATTCTGCTCCCAGAGATCATTCATTCCTGCTCACACTGACCCTTGTAGAAAGGGGACATCGTTCCAGGCAGCCTGTACTGAGCATGTGGCTCCTGAGTGGGGTTTGTTGTTTAGGAAACCTGCTCCGGCTTTTCCATTCTTTCCTTGCAAACAGGAAAACTTCTCCTGGGGCTGTGTGCAGGCAGAGCCCTGAGGAGAGCAGGTGGCACATGGTGCGCTGGGCTGGGACAGCCAGCTGCAGAGCTCAAGGGAAGAAGCCCAAAGTGTCACAATGGCTCCTTGCCTTCCCATGCAACACCTGGGTCACAATGGTCTCCTTGATTCCATGAGGCCCCACTGTGTCACAATGGCTCCTTGGTTCCATCAGGTTCCGCAGTGTCACCATGGTCTCCTTTGATCCGCACTGTCATCATGGACAATTGGTTCCATGAGGCCCCGCAGTGTCACAATGGTCCCTTGGTTCCATAGCTTTGACGTTGTAACAATGGACTCCTTGCTTCTATGAGCTAGCCTGCTTTTTGCAGAGGTGTCTTTGGTTCCAACAAGGCCCCGCTGTGTCTCAGTGCACCCTGGCTTCCATGTGGATCTGGAGTATCACAAAGGCTCCTTGGTTCCACCAGGTCCTGCTGTGTCACAATGGGTCCTGTGGTCCCTGAGGCCCTCCAAAGTCATTGTGGAGGCTTGCTTCCATGAGGTTCCATTATGTGCCAGTGGTCATCTTGGTTCCAGGAGTTTCCTTAGTGTCACAATGCTCTCCATGCTTCCATTAGGCCCTGCTTTGCCACAATGGTCCCCTTGTTTCCATGAGGCCCCGCTGTGTCACAATGGACCTATGGTTCCATGATGTTGCGTGGTGTCACCGTGCTCTTCTTGAATCCGCAGTGTAACCATGGACCATTGGTTCCATGCAGCCGTGTCACAATGGGCTCCTTGATTCCATGATTCCCCACGGTGTCACAATGGAGCCTTGTTTCTAGGAGGTTCTGTACTGTCACAATTGCCTCCTTGATGCCATCAGCCCCTGCAGTGTCACAATGGCTCCTTGGTTCCATGAGGAACACAATAGCTTGGCATAAGCATTGAGCAACAGCTGCTGAACACACCTGGCAACATCTGCTTGCATCAAAAGAGGGCTTCAAGCTGACAATGGCACCAGCAGCTTCCATCTGCAACAGAGACCCAGGAAAGGACAGGCTATGCCGGTTTGGACAAATGTGGAGGAAAATATCCTCTGATAGAAGGCAGGTTACACCCAGCCCTCCCCCACCAGGTTTTTGGAAAAAAGAACTTTCCTGGGAAGAAAGTGAAAGAGATAAAAACTATTTTTTTAACAAACACACAGGAAAACGATAGCAATGCTAAATATTAAAAGCTCTCGCTGTGCAGAGAAAGCTGGGATAATTTGAGAGTCCTTCCGTGTTTCGGTGGGGTCTCCTGAAACATCCATAGACAGCGAGGCCCGTGCAAAGAAACAGGGAGCGATTCTTGAGAGAAGTTTCAGAGCTCTTTCTTCTCCAGCCACATGGGCGGGGCACTGCCAAAGAACTGAGCAATCACAGCACAACCAGGGCCCTCCTCGCACAGGGCAACACAAAATAAGCAGTGCTGAACAGGATTAGGGCACATGTAAGCAGGGAGACCCCCCGTGCCCAGGCCATGCCTCTACCCCAGGGTCCCCTCTCCCATGACCTCATGGCAGGGGGAAGGAACCCCAACACTTCCGTAGGTGTAGTCTCTCTCCTCCTCCTTGCAGCTGGCTCATGGGCCCACATTCAGGGCCCCCACCTCGGGAGAAAATTCTCCCAATGTGCTCTGATGTTGAAAGAGTCAAGAAGAGAAGAAGGGAAAAAAACCCCCAAAAAGTCCCAGGAAAACAAAGTTCAACTCTCCATCTCCCCCCAGAGAAAAGGAGCTGAAAACTGGCTAAAAAGAAACAAAGTTGCTTCCTCTGCTCTTGCTGCAAGCAGGATGCAGAGGAGTGTGTATGTGTGTCCTTGAACAAACGCTCTGAGAAATTTGTCCGGTTTTTTTTCCTCTCCCCCCTCTCAGGCTCAGTTGAAAGGCACAGAAATGCACAAAGTTCACTTCTGGGCATAGAGCAGCAATAGGGGATACACACGATAAAGTCACCCCAAGACACAGGGACAGAGAATTCAGTGGAAAGACTCCGAGAATTCTGCTCCCAGAGATCATTCATTCCTGCTCACCCTGACCCTTGTAGAAAGGGGACATCGTTCCAGGCAGCCTGTACTGAGCATGTGGCTCCTGAGTGGGGTTTGTTGTTTAGGAAACCTGCTCCGGCTTTTCCATTCTTTCCTTGCAAACAGGAAAACTTCTCCTGGGGCTGTGTGCAGGCAGAGCCCTGAGGAGAGCAGGTGGCACATGGTGCGCTGGGCTGGGACAGCCAGCTGCAGAGCTCAAGGGAAGAAGCCCAAAGTGTCACAATGGCTCCTTGCCTTCCCATGCAACACCTGGGTCACAATGGTCTCCTTGATTCCATGAGGCCCCACTGTGTCACAATGGCTCCTTGGTTCCATCAGGTTCCGCAGTGTCACCATGGTCTCCTTTGATCCGCACTGTCATCATGGACAATTGGTTCCATGAGGCCCCGCAGTGTCACAATGGTCCCTTGGTTCCATAGCTTTGACGTTGTAACAATGGACTCCTTGCTTCTATGAGCTAGCCTGCTTTTTGCAGAGGTGTCTTTGGTTCCAACAAGGCCCCGCTGTGTCTCAGTGCACCCTGGCTTCCATGTGGATCTGGAGTATCACAAAGGCTCCTTGGTTCCACCAGGTCCTGCTGTGTCACAATGGGTCCTGTGGTCCCTGAGGCCCTCCAAAGTCATTGTGGAGGCTTGCTTCCATGAGGTTCCATTATGTGCCAGTGGTCATCTTGGTTCCAGGAGTTTCCTTAGTGTCACAATGCCCTCCATGCTTCCATTAGGCCCTGCTTTGCCACAATGGTCCCCTTGTTTCCATGAGGCCCCGCTGTGTCACAATGGACCTATGGTTCCATGATGTTGCGTGGTGTCACCGTGCTCTTCTTGAATCCGCAGTGTAACCATGGACCATTGGTTCCATGCAGCCGTGTCACAATGGGCTCCTTGATTCCATGATTCCCCACGGTGTCACAATGGAGCCTTGTTTCTAGGAGGTTCTGTACTGTCACAATTGCCTCCTTGATGCCATCAGCCCCTGCAGTGTCACAATGGCTCCTTGGTTCCATGAGGAACACAATAGCTTGGCATAAGCATTGAGCAACAACTGCTGAACACACCTGGCAACATCTGCTTGCATCAAAAGAGGGCTTCAAGCTGACAATGGCACCAGCAGCTTCCATCTGCAACAGACACCCAGGGAAAGGACAGGCTGTGCCGGTTTGGACAAATGTGGAGGAAAATATCCTCTGATAGAAGGCAGGTTACACCCAGCCCTCCCCCACCAGGTTTTTGGAAAAAAGAACTTTCCTGGGAAGAAAGTGAAAGAGATAAAAACTATTTTTTTAACAAACACACAGGAAAAGGATAGCAATGCTAAATATTAAAAGCTCTCGCTGTGCAGAGAAAGCTGGGATAATTTGAGAGTCCTTCCGTGTTTCGGTGGGGTCTCCTGAAACATCCATAGACAGCGAGGCCCGTGCAAAGAAACAGGGAGCGATTCTTGAGAGAAGTTTCAGAGCTCTTTCTTCTCCAGCCACATGGGCGGGGCACTGCCAAAGAACTGAGCAATCACAGCACAACCAGGGCCCTCCTCGCACAGGGCAACACAAAATAAGCAGTGCTGAACAGGGTTAGGGCACATGTGAGCAGGGAGCAGGGAGACCCCCGTGCCCAGGCCATGCCTCTACCCCAGGGTCCCCTCTCCCATGACCTCATGGCAGGGGGGAGGAACCCCAACACTTCCGTAGGTGTAGTCTCTCTCCTCCTCCTTGCAGCTGGCTCATGGGCCCACATTCAGGGCCCCCACCTCGGGAGAAAATTCTCCCAATGTGCTCTGATGTTGAAAGAGTCAAGAAGAGAAGAAGGGGAAAAAACCCCCGAAGTCCCAGGAAAACAAAGTTCAACTCTCCATCTCCCCCCAGAGAAAAGGAGCTGAAAACTGGCTAAAAAGAAACAAAGTTGCTTCCTCTGCTCTTGCTGCAAGCAGGATGCAGAGGAGTGTGTATGTGTGTCCTTGAACAAACGCTCTGAGAAGTCTGTCCGGTTTTTTTTCCTCTCCCCCCTCTCAGGCTCAGTTGAAAGGCACAGAAATGCACAAAGTTCACTTCTGGGCATAGAGCAGCAATAGGGGATACACACAATAAAGTCACCCCAAGACACAGGGACAGAGAATTCAGTGGAAAGACTCCGAGAATTCTGCTCCCAGAGATCATTCATTCCTGCTCACACTGACCCTTGTAGAAAGGGGACATC
The DNA here is from genome assembly GCF_041296385.1 of Aphelocoma coerulescens. Taxonomy (NCBI): domain Eukaryota; kingdom Metazoa; phylum Chordata; class Aves; order Passeriformes; family Corvidae; genus Aphelocoma; species Aphelocoma coerulescens. Next base: position 286,458 of record NW_027183503.1, on the reverse strand, counting down.
GTTCCAGGCAGCCTGTACTGAGCATGTGGCTCCTGAGTGGGGTTTGTTGTTTAGGAAACCTGCTCCGGCTTTTCCATTCTTTCCTTGCAAACAGGAAAACTTCTCCTGGGGCTGTGTGCAGGCAGAGCCCTGAGGAGAGCAGGTGGCACATGGTGCGCTGGGCTGGGACAGCCAGCTGCAGAGCTCAAGGGAAGAAGCCCAAAGTGGCACAATGGCTCCTTGCCTTCACATGCAACACCTGGGTCACAATGGTCTCCTTGATTCCATGAGGCCCCACTGTGTCACAATGGCTCCTTGGTTCCATCAGGTTCCGCAGTGTCACCATGGTCTCCTTTGATCCGCACTGTCATCATGGACAATTGGTTCCATGAGGCCCCGCAGTGTCACAATGGTCCCTTGCTTCCATAGGTTTGATGTTGTAACAAAGGACTCCTTGCTTCTATGAGCTAGCCTGCTTTTTGCAGAGGTGTCTTTGGTTCCAACAAGGCCCCGCTGTGTCTCAGTGCACCCTGGCTTCCATGTGGATCTGGAGTATCACAAAGGCTCCTTGGTTCCACCAGGTCCTGCTGTGTCACAATGGGTCCTGTGGTCCCTGAGGCCCTCCAAAACCATCGTGGAGGCTTGCTTCCATGAGGTTCCATTATGTGCCAGTGGTCATCTTGGTTCCAGGAGTTTCCTTAGTGTCACAATGCCCTCCATGCTTCCATTAGGCCCTGCTTTGCCACAATGGTCCCCTTGTTTCCATGAGGCCCCGCTGTGTCACAATGGACCTATGGTTCCGTGATGTTGCGTGGTGTCACCGTGCTCTTCTTGAATCCGCAGTGTAACAATGGACCATTGGTTCCATGTGGCCTGGCCGTGTCACAATGGGCTCCTTGATTCCATGATTCCCCACGGTGTCACAATGGAGCCTTGTTTCTAGGAGGTTCTGTACTGTCACAATTGCCTCCTTGATGCCATCAGCCCCTGCAGTGTCACAATGGCTCCTTGGTTCCATGAGGAACACAACAGCTTGGCATAAGCATTGAGCAACAGCTGCTGAACACACCTGGCAACATCTGCTTGCATCAAAAGAGGGCTTCAAGCTGAGAATGGCACCAGCAGCTTCCATCTGCAACAGAGACCCAGGAAAGGACAGGCTGTGCCGGTTTGGACAAATGTGGAGGAAAATATCCTCTGATAGAAGGCAGGTTACACCCAGCCCTCCCCCACCAGCTTCGGGAAAAAAGAATTTTCCTGGGAAGAAAGTGAAAGAGATAAAAACCATTTTTTTAACAAACACCCAGGAAAAGGATAACAATGCTAAATATTAAAGGCTCTCGCTGTGCAGAGAAAGCTGGGATAATTTGAGAGTCCTTCTGTGTTTCGGTGGGGTCTCCTGAAACATCCATAGACAGCGAGGCCCGTGCAAAGAAACAGGGAGCGATTCTTGAGAGAAGTTTCAGAGCTCTTTCTTCTCCAGCCACATGGGCGGGGCACTGCCAAAGAACTGAGCAATCACAGCACAACCAGGGCCCTCCTCGCACAGGGCAACACAAAATAAGCAGTGCTGAACAGGATTAGGGCACATGTGAGCAGGGAGCAGGGAGACCCCGTGCCCAGGCCATGCCTCTACCCCAGGGTCCCCTCTCCCATGACCGCATGGCAGGAGGGAGGAACCCCAACACTTCCGTAGGTGTAGTCTCTCTCCTCCTCCTTGCAGCTGGCTCATGGGCCCACATTCAGGGCCCCCACCTCGGGAGAAAATTCTCCCAATGTGCTCTGATGTTGAAAGAGTCAAGAAGAGAAGAAGGGAAAAAAAACCCCCGAAGTCCCAGGAAAACAAAGTTCAACTCTCCATCTCCCCCCAGAGAAAAGGAGCTGAAAACTGGCAAAAAAGAAACCAAGTTGCTTCCTCTGCTCTTGCTGCAAGCAGGATGCAGAGGAGTGTGTATGTGTCTCCTTGAAAAAATGCTCTGAGAAGTTTGTCCGGTTTTTTTCCTCTCCCCCCTCTCAGGCCCAGTTGAAAGGCACAGAAACGCACAAAGTTCACTTCTGGGCATAGAGCAGCAATAGGGGATACACACAATAAAGTCACCCCAAGACACAGGGACAGAGAATTCAGTGGAAAGACTCCGAGAATTCTGCTCCCAGAGATCATTCATTCCTGCTCACCCTGACCCTTGTAGAAAGGGGACATCGTTCCAGGCAGCCTGTACTGAGCATGTGGCTCCTGAGTGGGGTTTGTTGTTTAGGAAACCTGCTCCGGCTTTTCCATTCTTTCCTTGCAAACAGGAAAACTTCTCCTGGGGCTGTGTGCAGGCAGAGCCCTGAGGAGAGCAGGTGGCACATGGTGCGCTGGGCTGGGACAGCCAGCTGCAGAGCTCAAGGGAAGAAGCCCAAAGTGTCACAATGGCTCCTTGCCTTCCCATGCAACACCTGGGTCACAATGGTCTCCTTGATTCCATGAGGCCCCACTGTGTCACAATGGCTCCTTGGTTCCATCAGGTTCCGCAGTGTCACCATGGTCTCCTTTGATCCGCACTGTCATCATGGACAATTGGTTCCATGAGGCCCCGCAGTGTCACAATGGTCCCTTGGTTCCATAGCTTTGACGATGTAACAATGGACTCCTTGCTTCTATGAGCTAGCCTGCTTTTTGCAGAGGTGTCTTTGGTTCCAACAAGGCCCCGCTGTGTCTCAGTGCACCCTGGCTTCCATGTGGATCTGGAGTATCACAAAGGCTCCTTGGTTCCACCAGGTCCTGCTGTGTCACAATGGGTCCTGTGGTCCCTGAAGCCCTCCAAAGTCATTGTGGAGGCTTGCTTCCATGAGGTTCCATTATGTGCCAGTGGTCATCTTGGTTCCAGGAGTTTCCTTAGTGTCACAATGCTCTCCATGCTTCCATTAGGCCCTGCTTTGCCACAATGGTCCCCTTGTTTCCATGAGGCCCCGCTGTGTCACAATGGACCTATGGTTCCATGATGTTGCGTGGTGTCACCGTGCTCTTCTTGAATCCGCCGTGTAACCATGGACCATTGGTTCCATGCAGCCGTGTCACAATGGGCTCCTTGATTCCATGATTCCCCACGGTGTCACAATGGAGCCTTGTTTCTAGGAGGTTCTGTACTGTCACAATTGCCTCCTTGATGCCATCAGCCCCTGCAGTGTCACAATGGCTCCTTGGTTCCATGAGGAACACAATAGCTTGGCATAAGCATTGAGCAACAACTGCTGAACACACCTGGCAACATCTGCTTGCATCAAAAGAGGGCTTCAAGCTGACAATGGCACCAGCAGCTTCCATCTGCAACAGAGACCCAGGAAAGGACAGGCTGTGCCGGTTTGGACAAATGTGGAGGAAAATATCCTCTGATAGAAGGCAGGTTACACCCAGCCCTCCCCCACCAGGTTTTTGGAAAAAAGAACTTTCCTGGGAAGAAAGTGAAAGAGATAAAAACTATTTTTTTAACAAACACACAGGAAAAGGATAACAATGCTAAATATTAAAAGCTCTCGCTGTGCAGAGAAAGCTGGGATAATTTGAGAGTCCTTCTGTGTTTCGGTGGGGTCTCCTGAAACATCCATAGACAGCGAGGCCCGTGCAAAGAAACAGGGAGCGATTCTTGAGAGAAGTTTCAGAGCTCTTTCTTCTCCAGCCACATGGGCGGGGCACTGCCAAAGAACTGAGCAATCACAGCACAACCAGGGCCCTCCTCGCACAGGGCAACACAAAATAAGCAGTGCTGAACAGGGTTAGGGCACATGTGAGCAGGGAGCAGGGAGACCCCGTGCCCAGGCCATGCCTCTACCCCAGGGTCCCCTCTCCCATGACCGCATGGCAGGGGGGAGGAACCCCAACACTTCCGTAGGTGTAGTCTCTCTCCTCCTCCTTGCAGCTGGCTCATGGGCCCACATTCAGGGCCCCCACCTCGGGAGAAAATTCTCCCAATGTGCTCTGATGTTGAAAGAGTCAAGAAGAGAAGAAGGGAAAAAAAACCCCCGAAGTCCCAGGAAAACAAAGTTCAACTCTCCATCTCCCCCCAGCGAAAAGGAGCTGAAAACTGGCTAAAAAGAAACAAAGTTGCTTCCTCTGCTCTTGCTGCAAGCAGGATGCAGAGGAGTGTGTATGTGTGTCCTTGAACAAACGCTCTGAGAAGTCTGTCCGGTTTTTTTTCCTCTCCCCCCTCTCAGGCTCAGTTGAAAGGCACAGAAATGCACAAAGTTCACTTCTGGGCATAGAGCAGCAATAGGGGATACACATGATAAAGTCACCCCAAGACACAGGGACAGAGAATTCAGTGGAAAGACTCCGAGAATTCTGCTCCCAGAGATCATTCATTCCTGCTCACACTGACCCTTGTAGAAAGGGGACATCGTTCCAGGCAGCCTGTACTGAGCATGTGGCTCCTGAGTGGGGTTTGTTGTTTAGGAAACCTGCTCCGGCTTTTCCATTCTTTCCTTGCAAACAGGAAAACTTCTCCTGGGGCTGTGTGCAGGCAGAGCCCTGAGGAGAGCAGGTGGCACATGGTGCGCTGGGCTGGGACAGCCAGCTGCAGAGCTCAAGGGAAGAAGCCCAAAGTGGCACAATGGCTCCTTGCCTTCACATGCAACACCTGGGTCACAATGGTCTCCTTGATTCCATGAGGCCCCACTGTGTCACAATGGCTCCTTGGTTCCATCAGGTTCCGCAGTGTCACCATGGTCTCCTTTGATCCGCACTGTCATCATGGACAATTGGTTCCATGAGGCCCCGCAGTGTCACAATGGTCCCTTGCTTCCATAGGTTTGATGTTGTAACAAAGGACTCCTTGCTTCTATGAGCTAGCCTGCTTTTTGCAGAGGTGTCTTTGGTTCCAACAAGGCCCCGCTGTGTCTCAGTGCACCCTGGCTTCCATGTGGATCTGGAGTATCACAAAGGCTCCTTGGTTCCACCAGGTCCTGCTGTGTCACAATGGGTCCTGTGGTCCCTGAGGCCCTCCAAAACCATCGTGGAGGCTTGCTTCCATGAGGTTCCATTATGTGCCAGTGGTCATCTTGGTTCCAGGAGTTTCCTTAGTGTCACAATGCCCTCCATGCTTCCATTAGGCCCTGCTTTGCCACAATGGTCCCCTTGTTTCCATGAGGCCCCGCTGTGTCACAATGGACCTATGGTTCCGTGATGTTGCGTGGTGTCACCGTGCTCTTCTTGAATCCGCAGTGTAACAATGGACCATTGGTTCCATGCAGCCGTGTCACAATGGGCTCCTTGATTCCATGATTCCCCACGGTGTCACAATGGAGCCTTGTTTCTAGGAGGTTCTGTACTGTCACAATTGCCTCCTTGATGCCATCAGCCCCTGCAGTGTCACAATGGCTCCTTGGTTCCATGAGGAACACAATAGCTTGGCATAAGCATTGAGCAACAACTGCTGAACACACCTGGCAACATCTGCTTGCATCAAAAGAGGGCTTCAAGCTGACAATGGCACCAGCAGCTTCCATCTGCAACAGAGACCCAGGAAAGGACAGGCTGTGCCGGTTTGGACAAATGTGGAGGAAAATATCCTCTGATAGAAGGCAGGTTACACCCAGCCCTCCCCCACCAGGTTTTTGGAAAAAAGAACTTTCCTGGGAAGAAAGTGAAAGAGATAAAAACTATTTTTTTAACAAACACACAGGAAAAGGATAACAATGCTAAATATTAAAAGCTCTCGCTGTGCAGAGAAAGCTGGGATAATTTGAGAGTCCTTCTGTGTTTCGGTGGGGTCTCCTGAAACATCCATAGACAGCGAGGCCCGTGCAAAGAAACAGGGAGCGATTCTTGAGAGAAGTTTCAGAGCTCTTTCTTCTCCAGCCACATGGGCGGGGCACTGCCAAAGAACTGAGCAATCACAGCACAACCAGGGCCCTCCTGGCACAGGGCAACACAAAATAAGCAGTGCTGAACAGGGTTAGGGCACATGTGAGCAGGGAGCAGGGAGACCCCGTGCCCAGGCCATGCCTCTACCCCAGGGTCCCCTCTCCCATGACCGCATGGCAGGGGGGAGGAACCCCAACACTTCCGTAGGTGTAGTCTCTCTCCTCCTCCTTGCAGCTGGCTCATGGGCCCACATTCAGGGCCCCCACCTCGGGAGAAAATTCTCCCAATGTGCTCTGATGTTGAAAGAGTCAAGAAGAGAAGAAGGGAAAAAAAACCCCCGAAGTCCCAGGAAAACAAAGTTCAACTCTCCATCTCCCCCCAGAGAAAAGGAGCTGAAAACTGGCAAAAAAGAAACCAAGTTGCTTCCTCTGCTCTTGCTGCAAGCAGGATGCAGAGGAGTGTGTATGTGTGTCCTTGAAAAAACGCTCTGAGAAGTTTGTCCGGTTTTTTTCCTCTCCCCCCTCTCAGGCTCAGTTGAAAGGCACAGAAACGCACAAAGTTCACTTCTGGGCATAGAGCAGCAATAGGGGATACACACAATAAAGTCACCCCAAGACACAGGGACAGAGAATTCAGTGGAAAGACTCCGAGAATTCTGCTCCCAGAGATCATTCATTCCTGCTCACACTGACCCTTGTAGAAAGGGGACATCGTTCCAGGCAGCCTGTACTGAGCATGTGGCTCCTGAGTGGGGTTTGTTGTTTAGGAAACCTGCTCCGGCTTTTCCATTCTTTCCTTGCAAACAGGAAAACTTCTCCTGGGGCTGTGTGCAGGCAGAGCCCTGAGGAGAGCAGGTGGCACATGGTGCGCTGGGCTGGGACAGCCAGCTGCAGAGCTCAAGGGAAGAAGCCCAAAGTGTCACAATGGCTCCTTGCCTTCCCATGCAACACCTGGGTCACAATGGTCTCCTTGATTCCATGAGGCCCCACTGTGTCACAATGGCTCCTTGGTTCCATCAGGTTCCGCAGTGTCACCATGGTCTCCTTTGATCCGCACTGTCATCATGGACAATTGGTTCCATGAGGCCCCGCAGTGTCACAATGGTCCCTTGGTTCCATAGCTTTGACGTTGTAACAATGGACTCCTTGCTTCTATGAGCTAGCCTGCTTTTTGCAGAGGTGTCTTTGGTTCCAACAAGGCCCCGCTGTGTCTCAGTGCACCCTGGCTTCCATGTGGATCTGGAGTATCACAAAGGCTCCTTGGTTCCACCAGGTCCTGCTGTGTCACAATGGGTCCTGTGGTCCCTGAGGCCCTCCAAAGTCATTGTGGAGGCTTGCTTCCATGAGGTTCCATTATGTGCCAGTGGTCATCTTGGTTCCAGGAGTTTCCTTAGTGTCACAATGCTCTCCATGCTTCCATTAGGCCCTGCTTTGCCACAATGGTCCCCTTGTTTCCATGAGGCCCCGCTGTGTCACAATGGACCTATGGTTCCATGATGTTGCGTGGTGTCACCGTGCTCTTCTTGAATCCGCAGTGTAACCATGGACCATTGGTTCCATGCAGCCGTGTCACAATGGGCTCCTTGATTCCATGATTCCCCACGGTGTCACAATGGAGCCTTGTTTCTAGGAGGTTCTGTACTGTCACAATTGCCTCCTTGATGCCATCAGCCCCTGCAGTGTCACAATGGCTCCTTGGTTCCATGAGGAACACAATAGCTTGGCATAAGCATTGAGCAACAGCTGCTGAACACACCTGGCAACATCTGCTTGCATCAAAAGAGGGCTTCAAGCTGACAATGGCACCAGCAGCTTCCATCTGCAACAGAGACCCAGGAAAGGACAGGCTATGCCGGTTTGGACAAATGTGGAGGAAAATATCCTCTGATAGAAGGCAGGTTACACCCAGCCCTCCCCCACCAGGTTTTTGGAAAAAAGAACTTTCCTGGGAAGAAAGTGAAAGAGATAAAAACTATTTTTTTAACAAACACACAGGAAAACGATAGCAATGCTAAATATTAAAAGCTCTCGCTGTGCAGAGAAAGCTGGGATAATTTGAGAGTCCTTCCGTGTTTCGGTGGGGTCTCCTGAAACATCCATAGACAGCGAGGCCCGTGCAAAGAAACAGGGAGCGATTCTTGAGAGAAGTTTCAGAGCTCTTTCTTCTCCAGCCACATGGGCGGGGCACTGCCAAAGAACTGAGCAATCACAGCACAACCAGGGCCCTCCTCGCACAGGGCAACACAAAATAAGCAGTGCTGAACAGGATTAGGGCACATGTAAGCAGGGAGACCCCCCGTGCCCAGGCCATGCCTCTACCCCAGGGTCCCCTCTCCCATGACCTCATGGCAGGGGGGAGGAACCCCAACACTTCCGTAGGTGCAGTCTCTCTCCTCCTCCTTGCAGCTGGCTCATGGGCCCACATTCAGGGCCCCCACCTCGGGAGAAAATTCTCCCAATGTGCTCTGATGTTGAAAGAGTCAAGAAGAGAAGAAGGGAAAAAAACCCCCAAAAAGTCCCAGGAAAACAAAGTTCAACTCTCCATCTCCCCCCAGAGAAAAGGAGCTGAAAACTGGCTAAAAAGAAACAAAGTTGCTTCCTCTGCTCTTGCTGCAAGCAGGATGCAGAGGAGTGTGTATGTGTGTCCTTGAACAAACGCTCTGAGAAATTTGTCCGGTTTTTTTTCCTCTCCCCCCTCTCAGGCTCAGTTGAAAGGCACAGAAATGCACAAAGTTCACTTCTGGGCATAGAGCAGCAATAGGGGATACACACAATAAAGTCACCCCAAGACACAGGGACAGAGAATTCAGTGGAAAGACTCCGAGAATTCTGCTCCCAGAGATCATTCATTCCTGCTCACACTGACCCTTGTAGAAAGGGGACATCGTTCCAGGCAGCCTGTACTGAGCATGTGGCTCCTGAGTGGGGTTTGTTGTTTAGGAAACCTGCTCCGGCTTTTCCATTCTTTCCTTGCAAACAGGAAAACTTCTCCTGGGGCTGTGTGCAGGCAGAGCCCTGAGGAGAGCAGGTGGCACATGGTGCGCTGGGCTGGGACAGCCAGCTGCAGAGCTCAAGGGAAGAAGCCCAAAGTGGCACAATGGCTCCTTGCCTTCCCATGCAACACCTGGGTCACAATGGTCTCCTTGATTCCATGAGGCCCCACTGTGTCACAATGGCTCCTTGGTTCCATCAGGTTCCGCAGTGTCACCATGGTCTCCTTTGATCCGCACTGTCATCATGGACAATTGGTTCCATGAGGCCCCGCAGTGTCACAATGGTCCCTTGGTTCCATAGCTTTGACGTTGTAACAATGGACTCCTTGCTTCTATGAGCTAGCCTGCTTTTTGCAGAGGTGTCTTTGGTTCCAACAAGGCCCCGCTGTGTCTCAGTGCACCCTGGCTTCCATGTGGATCTGGAGTATCACAAAGGCTCCTTGGTTCCACCAGGTCCTGCTGTGTCACAATGGGTCCTGTGGTCCCTGAGGCCCTCCAAAGTCATTGTGGAGGCTTGCTTCCATGAGGTTCCATTATGTGCCAGTGGTCATCTTGGTTCCAGGAGTTTCCTTAGTGTCACAATGCCCTCCATGCTTCCATTAGGCCCTGCTTTGCCACAATGGTCCCCTTGTTTCCATGAGGCCCCGCTGTGTCACAATGGACCTATGGTTCCATGATGTTGCGTGGTGTCACCGTGCTCTTCTTGAATCCGCAGTGTAACCATGGACCATTGGTTCCATGCAGCCTGGCCGTGTCACAATGGGCTCCTTGATTCCATGATTCCCCACGGTGTCACAATGGAGCCTTGTTTCTAGGAGGTTCTGTACTGTCACAATTGCCTCCTTGATGCCATCAGCCCCTGCAGTGTCACAATGGCTCCTTGGTTCCATGAGGAACACAATAGCTTGGCATAAGCATTGAGCAACAGCTGCTGAACACACCTGGCAACATCTGCTTGCATCAAAAGAGGGCTTCAAGCTGACAATGGCACCAGCAGCTTCCATCTGCAACAGAGACCCAGGAAAGGACAGGCTATGCCGGTTTGGACAAATGTGGAGGAAAATATCCTCTGATAGAAGGCAGGTTACACCCAGCCCTCCCCCACCAGGTTTTTGGAAAAAAGAACTTTCCTGGGAAGAAAGTGAAAGAGATAAAAACTATTTTTTTAACAAACACACAGGAAAACGATAGCAATGCTAAATATTAAAAGCTCTCGCTGTGCAGAGAAAGCTGGGATAATTTGAGAGTCCTTCCGTGCTTCGGTGGGGTCTCCTGAAACATCCATAGACAGCGAGGCCCGTGCAAAGAAACAGGGAGCGATTCTTGAGAGAAGTTTCAGAGCTCTTTCTTCTCCAGCCACATGGGCGGGGCACTGCCAAAGAACTGAGCAATCACAGCACAACCAGGGCCCTCCTCGCACAGGGCGACACAAAATAAGCAGTGCTGAACAGGATTAGGGCACATGTGAGCAGGGAGCAGGGAGACCCCGTGCCCAGGCCATGCCTCTACCCCAGGGTCCCCTCTCCCATGACCTCATGGCAGGGGGGAGGAACCCCAACACTTCCGTAGGTGTAGTCTCTCTCCTCCTCCTTGCAGCTGGCTCATGGGCCCACATTCAGGGCCCCCACCTCGGGAGAAAATTCTCCCAATGTGCTCTGATGTTGAAAGAGTCAAGAAGAGAAGAAGGGAAAAAAACCCCCAAAAAGTCCCAGGAAAACAAAGTTCAACTCTCCATCTCCCCCCAGAGAAAAGGAGCTGAAAACTGGCTAAAAAGAAACAAAGTTGCTTCCTCTGCTCTTGCTGCAAGCAGGATGCAGAGGAGTGTGTATGTGTGTCCTTGAACAAACGCTCTGAGAAATTTGTCCGGTTTTTTTTCCTCTCCCCCCTCTCAGGCTCAGTTGAAAGGCACAGAAATGCACAAAGTTCACTTCTGGGCATAGAGCAGCAATAGGGGATACACACGATAAAGTCACCCCAAGACACAGGGACAGAGAATTCAGTGGAAAGACTCCGAGAATTCTGCTCCCAGAGATCATTCATTCCTGCTCACACTGACCCTTGTAGAAAGGGGACATCGTTCCAGGCAGCCTGTACTGAGCATGTGGCTCCTGAGTGGGGTTTGTTGTTTAGGAAACCTGCTCCGGCTTTTCCATTCTTTCCTTCCAAACAGGAAAACTTCTCCTGGGGCTGTGTGCAGGCAGAGCCCTGAGGAGAGCAGGTGGCACATGGTGCGCTGGGCTGGGACAGCCAGCTGCAGAGCTCAGGGGAAGAAGCCCAAAGTGTCACAATGGCTCCTTGCCTTCACATGCAACACCTGGGTCACAATGGTCTCCTTGATTCCATGAGGCCCCACTGTGTCACAATGGCTCCTTGGTTCCATCAGTTCCGCAGTGTCACCATGGTCTCCTTTGATCCGCATTGTCATCATGGACAATTGGTTCCATGAGGCCCCGCAGTGTCACAATGGTCCCTTGCTTCCATAGCTTTTATGTTGTAACAATGGACTCCTTGCTTCTATGAGCTGGCCTGCTTTTTGCAGAGGTGTCTTTGGTTCCAACAAGGCCCCGCTGTGTCTCAGTGCACCCTGGCTTCCATGTGGATCTGGAGTATCACAAAGGCTCCTTGGTTCCACCAGGTCCTGCTGTGTCACAATGGGTCCTGTGGTCCCTGAGGCCCTCCAAAACCATCGTGGAGGCTTGCTTCCATGAGGTTCCATTATGTGCCAGTGGTCATCTTGGTTCCAGGAGTTTCCTTAGTGTCACAATGCCCTCCATGCTTCCATTAGGCCCTGCTTTGCCACAATGGTCCCCTTGTTTCCATGAGGCCCCGCTGTGTCACAATGGACCTATGGTTCCGTGATGTTGCGTGGTGTCACCGTGCTCTTCTTGAATCCGCAGTGTAACAATGGACCATTGGTTCCATGCAGCCGTGTCACAATGGGCTCCTTGATTCCATGATTCCCCACGGTGTCACAATGGAGCCTTGTTTCTAGGAGGTTCTGTACTGTCACAATTGCCTCCTTGATGCCATCAGCCCCTGCAGTGTCACAATGGCTCCTTGGTTCCATGAGGAACACAATAGCTTGGCATAAGCATTGAGCAACAACTGCTGAACACACCTGGCAACATCTGCTTGCATCAAAAGAGGGCTTCAAGCTGACAATGGCACCAGCAGCTTCCATCTGCAACAGAGACCCAGGAAAGGACAGGCTGTGCCGGTTTGGACAAATGTGGAGGAAAATATCCTCTGATAGAAGGCAGGTTACACCCAGCCCTCCCCCACCAGGTTTTTGGAAAAAAGAACTTTCCTGGGAAGAAAGTGAAAGAGATAAAAACTATTTTTTTAACAAACACACAGGAAAAGGATAACAATGCTAAATATTAAAAGCTCTCGCTGTGCAGAGAAAGCTGGGATAATTTGAGAGTCCTTCTGTGTTTCGGTGGGGTCTCCTGAAACATCCATAGACAGCGAGGCCCGTGCAAAGAAACAGGGAGCGATTCTTGAGAGAAGTTTCAGAGCTCTTTCTTCTCCAGCCACATGGGCGGGGCACTGCCAAAGAACTGAGCAATCACAGCACAACCAGGGCCCTCCTGGCACAGGGCAACACAAAATAAGCAGTGCTGAACAGGGTTAGGGCACATGTGAGCAGGGAGCAGGGAGACCCCGTGCCCAGGCCATGCCTCTACCCCAGGGTCCCCTCTCCCATGACCGCATGGCAGGGGGGAGGAACCCCAACACTTCCGTAGGTGTAGTCTCTCTCCTCCTCCTTGCAGCTGGCTCATGGGCCCACATTCAGGGCCCCCACCTCGGGAGAAAATTCTCCCAATGTGCTCTGATGTTGAAAGAGTCAAGAAGAGAAGAAGGGAAAAAAAACCCCCGAAGTCCCAGGAAAACAAAGTTCAACTCTCCATCTCCCCCCAGAGAAAAGGAGCTGAAAACTGGCAAAAAAGAAACCAAGTTGCTTCCTCTGCTCTTGCTGCAAGCAGGATGCAGAGGAGTGTGTATGTGTGTCCTTGAAAAAACGCTCTGAGAAGTTTGTCCGGTTTTTTTCCTCTCCCCCCTCTCAGGCTCAGTTGAAAGGCACAGAAACGCACAAAGTTCACTTCTGGGCATAGAGCAGCAATAGGGGATACACACAATAAAGTCACCCCAAGACACAGGGACAGAGAATTCAGTGGAAAGACTCCGAGAATTCTGCTCCCAGAGATCATTCATTCCTGCTCACACTGACCCTTGTAGAAAGGGGACATCGTTCCAGGCAGCCTGTACTGAGCATGTGGCTCCTGAGTGGGGTTTGTTGTTTAGGAAACCTGCTCCGGCTTTTCCATTCTTTCCTTGCAAACAGGAAAACTTCTCCTGGGGCTGTGTGCAGGCAGAGCCCTGAGGAGAGCAGGTGGCACATGGTGCGCTGGGCTGGGACAGCCAGCTGCAGAGCTCAAGGGAAGAAGCCCAAAGTGTCACAATGGCTCCTTGCCTTCCCATGCAACACCTGGGTCACAATGGTCTCCTTGATTCCATGAGGCCCCACTGTGTCACAATGGCTCCTTGGTTCCATCAGGTTCCGCAGTGTCACCATGGTCTCCTTTGATCCGCACTGTCATCATGGACAATTGGTTCCATGAGGCCCCGCAGTGTCACAATGGTCCCTTGGTTCCATAGCTTTGACGTTGTAACAATGGACTCCTTGCTTCTATGAGCTAGCCTGCTTTTTGCAGAGGTGTCTTTGGTTCCAACAAGGCCCCGCTGTGTCTCAGTGCACCCTGGCTTCCATGTGGATCTGGAGTATCACAAAGGCTCCTTGGTTCCACCAGGTCCTGCTGTGTCACAATGGGTCCTGTGGTCCCTGAGGCCCTCCAAAGTCATTGTGGAGGCTTGCTTCCATGAGGTTCCATTATGTGCCAGTGGTCATCTTGGTTCCAGGAGTTTCCTTAGTGTCACAATGCTCTCCATGCTTCCATTAGGCCCTGCTTTGCCACAATGGTCCCCTTGTTTCCATGAGGCCCCGCTGTGTCACAATGGACCTATGGTTCCATGATGTTGCGTGGTGTCACCGTGCTCTTCTTGAATCCGCAGTGTAACCATGGACCATTGGTTCCATGCAGCCGTGTCACAATGGGCTCCTTGATTCCATGATTCCCCACGGTGTCACAATGGAGCCTTGTTTCTAGGAGGTTCTGTACTGTCACAATTGCCTCCTTGATGCCATCAGCCCCTGCAGTGTCACAATGGCTCCTTGGTTCCATGAGGAACACAATAGCTTGGCATAAGCATTGAGCAACAGCTGCTGAACACACCTGGCAACATCTGCTTGCATCAAAAGAGGGCTTCAAGCTGACAATGGCACCAGCAGCTTCCATCTGCAACAGAGACCCAGGAAAGGACAGGCTATGCCGGTTTGGACAAATGTGGAGGAAAATATCCTCTGATAGAAGGCAGGTTACACCCAGCCCTCCCCCACCAGGTTTTTGGAAAAAAGAACTTTCCTGGGAAGAAAGTGAAAGAGATAAAAACTATTTTTTTAACAAACACACAGGAAAACGATAGCAATGCTAAATATTAAAAGCTCTCGCTGTGCAGAGAAAGCTGGGATAATTTGAGAGTCCTTCCGTGTTTCGGTGGGGTCTCCTGAAACATCCATAGACAGCGAGGCCCGTGCAAAGAAACAGGGAGCGATTCTTGAGAGAAGTTTCAGAGCTCTTTCTTCTCCAGCCACATGGGCGGGGCACTGCCAAAGAACTGAGCAATCACAGCACAACCAGGGCCCTCCTCGCACAGGGCAACACAAAATAAGCAGTGCTGAACAGGATTAGGGCACATGTAAGCAGGGAGACCCCCCGTGCCCAGGCCATGCCTCTACCCCAGGGTCCCCTCTCCCATGACCTCATGGCAGGGGGGAGGAACCCCAACACTTCCGTAGGTGCAGTCTCTCTCCTCCTCCTTGCAGCTGGCTCATGGGCCCACATTCAGGGCCCCCACCTCGGGAGAAAATTCTCCCAATGTGCTCTGATGTTGAAAGAGTCAAGAAGAGAAGAAGGGAAAAAAACCCCCAAAAAGTCCCAGGAAAACAAAGTTCAACTCTCCATCTCCCCCCAGAGAAAAGGAGCTGAAAACTGGCTAAAAAGAAACAAAGTTGCTTCCTCTGCTCTTGCTGCAAGCAGGATGCAGAGGAGTGTGTATGTGTGTCCTTGAACAAACGCTCTGAGAAATTTGTCCGGTTTTTTTTCCTCTCCCCCCTCTCAGGCTCAGTTGAAAGGCACAGAAATGCACAAAGTTCACTTCTGGGCATAGAGCAGCAATAGGGGATACACACAATAAAGTCACCCCAAGACACAGGGACAGAGAATTCAGTGGAAAGACTCCGAGAATTCTGCTCCCAGAGATCATTCATTCCTGCTCACACTGACCCTTGTAGAAAGGGGACATCGTTCCAGGCAGCCTGTACTGAGCATGTGGCTCCTGAGTGGGGTTTGTTGTTTAGGAAACCTGCTCCGGCTTTTCCATTCTTTCCTTGCAAACAGGAAAACTTCTCCTGGGGCTGTGTGCAGGCAGAGCCCTGAGGAGAGCAGGTGGCACATGGTGCGCTGGGCTGGGACAGCCAGCTGCAGAGCTCAAGGGAAGAAGCCCAAAGTGGCACAATGGCTCCTTGCCTTCCCATGCAACACCTGGGTCACAATGGTCTCCTTGATTCCATGAGGCCCCACTGTGTCACAATGGCTCCTTGGTTCCATCAGGTTCCGCAGTGTCACCATGGTCTCCTTTGATCCGCACTGTCATCATGGACAATTGGTTCCATGAGGCCCCGCAGTGTCACAATGGTCCCTTGGTTCCATAGCTTTGACGTTGTAACAATGGACTCCTTGCTTCTATGAGCTAGCCTGCTTTTTGCAGAGGTGTCTTTGGTTCCAACAAGGCCCCGCTGTGTCTCAGTGCACCCTGGCTTCCATGTGGATCTGGAGTATCACAAAGGCTCCTTGGTTCCACCAGGTCCTGCTGTGTCACAATGGGTCCTGTGGTCCCTGAGGCCCTCCAAAGTCATTGTGGAGGCTTGCTTCCATGAGGTTCCATTATGTGCCAGTGGTCATCTTGGTTCCAGGAGTTTCCTTAGTGTCACAATGCCCTCCATGCTTCCATTAGGCCCTGCTTTGCCACAATGGTCCCCTTGTTTCCATGAGGCCCCGCTGTGTCACAATGGACCTATGGTTCCATGATGTTGCGTGGTGTCACCGTGCTCTTCTTGAATCCGCAGTGTAACCATGGACCATTGGTTCCATGCAGCCGTGTCACAATGGGCTCCTTGATTCCATGATTCCCCACGGTGTCACAATGGAGCCTTGTTTCTAGGAGGTTCTGTACTGTCACAATTGCCTCCTTGATGCCATCAGCCCCTGCAGTGTCACAATGGCTCCTTGGTTCCATGAGGAACACAATAGCTTGGCATAAGCATTGAGCAACAGCTGCTGAACACACCTGGCAACATCTGCTTGCATCAAAAGAGGGCTTCAAGCTGACAATGGCACCAGCAGCTTCCATCTGCAACAGAGACCCAGGAAAGGACAGGCTATGCCGGTTTGGACAAATGTGGAGGAAAATATCCTCTGATAGAAGGCAGGTTACACCCAGCCCTCCCCCACCAGGTTTTTGGAAAAAAGAACTTTCCTGGGAAGAAAGTGAAAGAGATAAAAACTATTTTTTTAACAAACACACAGGAAAACGATAGCAATGCTAAATATTAAAAGCTCTCGCTGTGCAGAGAAAGCTGGGATAATTTGAGAGTCCTTCCGTGCTTCGGTGGGGTCTCCTGAAACATCCATAGACAGCGAGGCCCGTGCAAAGAAACAGGGAGCGATTCTTGAGAGAAGTTTCAGAGCTCTTTCTTCTCCAGCCACATGGGCGGGGCACTGCCAAAGAACTGAGCAATCACAGCACAACCAGGGCCCTCCTCGCACAGGGCGACACAAAATAAGCAGTGCTGAACAGGATTAGGGCACATGTGAGCAGGGAGCAGGGAGACCCCGTGCCCAGGCCATGCCTCTACCCCAGGGTCCCCTCTCCCATGACCTCATGGCAGGGGGGAGGAACCCCAACACTTCCGTAGGTGTAGTCTCTCTCCTCCTCCTTGCAGCTGGCTCATGGGCCCACATTCAGGGCCCCCACCTCGGGAGAAAATTCTCCCAATGTGCTCTGATGTTGAAAGAGTCAAGAAGAGAAGAAGGGAAAAAAACCCCCAAAAAGTCCCAGGAAAACAAAGTTCAACTCTCCATCTCCCCCCAGAGAAAAGGAGCTGAAAACTGGCTAAAAAGAAACAAAGTTGCTTCCTCTGCTCTTGCTGCAAGCAGGATGCAGAGGAGTGTGTATGTGTGTCCTTGAACAAACGCTCTGAGAAATTTGTCCGGTTTTTTTTCCTCTCCCCCCTCTCAGGCTCAGTTGAAAGGCACAGAAATGCACAAAGTTCACTTCTGGGCATAGAGCAGCAATAGGGGATACACACGATAAAGTCACCCCAAGACACAGGGACAGAGAATTCAGTGGAAAGACTCCGAGAATTCTGCTCCCAGAGATCATTCATTCCTGCTCACCCTGACCCTTGTAGAAAGGGGACATCGTTCCAGGCAGCCTGTACTGAGCATGTGGCTCCTGAGTGGGGTTTGTTGTTTAGGAAACCTGCTCCGGCTTTTCCATTCTTTCCTTCCAAACAGGAAAACTTCTCCTGGGGCTGTGTGCAGGCAGAGCCCTGAGGAGAGCAGGTGGCACATGGTGCGCTGGGCTGGGACAGCCAGCTGCAGAGCTCAGGGGAAGAAGCCCAAAGTGTCACAATGGCTCCTTGCCTTCACATGCAACACCTGGGTCACAATGGTCTCCTTGATTCCATGAGGCCCCACTGTGTCACAATGGCTCCTTGGTTCCATCAGTTCCGCAGTGTCACCATGGTCTCCTTTGATCCGCATTGTCATCATGGACAATTGGTTCCATGAGGCCCCGCAGTGTCACAATGGTCCCTTGCTTCCATAGCTTTTATGTTGTAACAATGGACTCCTTGCTTCTATGAGCTGGCCTGCTTTTTGCAGAGGTGTCTTTGGTTCCAACAAGGCCCCGCTGTGTCTCAGTGCACCCTGGCTTCCATGTGGATCTGGAGTATCACAAAGGCTCCTTGGTTCCACCAGGTCCTGCTGTGTCACAATGGGTCCTGTGGTCCCTGAGGCCCTCCAAAACCATCGTGGAGGCTTGCTTCCATGAGGTTCCATTATGTGCCAGTGGTCATCTTGGTTCCAGGAGTTTCCTTAGTGTCACAATGCCCTCCATGCTTCCATTAGGCCCTGCTTTGCCACAATGGTCCCCTTGTTTCCATGAGGCCCCGCTGTGTCACAATGGACCTATGGTTCCGTGATGTTGCGTGGTGTCACCGTGCTCTTCTTGAATCCGCAGCGTAACCATGGACCATTGGTTCCATGCAGCCGTGTCACAATGGGCTCCTTGATTCCATGATTCTCCACGGTGTCACAATGGAGCCTTGTTTCTAGGAGGTTCTGTACTGTCACAATTGCCTCCTTGATGCCATCAGCCCCTGCAGTGTCACAATGGCTCCTTGGTTCCATGAGGAACACAATAGCTTGGCATAAGCATTGAGCAACAGCTGCTGAACACACCTGGCAACATCTGCTTGCATCAAAAGAGGGCTTCAAGCTGACAATGGCACCAGCAGCTTCCATCTGCAACAGAGACCCAGGAAAGGACAGGCTGTGCCGGTTTGGACAAATGTGGAGGAAAATATCCTCTGATAGAAGGCAGGTTACACCCAGCCCTCCCCCACCAGGTTTTTGGAAAAAAGAACTTTCCTGGGAAGAAAGTGAAAGAGATAAAAACTATTTTTTTAACAAACACACAGGAAAAGGATAGCAATGCTAAATATTAAAAGCTCTCGCTGTGCAGAGAAAGCTGGGATAATTTGAGAGTCCTTCCGTGTTTCGGTGGGGTCTCCTGAAACATCCATAGACAGCGAGGCCCGTGCAAAGAAATAGGGAGCGATTCTTGAGAGAAGTTTCAGAGCTCTTTCTTCTCCAGCCACATGGGCGGGGCACTGCCAAAGAACTGAGCAATCACAGCACAACCAGGGCCCTCCTGGCACAGGGCAACACAAAATAAGCAGTGCTGAACAGGGTTAGGGCACATGTGAGCAGGGAGCAGGGAGACCCCGTGCCCAGGCCATGCCTCTACCCCAGGGTCCCCTCTCCCATGACCTCATGGCAGGGGGGAGGAACCCCAACACTTCCGTAGGTGTAGTCTCTCTCCTCCTCCTTGCAGCTGGCTCATGGGCCCACATTCAGGGCCCCCACCTCGGGAGAAAATTCTCCCAATGTGCTCTGATGTTGAAAGAGTCAAGAAGAGTAGAAGGGAAAAAAAACCCCCGAAGTCCCAGGAAAACAAAGTTCAACTCTCCATCTCCCCCCAGAGAAAAGGAGCTGAAAACTGGCTAAAAAGAAACCAAGTTGCTTCCTCTGCTCTTGCTGCAAGCAGGATGCAGAGGAGTGTGTATGTGTGTCCTTGAACAAACGCTCTGAGAAGTTTGTCCGGTTTTTTTTCCTCTCCCCCCTCTCAGGCTCAGTTGAAAGGCACAGAAACGCACAAAGTTCACTTCTGGGCATAGAGCAGCAATAGGGGATACACACGATAAAGTCACCCCAAGACACAGGGACAGAGAATTCAGTGGAAAGACTCCGAGAATTCTGCTCCCAGAGATCATTCATTCCTGCTCACACTGACCCTTGTAGAAAGGGGACATCGTTCCAGGCAGCCTGTACTGAGCATGTGGCTCCTGAGTGGGGTTTGTTGTTTAGGAAACCTGCTCCGGCTTTTCCATTCTTTCCTTGCAAACAGGAAAACTTCTCCTGGGGCTGTGTGCAGGCAGAGCCCTGAGGAGAGCAGGTGGCACATGGTGCGCTGGGCTGGGACAGCCAGCTGCAGAGCTCAAGGGAAGAAGCCCAAAGTGGCACAATGGCTCCTTGCCTTCACATGCAACACCTGGGTCACAATGGTCTCCTTGATTCCATGAGGCCCCACTGTGTCACAATGGCTCCTTGGTTCCATCAGGTTCCGCAGTGTCACCATGGTCTCCTTTGATCCGCACTGTCATCATGGACAATTGGTTCCATGAGGCCCCGCAGTGTCACAATGGTCCCTTGCTTCCATAGCTTTTATGTTGTAACAATGGACTCCTTGCTTCTATGAGCTGGCCTGCTTTTTGCAGAGGTGTCTTTGGTTCCAACAAGGCCCCGCTGTGTCTCAGTGCACCCTGGCTTCCATGTGGATCTGGAGTATCACAAAGGCTCCTTGGTTCCACCAGGTCCTGCTGTGTCACAATGGGTCCTGTGGTCCCCGAGGCCCTCCAAAGTCATCATGGAGGCTTGCTTCCATGAGGTTCCATTATGTGCCAGTGGTCATCTTGGTTCCAGGAGTTTCCTTAGTGTCACAATGCCCTCCATGCTTCCATTAGGCCCTGCTTTGCCACAATGGTCCCCTTGTTTCCATGAGGCCCCGCTGTGTCACAATGGACCTACGGTTCCGTGATGTTGCGTGGTGTCACCGTGCTCTTCTTGAATCCGCCGTGTAACCATGGACCATTGGTTCCATGCAGCCGTGTCACAATGGGCTCCTTGATTCCATGATTCCCCACGGTGTCACAATGGAGCCTTGTTTCTAGGAGGTTCTGTACTGTCACAATTGCCTCCTTGATGCCATCAGCCCCTGCAGTGTCACAATGGCTCCTTGGTTCCATGAGGAACACAATAGCTTGGCATAAGCATTGAGCAACAACTGCTGAACACACCTGGCAACATCTGCTTGCATCAAAAGAGGGCTTCAAGCTGACAATGGCACCAGCAGCTTCCATCTGCAACAGAGACCCAGGAAAGGACAGGCTGTGCCGGTTTGGACAAATGTGGAGGAAAATATCCTCTGATAGAAGGCAGGTTACACCCAGCCCTCCCCCACCAGGTTTTTGGAAAAAAGAACTTTCCTGGGAAGAAAGTGAAAGAGATAAAAACTATTTTTTTAACAAACACACAGGAAAAGGATAGCAATGCTAAATATTAAAAGCTCTCGCTGTGCAGAGAAAGCTGGGATAATTTGAGAGTCCTTCTGTGTTTCGGTGGGGTCTCCTGAAACATCCATAGACAGCGAGGCCCGTGCAAAGAAACAGGGAGCGATTCTTGAGAGAAGTTTCAGAGCTCTTTCTTCTCCAGCCACATGGGCGGGGCACTGCCAAAGAACTGAGCAATCACAGCACAACCAGGGCCCTCCTCACACAGGGCAACACAAAATAAGCAGTGCTGAACAGGGTTAGGGCACATGTGAGCAGGGAGCAGGGAGACCCCGTGCCCAGGCCATGCCTCTACCCCAAGGTCCCCTCTCCCATGACCGCATGGCAGTTGGGAGGAACCCCAACACTTCCGTAGGTGTAGTCTCTCTCCTCCTCCTTGCAGCTGGCTCATGGGCCCACATTCAGGGCCCCCACCTCGGGAGAAAATTCTCCCAATGTGCTCTGATGTTGAAAGAGTCAAGAAGAGAAGAAGGGAAAAAAAACCCCCGAAGTCCCAGGAAAACAAAGTTCAACTCTCCATCTCCCCCCAGAGAAAAGGAGCTGAAAACTGGCAAAAAAGAAACCAAGTTGCTTCCTCTGCTCTTGCTGCAAGCAGGATGCAGAGGAGTGTGTATGTGTGTCCTTGAACAAACGCTCTGAGAAGTTTGTCCGGTTTTTTTCCTCTCCCCCCTCTCAGGCTCAGTTGAAAGGCACAGAAACGCACAAAGTTCACTTCTGGGCATAGAGCAGCAATAGGGGATACACACAATAAAGTCACCCCAAGACACAGGGACAGAGAATTCAGTGGAAAGACTCCGAGAATTCTGCTCCCAGAGATCATTCATTCCTGCTCACACTGACCCTTGTAGAAAGGGGACATCGTTCCAGGCAGCCTGTACTGAGCATGTGGCTCCTGAGTGGGGTTTGTTGTTTAGGAAACCTGCTCCGGCTTTTCCATTCTTTCCTTGCAAACAGGAAAACTTCTCCTGGGGCTGTGTGCAGGCAGAGCCCTGAGGAGAGCAGGTGGCACATGGTGCGCTGGGCTGGGACAGCCAGCTGCAGAGCTCAAGGGAAGAAGCCCAAAGTGTCACAATGGCTCCTTGCCTTCACATGCAACACCTGGGTCACAATGGTCTCCTTGATTCCATGAGGCCCCACTGTGTCACAATGGCTCCTTGGTTCCATCAGGTTCCGCAGTGTCACCATGGTCTCCTTTGATCCGCACTGTCATCATGGACAATTGGTTCCATGAGGCCCCGCAGTGTCACAATGGTCCCTTGCTTCCATAGCTTTTATGTTGTAACAATGGACTCCTTGCTTCTATGAGCTGGCCTGCTTTTTGCAGAGGTGTCTTTGGTTCCAACAAGGCCCCGCTGTGTCTCAGTGCACCCTGGCTTCCATGTGGATCTGGAGTATCACAAAGGCTCCTTGGTTCCACCAGGTCCTGCTGTGTCACAATGGGTCCTGTGGTCCCCGAGGCCCTCCAAAGTCATCATGGAGGCTTGCTTCCATGAGGTTCCATTATGTGCCAGTGGTCATCTTGGTTCCAGGAGTTTCCTTAGTGTCACAATGCCCTCCATGCTTCCATTAGGCCCTGCTTTGCCACAATGGTCCCCTTGTTTCCATGAGGCCCCGCTGTGTCACAATGGACCTACGGTTCCGTGATGTTGCGTGGTGTCACCGTGCTCTTCTTGAATCCGCCGTGTAACCATGGACCATTGGTTCCATGCAGCCGTGTCACAATGGGCTCCTTGATTCCATGATTCCCCACGGTGTCACAATGGAGCCTTGTTTCTAGGAGGTTCTGTACTGTCACAATTGCCTCCTTGATGCCATCAGCCCCTGCAGTGTCACAATGGCTCCTTGGTTCCATGAGGAACACAATAGCTTGGCATAAGCATTGAGCAACAGCTGCTGAACACACCTGGCAACATCTGCTTGCATCAAAAGAGGGCTTCAAGCTGACAATGGCACCAGCAGCTTCCATCTGCAACAGAGACCCAGGAAAGGACAGGCTGTGCCGGTTTGGACAAATGTGGAGGAAAATATCCTCTGATAGAAGGCAGGTTACACCCAGCCCTCCCCCACCAGGTTTTTGGAAAAAAGAACTTTCCTGGGAAGAAAGTGAAAGAGATAAAAACTATTTTTTTAACAAACACACAGGAAAAGGATAACAATGCTAAATATTAAAAGCTCTCGCTGTGCAGAGAAAGCTGGGATAATTTGAGAGTCCTTCCGTGTTTCGGTGGGGTCTCCTGAAACATCCATAGACAGCGAGGCCCGTGCAAAGAAACAGGGAGCGATTCTTGAGAGAAGTTTCAGAGCTCTTTCTTCTCCAGCCACATGGGCGGGGCACTGCCAAAGAACTGAGCAATCACAGCACAACCAGGGCCCTCCTCACACAGGGCAACACAAAATAAGCAGTGCTGAACAGGGTTAGGGCACATGTGAGCAGGGAGCAGGGAGACCCCCGTGCCCAGGCCATGCCTCTACCCCAGGGTCCCCTCTCCCATGACCGCATGGCAGGGGGGAGGAACCCCAACACTTCCGTAGGTGTAGTCTCTCTCCTCCTCCTTGCAGCTGGCTCATGGGCCCACATTCAGGGCCCCCACCTCGGGAGAAAATTCTCCCAATGTGCTCTGATGTTGAAAGAGTCAAGAAGAGAAGAAGGGAAAAAAACCCCCGAAGTCCCAGGAAAACAAAGTTCAACTCTCCATCTCCCCCCAGAGAAAAGGAGCTTAAAACTGGCTAAAAAGAAACAAAGTTGCTTCCTCTGCTCTTGCTGCAAGCAGGATGCAGAGGAGTGTGTATGTGTGTCCTTGAACAAACGCTCTGAGAAGTTTGTCCGGTTTTTTTTCCTCTCCCCCCTCTCAGGCTCAGTTGAAAGGCACAGAAACGCACAAAGTTCACTTCTGGGCATAGAGCAGCAATAGGGGATACACACAATAAAGTCACCCCAAGACACAGGGACAGAGAATTCAGTGGAAAGACTCCGAGAATTCTGCTCCCAGAGATCATTCATTCCTGCTCACACTGACCCTTGTAGAAAGGGGACATCGTTCCAGGCAGCCTGTACTGAGCATGTGGCTCCTGAGTGGGGTTTGTTGTTTAGGAAACCTGCTCCGGCTTTTCCATTCTTTCCTTGCAAACAGGAAAACTTCTCCTGGGGCTGTGTGCAGGCAGAGCCCTGAGGAGAGCAGGTGGCACATGGTGCGCTGGGCTGGGACAGCCAGCTGCAGAGCTCAAGGGAAGAAGCCCAAAGTGTCACAATGGCTCCTTGCCTTCCCATGCAACACCTGGGTCACAATGGTCTC
The DNA here is from genome assembly GCF_041296385.1 of Aphelocoma coerulescens. Lineage (NCBI taxonomy): Eukaryota > Metazoa > Chordata > Aves > Passeriformes > Corvidae > Aphelocoma > Aphelocoma coerulescens. The sequence continues at coordinate 262,258 of NW_027183503.1, read as the reverse complement.
CTTGATTCCATGAGGCCCCACTGTGTCACAATGGCTCCTTGGTTCCATCAGGTTCCGCAGTGTCACCATGGTCTCCTTTGATCCGCACTGTCATCATGGACAATTGGTTCCATGAGGCCCCGCAGTGTCACAATGGTCCCTTGCTTCCATAGCTTTTATGTTGTAACAATGGACTCCTTGCTTCTATGAGCTGGCCTGCTTTTTGCAGAGGTGTCTTTGGTTCCAACAAGGCCCCGCTGTGTCTCAGTGCACCCTGGCTTCCATGTGGATCTGGAGTATCACAAAGGCTCCTTGGTTCCACCAGGTCCTGCTGTGTCACAATGGGTCCTGTGGTCCCCGAGGCCCTCCAAAGTCATCATGGAGGCTTGCTTCCATGAGGTTCCATTATGTGCCAGTGGTCATCTTGGTTCCAGGAGTTTCCTTAGTGTCACAATGCCCTCCATGCTTCCATTAGGCCCTGCTTTGCCACAATGGTCCCCTTGTTTCCATGAGGCCCCGCTGTGTCACAATGGACCTATGGTTCCGTGATGTTGCGTGGTGTCACCGTGCTCTTCTTGAATCCGCCGTGTAACCATGGACCATTGGTTCCATGCAGCCGTGTCACAATGGGCTCCTTGATTCCATGATTCCCCACGGTGTCACAATGGAGCCTTGTTTCTAGGAGGTTCTGTACTGTCACAATTGCCTCCTTGATGCCATCAGCCCCTGCAGTGTCACAATGGCTCCTTGGTTCCATGAGGAACACAATAGCTTGGCATAAGCATTGAGCAACAGCTGCTGAACACACCTGGCAACATCTGCTTGCATCAAAAGAGGGCTTCAAGCTGAGAATGGCACCAGCAGCTTCCATCTGCAACAGAGACCCAGGAAAGGACAGGCTGTGCCGGTTTGGACAAATGTGGAGGAAAATATCCTCTGATAGAAGGCAGGTTACACCCAGCCCTCCCCCACCAGGTTTTTGGAAAAAAGAACTTTCCTGGGAAGAAAGTGAAAGAGATAAAAACTATTTTTTTAACAAACACACAGGAAAAGGATAGCAATGCTAAATATTAAAAGCTCTCGCTGTGCAGAGAAAGCTGGGATAATTTGAGAGTCCTTCCGTGTTTCGGTGGGGTCTCCTGAAACATCCATAGACAGTGAGGCCCGTGCAAAGAAACAGGGAGCGATTCTTGAGAGAAGTTTCAGAGCTCTTTCTTCTCCAGCCACATGGGCGGGGCACTGCCAAAGAACTGAGCAATCACAGCACAACCAGGGCCCTCCTCGCACAGGGCAACACAAAATAAGCAGTGCTGAACAGGGTTAGGGCACATGTGAGCAGGGAGCAGGGAGACCCCGTGCCCAGGCCATGCCTCTACCCCAAGGTCCCCTCTCCCATGACCGCATGGCAGTTGGGAGGAACCCCAACACTTCCGTAGGTGTAGTCTCTCTCCTCCTCCTTGCAGCTGGCTCATGGGCCCACATTCAGGGCCCCCACCTCGGGAGAAAATTCTCCCAATGTGCTCTGATGTTGAAAGAGTCAAGAAGAGAAGAAGGGAAAAAAAACCCCCGAAGTCCAAGAAAACAAAGTTCAACTCTCCATCTCCCCCCAGAGAAAAGGAGCTGAAAACTGGCAAAAAAGAAACCAAGTTGCTTCCTCTGCTCTTGCTGCAAGCAGGATGCAGAGGAGTGTGTATGTGTGTCCTTGAACAAACGCTCTGAGAAGTTTGTCCGGTTTTTTTCCTCTCCCCCCTCTCAGGCTCAGTTGAAAGGCACAGAAACGCACAAAGTTCACTTCTGGGCATAGAGCAGCAATAGGGGATACACACAATAAAGTCACCCCAAGACACAGGGACAGAGAATTCAGTGGAAAGACTCCGAGAATTCTGCTCCCAGAGATCATTCATTCCTGCTCACACTGACCCTTGTAGAAAGGGGACATCGTTCCAGGCAGCCTGTACTGAGCATGTGGCTCCTGAGTGGGGTTTGTTGTTTAGGAAACCTGCTCCGGCTTTTCCATTCTTTCCTTGCAAACAGGAAAACTTCTCCTGGGGCTGTGTGCAGGCAGAGCCCTGAGGAGAGCAGGTGGCACATGGTGCGCTGGGCTGGGACAGCCAGCTGCAGAGCTCAAGGGAAGAAGCCCAAAGTGTCACAATGGCTCCTTGCCTTCACATGCAACACCTGGGTCACAATGGTCTCCTTGATTCCATGAGGCCCCACTGTGTCACAATGGCTCCTTGGTTCCATCAGGTTTCGCAGTGTCACCATGGTCTCCTTTGATCCGCACTGTCATCATGGACAATTGGTTCCATGAGGCCCCGCAGTGTCACAATGGTCCCTTGCTTCCATAGCTTTTATGTTGTAACAATGGACTCCTTGCTTCTATGAGCTGGCCTGCTTTTTGCAGAGGTGTCTTTGGTTCCAACAAGGCCCCGCTGTGTCTCAGTGCACCCTGGCTTCCATGTGGATCTGGAGTATCACAAAGGCTCCTTGGTTCCACCAGGTCCTGCTGTGTCACAATGGGTCCTGTGGTCCCCGAGGCCCTCCAAAGTCATCATGGAGGCTTGCTTCCATGAGGTTCCATTATGTGCCAGTGGTCATCTTGGTTCCAGGAGTTTCCTTAGTGTCACAATGCCCTCCATGCTTCCATTAGGCCCTGCTTTGCCACAATGGTCCCCTTGTTTCCATGAGGCCCCGCTGTGTCACAATGGACCTACGGTTCCGTGATGTTGCGTGGTGTCACCGTGCTCTTCTTGAATCCGCCGTGTAACCATGGACCATTGGTTCCATGCAGCCGTGTCACAATGGGCTCCTTGATTCCATGATTCCCCACGGTGTCACAATGGAGCCTTGTTTCTAGGAGGTTCTGTACTGTCACAATTGCCTCCTTGATGCCATCAGCCCCTGCAGTGTCACAATGGCTCCTTGGTTCCATGAGGAACACAATAGCTTGGCATAAGCATTGAGCAACAACTGCTGAACACACCTGGCAACATCTGCTTGCATCAAAAGAGGGCTTCAAGCTGACAATGGCACCAGCAGCTTCCATCTGCAACAGAGACCCAGGAAAGGACAGGCTGTGCCGGTTTGGACAAATGTGGAGGAAAATATCCTCTGATAGAAGGCAGGTTACACCCAGCCCTCCCCCACCAGGTTTTTGGAAAAAAGAACTTTCCTGGGAAGAAAGTGAAAGAGATAAAAACTATTTTTTTAACAAACACACAGGAAAAGGATAGCAATGCTAAATATTAAAAGCTCTCGCTGTGCAGAGAAAGCTGGGATAATTTGAGAGTCCTTCCGTGTTTCGGTGGGGTCTCCTGAAACATCCATAGACAGCGAGGCCCGTGCAAAGAAACAGGGAGCGATTCTTGAGAGAAGTTTCAGAGCTCTTTCTTCTCCAGCCACATGGGCGGGGCACTGCCAAAGAACTGAGCAATCACAGCACAACCAGGGCCCTCCTCGCACAGGGCAACACAAAATAAGCAGTGCTGAACAGGGTTAGGGCACATGTGAGCAGGGAGCAGGGAGACCCCGTGCCCAGGCCATGCCTCTACCCCAAGGTCCCCTCTCCCATGACCGCATGGCAGTTGGGAGGAACCCCAACACTTCCGTAGGTGTAGTCTCTCTCCTCCTCCTTGCAGCTGGCTCATGGGCCCACATTCAGGGCCCCCACCTCGGGAGAAAATTCTCCCAATGTGCTCTGATGTTGAAAGAGTCAAGAAGAGAAGAAGGGAAAAAAAACCCCCGAAGTCCAAGAAAACAAAGTTCAACTCTCCATCTCCCCCCAGAGAAAAGGAGCTGAAAACTGGCAAAAAAGAAACCAAGTTGCTTCCTCTGCTCTTGCTGCAAGCAGGATGCAGAGGAGTGTGTATGTGTGTCCTTGAACAAACGCTCTGAGAAGTTTGTCCGGTTTTTTTCCTCTCCCCCCTCTCAGGCTCAGTTGAAAGGCACAGAAACGCACAAAGTTCACTTCTGGGCATAGAGCAGCAATAGGGGATACACACAATAAAGTCACCCCAAGACACAGGGACAGAGAATTCAGTGGAAAGACTCCGAGAATTCTGCTCCCAGAGATCATTCATTCCTGCTCACACTGACCCTTGTAGAAAGGGGACATCGTTCCAGGCAGCCTGTACTGAGCATGTGGCTCCTGAGTGGGGTTTGTTGTTTAGGAAACCTGCTCCGGCTTTTCCATTCTTTCCTTCCAAACAGGAAAACTTCTCCTGGGGCTGTGTGCAGGCAGAGCCCTGAGGAGAGCAGGTGGCACATGGTGCGCTGGGCTGGGACAGCCAGCTGCAGAGCTCAAGGGAAGAAGCCCAAAGTGTCACAATGGCTCCTTGCCTTCACATGCAACACCTGGGTCACAATGGTCTCCTTGATTCCATGAGGCCCCACTGTGTCACAATGGCTCCTTGGTTCCATCAGGTTTCGCAGTGTCACCATGGTCTCCTTTGATCCGCACTGTCATCATGGACAATTGGTTCCATGAGGCCCCGCAGTGTCACAATGGTCCCTTGCTTCCATAGCTTTTATGTTGTAACAATGGACTCCTTGCTTCTATGAGCTGGCCTGCTTTTTGCAGAGGTGTCTTTGGTTCCAACAAGGCCCCGCTGTGTCTCAGTGCACCCTGGCTTCCATGTGGATCTGGAGTATCACAAAGGCTCCTTGGTTCCACCAGGTCCTGCTGTGTCACAATGGGTCCTGTGGTCCCCGAGGCCCTCCAAAGTCATCATGGAGGCTTGCTTCCATGAGGTTCCATTATGTGCCAGTGGTCATCTTGGTTCCAGGAGTTTCCTTAGTGTCACAATGCCCTCCATGCTTCCATTAGGCCCTGCTTTGCCACAATGGTCCCCTTGTTTCCATGAGGCCCCGCTGTGTCACAATGGACCTACGGTTCCGTGATGTTGCGTGGTGTCACCGTGCTCTTCTTGAATCCGCCGTGTAACCATGGACCATTGGTTCCATGCAGCCGTGTCACAATGGGCTCCTTGATTCCATGATTCCCCACGGTGTCACAATGGAGCCTTGTTTCTAGGAGGTTCTGTACTGTCACAATTGCCTCCTTGATGCCATCAGCCCCTGCAGTGTCACAATGGCTCCTTGGTTCCATGAGGAACACAATAGCTTGGCATAAGCATTGAGCAACAACTGCTGAACACACCTGGCAACATCTGCTTGCATCAAAAGAGGGCTTCAAGCTGACAATGGCACCAGCAGCTTCCATCTGCAACAGAGACCCAGGAAAGGACAGGCTGTGCCGGTTTGGACAAATGTGGAGGAAAATATCCTCTGATAGAAGGCAGGTTACACCCAGCCCTCCCCCACCAGGTTTTTGGAAAAAAGAACTTTCCTGGGAAGAAAGTGAAAGAGATAAAAACTATTTTTTTAACAAACACACAGGAAAAGGATAGCAATGCTAAATATTAAAAGCTCTCGCTGTGCAGAGAAAGCTGGGATAATTTGAGAGTCCTTCTGTGTTTCGGTGGGGTCTCCTGAAACATCCATAGACAGCGAGGCCCGTGCAAAGAAACAGGGAGCGATTCTTGAGAGAAGTTTCAGAGCTCTTTCTTCTCCAGCCACATGGGCGGGGCACTGCCAAAGAACTGAGCAATCACAGCACAACCAGGGCCCTCCTCACACAGGGCAACACAAAATAAGCAGTGCTGAACAGGGTTAGGGCACATGTGAGCAGGGAGCAGGGAGACCCCGTGCCCAGGCCATGCCTCTACCCCAAGGTCCCCTCTCCCATGACCGCATGGCAGTTGGGAGGAACCCCAACACTTCCGTAGGTGTAGTCTCTCTCCTCCTCCTTGCAGCTGGCTCATGGGCCCACATTCAGGGCCCCCACCTCGGGAGAAAATTCTCCCAATGTGCTCTGATGTTGAAAGAGTCAAGAAGAGAAGAAGGGAAAAAAAACCCCCGAAGTCCCAGGAAAACAAAGTTCAACTCTCCATCTCCCCCCAGAGAAAAGGAGCTGAAAACTGGCAAAAAAGAAACCAAGTTGCTTCCTCTGCTCTTGCTGCAAGCAGGATGCAGAGGAGTGTGTATGTGTGTCCTTGAAAAAACGCTCTGAGAAGTTTGTCCGGTTTTTTTCCTCTCCCCCCTCTCAGGCTCAGTTGAAAGGCACAGAAACGCACAAAGTTCACTTCTGGGCATAGAGCAGCAATAGGGGATACACACAATAAAGTCACCCCAAGACACAGGGACAGAGAATTCAGTGGAAAGACTCCGAGAATTCTGCTCCCAGAGATCATTCATTCCTGCTCACACTGACCCTTGTAGAAAGGGGACATCGTTCCAGGCAGCCTGTACTGAGCATGTGGCTCCTGAGTGGGGTTTGTTGTTTAGGAAACCTGCTCCGGCTTTTCCATTCTTTCCTTGCAAACAGGAAAACTTCTCCTGGGGCTGTGTGCAGGCAGAGCCCTGAGGAGAGCAGGTGGCACATGGTGCGCTGGGCTGGGACAGCCAGCTGCAGAGCTCAAGGGAAGAAGCCCAAAGTGTCACAATGGCTCCTTGCCTTCACATGCAACACCTGGGTCACAATGGTCTCCTTGATTCCATGAGGCCCCACTGTGTCACAATGGCTCCTTGGTTCCATCAGGTTCCGCAGTGTCACCATGGTCTCCTTTGATCCGCACTGTCATCATGGACAATTGGTTCCATGAGGCCCCGCAGTGTCACAATGGTCCCTTGCTTCCATAGCTTTTATGTTGTAACAATGGACTCCTTGCTTCTATGAGCTGGCCTGCTTTTTGCAGAGGTGTCTTTGGTTCCAACAAGGCCCCGCTGTGTCTCAGTGCACCCTGGCTTCCATGTGGATCTGGAGTATCACAAAGGCTCCTTGGTTCCACCAGGTCCTGCTGTGTCACAATGGGTCCTGTGGTCCCCGAGGCCCTCCAAAGTCATCATGGAGGCTTGCTTCCATGAGGTTCCATTATGTGCCAGTGGTCATCTTGGTTCCAGGAGTTTCCTTAGTGTCACAATGCCCTCCATGCTTCCATTAGGCCCTGCTTTGCCACAATGGTCCCCTTGTTTCCATGAGGCCCCGCTGTGTCACAATGGACCTACGGTTCCGTGATGTTGCGTGGTGTCACCGTGCTCTTCTTGAATCCGCCGTGTAACCATGGACCATTGGTTCCATGCAGCCGTGTCACAATGGGCTCCTTGATTCCATGATTCCCCACGGTGTCACAATGGAGCCTTGTTTCTAGGAGGTTCTGTACTGTCACAATTGCCTCCTTGATGCCATCAGCCCCTGCAGTGTCACAATGGCTCCTTGGTTCCATGAGGAACACAATAGCTTGGCATAAGCATTGAGCAACAGCTGCTGAACACACCTGGCAACATCTGCTTGCATCAAAAGAGGGCTTCAAGCTGACAATGGCACCAGCAGCTTCCATCTGCAACAGAGACCCAGGAAAGGACAGGCTGTGCCGGTTTGGACAAATGTGGAGGAAAATATCCTCTGATAGAAGGCAGGTTACACCCAGCCCTCCCCCACCAGGTTTTTGGAAAAAAGAACTTTCCTGGGAAGAAAGTGAAAGAGATAAAAACTATTTTTTTAACAAACACACAGGAAAAGGATAACAATGCTAAATATTAAAAGCTCTCGCTGTGCAGAGAAAGCTGGGATAATTTGAGAGTCCTTCCGTGTTTCGGTGGGGTCTCCTGAAACATCCATAGACAGCGAGGCCCGTGCAAAGAAACAGGGAGCGATTCTTGAGAGAAGTTTCAGAGCTCTTTCTTCTCCAGCCACATGGGCGGGGCACTGCCAAAGAACTGAGCAATCACAGCACAACCAGGGCCCTCCTCACACAGGGCAACACAAAATAAGCAGTGCTGAACAGGGTTAGGGCACATGTCAGCAGGGAGCAGGGAGACCCCGTGCCCAGGCCATGCCTCTACCCCAGGGTCCCCTCTCCCATGACCGCATGGCAGGGGGGAGGAACCCCAACACTTCCGTAGGTGTAGTCTCTCTCCTCCTCCTTGCAGCTGGCTCATGGGCCCACATTCAGGGCCCCCACCTCGGGAGAAAATTCTCCCAATGTGCTCTGATGTTGAAAGAGTCAAGAAGAGAAGAAGGGAAAAAAACCCCCGAAGTCCCAGGAAAACAAAGTTCAACTCTCCATCTCCCCCCAGAGAAAAGGAGCTTAAAACTGGCTAAAAAGAAACAAAGTTGCTTCCTCTGCTCTTGCTGCAAGCAGGATGCAGAGGAGTGTGTATGTGTGTCCTTGAACAAACGCTCTGAGAAGTTTGTCCGGTTTTTTTTCCTCTCCCCCCTCTCAGGCTCAGTTGAAAGGCACAGAAACGCACAAAGTTCACTTCTGGGCATAGAGCAGCAATAGGGGATACACACAATAAAGTCACCCCAAGACACAGGGACAGAGAATTCAGTGGAAAGACTCCGAGAATTCTGCTCCCAGAGATCATTCATTCCTGCTCACACTGACCCTTGTAGAAAGGGGACATCGTTCCAGGCAGCCTGTACTGAGCATGTGGCTCCTGAGTGGGGTTTGTTGTTTAGGAAACCTGCTCCGGCTTTTCCATTCTTTCCTTGCAAACAGGAAAACTTCTCCTGGGGCTGTGTGCAGGCAGAGCCCTGAGGAGAGCAGGTGGCACATGGTGCGCTGGGCTGGGACAGCCAGCTGCAGAGCTCAAGGGAAGAAGCCCAAAGTGTCACAATGGCTCCTTGCCTTCCCATGCAACACCTGGGTCACAATGGTCTCCTTGATTCCATGAGGCCCCACTGTGTCACAATGGCTCCTTGGTTCCATCAGGTTCCGCAGTGTCACCATGGTCTCCTTTGATCCGCACTGTCATCATGGACAATTGGTTCCATGAGGCCCCGCAGTGTCACAATGGTCCCTTGCTTCCATAGCTTTTATGTTGTAACAATGGACTCCTTGCTTCTATGAGCTGGCCTGCTTTTTGCAGAGGTGTCTTTGGTTCCAACAAGGCCCCGCTGTGTCTCAGTGCACCCTGGCTTCCATGTGGATCTGGAGTATCACAAAGGCTCCTTGGTTCCACCAGGTCCTGCTGTGTCACAATGGGTCCTGTGGTCCCCGAGGCCCTCCAAAGTCATCATGGAGGCTTGCTTCCATGAGGTTCCATTATGTGCCAGTGGTCATCTTGGTTCCAGGAGTTTCCTTAGTGTCACAATGCCCTCCATGCTTCCATTAGGCCCTGCTTTGCCACAATGGTCCCCTTGTTTCCATGAGGCCCCGCTGTGTCACAATGGACCTATGGTTCCGTGATGTTGCGTGGTGTCACCGTGCTCTTCTTGAATCCGCCGTGTAACCATGGACCATTGGTTCCATGCAGCCGTGTCACAATGGGCTCCTTGATTCCATGATTCCCCACGGTGTCACAATGGAGCCTTGTTTCTAGGAGGTTCTGTACTGTCACAATTGCCTCCTTGATGCCATCAGCCCCTGCAGTGTCACAATGGCTCCTTGGTTCCATGAGGAACACAATAGCTTGGCATAAGCATTGAGCAACAGCTGCTGAACACACCTGGCAACATCTGCTTGCATCAAAAGAGGGCTTCAAGCTGAGAATGGCACCAGCAGCTTCCATCTGCAACAGAGACCCAGGAAAGGACAGGCTGTGCCGGTTTGGACAAATGTGGAGGAAAATATCCTCTGATAGAAGGCAGGTTACACCCAGCCCTCCCCCACCAGGTTTTTGGAAAAAAGAACTTTCCTGGGAAGAAAGTGAAAGAGATAAAAACTATTTTTTTAACAAACACACAGGAAAAGGATAGCAATGCTAAATATTAAAAGCTCTCGCTGTGCAGAGAAAGCTGGGATAATTTGAGAGTCCTTCCGTGTTTCGGTGGGGTCTCCTGAAACATCCATAGACAGTGAGGCCCGTGCAAAGAAACAGGGAGCGATTCTTGAGAGAAGTTTCAGAGCTCTTTCTTCTCCAGCCACATGGGCGGGGCACTGCCAAAGAACTGAGCAATCACAGCACAACCAGGGCCCTCCTCGCACAGGGCAACACAAAATAAGCAGTGCTGAACAGGGTTAGGGCACATGTGAGCAGGGAGCAGGGAGACCCCGTGCCCAGGCCATGCCTCTACCCCAAGGTCCCCTCTCCCATGACCGCATGGCAGTTGGGAGGAACCCCAACACTTCCGTAGGTGTAGTCTCTCTCCTCCTCCTTGCAGCTGGCTCATGGGCCCACATTCAGGGCCCCCACCTCGGGAGAAAATTCTCCCAATGTGCTCTGATGTTGAAAGAGTCAAGAAGAGAAGAAGGGAAAAAAAACCCCCGAAGTCCAAGAAAACAAAGTTCAACTCTCCATCTCCCCCCAGAGAAAAGGAGCTGAAAACTGGCAAAAAAGAAACCAAGTTGCTTCCTCTGCTCTTGCTGCAAGCAGGATGCAGAGGAGTGTGTATGTGTGTCCTTGAACAAACGCTCTGAGAAGTTTGTCCGGTTTTTTTCCTCTCCCCCCTCTCAGGCTCAGTTGAAAGGCACAGAAACGCACAAAGTTCACTTCTGGGCATAGAGCAGCAATAGGGGATACACACAATAAAGTCACCCCAAGACACAGGGACAGAGAATTCAGTGGAAAGACTCCGAGAATTCTGCTCCCAGAGATCATTCATTCCTGCTCACACTGACCCTTGTAGAAAGGGGACATCGTTCCAGGCAGCCTGTACTGAGCATGTGGCTCCTGAGTGGGGTTTGTTGTTTAGGAAACCTGCTCCGGCTTTTCCATTCTTTCCTTCCAAACAGGAAAACTTCTCCTGGGGCTGTGTGCAGGCAGAGCCCTGAGGAGAGCAGGTGGCACATGGTGCGCTGGGCTGGGACAGCCAGCTGCAGAGCTCAAGGGAAGAAGCCCAAAGTGTCACAATGGCTCCTTGCCTTCACATGCAACACCTGGGTCACAATGGTCTCCTTGATTCCATGAGGCCCCACTGTGTCACAATGGCTCCTTGGTTCCATCAGGTTTCGCAGTGTCACCATGGTCTCCTTTGATCCGCACTGTCATCATGGACAATTGGTTCCATGAGGCCCCGCAGTGTCACAATGGTCCCTTGCTTCCATAGCTTTTATGTTGTAACAATGGACTCCTTGCTTCTATGAGCTGGCCTGCTTTTTGCAGAGGTGTCTTTGGTTCCAACAAGGCCCCGCTGTGTCTCAGTGCACCCTGGCTTCCATGTGGATCTGGAGTATCACAAAGGCTCCTTGGTTCCACCAGGTCCTGCTGTGTCACAATGGGTCCTGTGGTCCCCGAGGCCCTCCAAAGTCATCATGGAGGCTTGCTTCCATGAGGTTCCATTATGTGCCAGTGGTCATCTTGGTTCCAGGAGTTTCCTTAGTGTCACAATGCCCTCCATGCTTCCATTAGGCCCTGCTTTGCCACAATGGTCCCCTTGTTTCCATGAGGCCCCGCTGTGTCACAATGGACCTACGGTTCCGTGATGTTGCGTGGTGTCACCGTGCTCTTCTTGAATCCGCCGTGTAACCATGGACCATTGGTTCCATGCAGCCGTGTCACAATGGGCTCCTTGATTCCATGATTCCCCACGGTGTCACAATGGAGCCTTGTTTCTAGGAGGTTCTGTACTGTCACAATTGCCTCCTTGATGCCATCAGCCCCTGCAGTGTCACAATGGCTCCTTGGTTCCATGAGGAACACAATAGCTTGGCATAAGCATTGAGCAACAGCTGCTGAACACACCTGGCAACATCTGCTTGCATCAAAAGAGGGCTTCAAGCTGACAATGGCACCAGCAGCTTCCATCTGCAACAGAGACCCAGGAAAGGACAGGCTGTGCCGGTTTGGACAAATGTGGAGGAAAATATCCTCTGATAGAAGGCAGGTTACACCCAGCCCTCCCCCACCAGGTTTTTGGAAAAAAGAACTTTCCTGGGAAGAAAGTGAAAGAGATAAAAACTATTTTTTTAACAAACACACAGGAAAAGGATAGCAATGCTAAATATTAAAAGCTCTCGCTGTGCAGAGAAAGCTGGGATAATTTGAGAGTCCTTCCGTGTTTCGGTGGGGTCTCCTGAAACATCCATAGACAGCGAGGCCCGTGCAAAGAAACAGGGAGCGATTCTTGAGAGAAGTTTCAGAGCTCTTTCTTCTCCAGCCACATGGGCGGGGCACTGCCAAAGAACTGAGCAATCACAGCACAACCAGGGCCCTCCTCGCACAGGGCAACACAAAATAAGCAGTGCTGAACAGGGTTAGGGCACATGTGAGCAGGGAGCAGGGAGACCCCGTGCCCAGGCCATGCCTCTACCCCAAGGTCCCCTCTCCCATGACCGCATGGCAGTTGGGAGGAACCCCAACACTTCCGTAGGTGTAGTCTCTCTCCTCCTCCTTGCAGCTGGCTCATGGGCCCACATTCAGGGCCCCCACCTCGGGAGAAAATTCTCCCAATGTGCTCTGATGTTGAAAGAGTCAAGAAGAGAAGAAGGGAAAAAAAACCCCCGAAGTCCAAGAAAACAAAGTTCAACTCTCCATCTCCCCCCAGAGAAAAGGAGCTGAAAACTGGCAAAAAAGAAACCAAGTTGCTTCCTCTGCTCTTGCTGCAAGCAGGATGCAGAGGAGTGTGTATGTGTGTCCTTGAACAAACGCTCTGAGAAGTTTGTCCGGTTTTTTTCCTCTCCCCCCTCTCAGGCTCAGTTGAAAGGCACAGAAACGCACAAAGTTCACTTCTGGGCATAGAGCAGCAATAGGGGATACACACAATAAAGTCACCCCAAGACACAGGGACAGAGAATTCAGTGGAAAGACTCCGAGAATTCTGCTCCCAGAGATCATTCATTCCTGCTCACACTGACCCTTGTAGAAAGGGGACATCGTTCCAGGCAGCCTGTACTGAGCATGTGGCTCCTGAGTGGGGTTTGTTGTTTAGGAAACCTGCTCCGGCTTTTCCATTCTTTCCTTCCAAACAGGAAAACTTCTCCTGGGGCTGTGTGCAGGCAGAGCCCTGAGGAGAGCAGGTGGCACATGGTGCGCTGGGCTGGGACAGCCAGCTGCAGAGCTCAAGGGAAGAAGCCCAAAGTGTCACAATGGCTCCTTGCCTTCACATGCAACACCTGGGTCACAATGGTCTCCTTGATTCCATGAGGCCCCACTGTGTCACAATGGCTCCTTGGTTCCATCAGGTTTCGCAGTGTCACCATGGTCTCCTTTGATCCGCACTGTCATCATGGACAATTGGTTCCATGAGGCCCCGCAGTGTCACAATGGTCCCTTGCTTCCATAGCTTTTATGTTGTAACAATGGACTCCTTGCTTCTATGAGCTGGCCTGCTTTTTGCAGAGGTGTCTTTGGTTCCAACAAGGCCCCGCTGTGTCTCAGTGCACCCTGGCTTCCATGTGGATCTGGAGTATCACAAAGGCTCCTTGGTTCCACCAGGTCCTGCTGTGTCACAATGGGTCCTGTGGTCCCCGAGGCCCTCCAAAGTCATCATGGAGGCTTGCTTCCATGAGGTTCCATTATGTGCCAGTGGTCATCTTGGTTCCAGGAGTTTCCTTAGTGTCACAATGCCCTCCATGCTTCCATTAGGCCCTGCTTTGCCACAATGGTCCCCTTGTTTCCATGAGGCCCCGCTGTGTCACAATGGACCTATGGTTCCGTGATGTTGCGTGGTGTCACCGTGCTCTTCTTGAATCCGCCGTGTAACCATGGACCATTGGTTCCATGCAGCCGTGTCACAATGGGCTCCTTGATTCCATGATTCCCCACGGTGTCACAATGGAGCCTTGTTTCTAGGAGGTTCTGTACTGTCACAATTGCCTCCTTGATGCCATCAGCCCCTGCAGTGTCACAATGGCTCCTTGGTTCCATGAGGAACACAATAGCTTGGCATAAGCATTGAGCAACAACTGCTGAACACACCTGGCAACATCTGCTTGCATCAAAAGAGGGCTTCAAGCTGACAATGGCACCAGCAGCTTCCATCTGCAACAGAGACCCAGGAAAGGACAGGCTGTGCCGGTTTGGACAAATGTGGAGGAAAATATCCTCTGATAGAAGGCAGGTTACACCCAGCCCTCCCCCACCAGGTTTTTGGAAAAAAGAACTTTCCTGGGAAGAAAGTGAAAGAGATAAAAACTATTTTTTTAACAAACACACAGGAAAAGGATAGCAATGCTAAATATTAAAAGCTCTCGCTGTGCAGAGAAAGCTGGGATAATTTGAGAGTCCTTCTGTGTTTCGGTGGGGTCTCCTGAAACATCCATAGACAGCGAGGCCCGTGCAAAGAAACAGGGAGCGATTCTTGAGAGAAGTTTCAGAGCTCTTTCTTCTCCAGCCACATGGGCGGGGCACTGCCAAAGAACTGAGCAATCACAGCACAACCAGGGCCCTCCTCACACAGGGCAACACAAAATAAGCAGTGCTGAACAGGGTTAGGGCACATGTGAGCAGGGAGCAGGGAGACCCCGTGCCCAGGCCATGCCTCTACCCCAAGGTCCCCTCTCCCATGACCGCATGGCAGTTGGGAGGAACCCCAACACTTCCGTAGGTGTAGTCTCTCTCCTCCTCCTTGCAGCTGGCTCATGGGCCCACATTCAGGGCCCCCACCTCGGGAGAAAATTCTCCCAATGTGCTCTGATGTTGAAAGAGTCAAGAAGAGAAGAAGGGAAAAAAAACCCCCGAAGTCCCAGGAAAACAAAGTTCAACTCTCCATCTCCCCCCAGAGAAAAGGAGCTGAAAACTGGCAAAAAAGAAACCAAGTTGCTTCCTCTGCTCTTGCTGCAAGCAGGATGCAGAGGAGTGTGTATGTGTGTCCTTGAAAAAACGCTCTGAGAAGTTTGTCCGGTTTTTTTCCTCTCCCCCCTCTCAGGCTCAGTTGAAAGGCACAGAAACGCACAAAGTTCACTTCTGGGCATAGAGCAGCAATAGGGGATACACACAATAAAGTCACCCCAAGACACAGGGACAGAGAATTCAGTGGAAAGACTCCGAGAATTCTGCTCCCAGAGATCATTCATTCCTGCTCACACTGACCCTTGTAGAAAGGGGACATCGTTCCAGGCAGCCTGTACTGAGCATGTGGCTCCTGAGTGGGGTTTGTTGTTTAGGAAACCTGCTCCGGCTTTTCCATTCTTTCCTTGCAAACAGGAAAACTTCTCCTGGGGCTGTGTGCAGGCAGAGCCCTGAGGAGAGCAGGTGGCACATGGTGCGCTGGGCTGGGACAGCCAGCTGCAGAGCTCAAGGGAAGAAGCCCAAAGTGTCACAATGGCTCCTTGCCTTCCCATGCAACACCTGGGTCACAATGGTCTCCTTGATTCCATGAGGCCCCACTGTGTCACAATGGCTCCTTGGTTCCATCAGGTTCCGCAGTGTCACCATGGTCTCCTTTGATCCGCACTGTCATCATGGACAATTGGTTCCATGAGGCCCCGCAGTGTCACAATGGTCCCTTGCTTCCATAGCTTTTATGTTGTAACAATGGACTCCTTGCTTCTATGAGCTGGCCTGCTTTTTGCAGAGGTGTCTTTGGTTCCAACAAGGCCCCGCTGTGTCTCAGTGCACCCTGGCTTCCATGTGGATCTGGAGTATCACAAAGGCTCCTTGGTTCCACCAGGTCCTGCTGTGTCACAATGGGTCCTGTGGTCCCCGAGGCCCTCCAAAGTCATCATGGAGGCTTGCTTCCATGAGGTTCCATTATGTGCCAGTGGTCATCTTGGTTCCAGGAGTTTCCTTAGTGTCACAATGCCCTCCATGCTTCCATTAGGCCCTGCTTTGCCACAATGGTCCCCTTGTTTCCATGAGGCCCCGCTGTGTCACAATGGACCTACGGTTCCGTGATGTTGCGTGGTGTCACCGTGCTCTTCTTGAATCCGCCGTGTAACCATGGACCATTGGTTCCATGCAGCCGTGTCACAATGGGCTCCTTGATTCCATGATTCCCCACGGTGTCACAATGGAGCCTTGTTTCTAGGAGGTTCTGTACTGTCACAATTGCCTCCTTGATGCCATCAGCCCCTGCAGTGTCACAATGGCTCCTTGGTTCCATGAGGAACACAATAGCTTGGCATAAGCATTGAGCAACAGCTGCTGAACACACCTGGCAACATCTGCTTGCATCAAAAGAGGGCTTCAAGCTGACAATGGCACCAGCAGCTTCCATCTGCAACAGAGACCCAGGAAAGGACAGGCTGTGCCGGTTTGGACAAATGTGGAGGAAAATATCCTCTGATAGAAGGCAGGTTACACCCAGCCCTCCCCCACCAGGTTTTTGGAAAAAAGAACTTTCCTGGGAAGAAAGTGAAAGAGATAAAAACTATTTTTTTAACAAACACACAGGAAAAGGATAGCAATGCTAAATATTAAAAGCTCTCGCTGTGCAGAGAAAGCTGGGATAATTTGAGAGTCCTTCCGTGTTTCGGTGGGGTCTCCTGAAACATCCATAGACAGCGAGGCCCGTGCAAAGAAACAGGGAGCGATTCTTGAGAGAAGTTTCAGAGCTCTTTCTTCTCCAGCCACATGGGCGGGGCACTGCCAAAGAACTGAGCAATCACAGCACAACCAGGGCCCTCCTGGCACAGGGCAACACAAAATAAGCAGTGCTGAACAGGATTAGGGCACATGTAAGCAGGGAGACCCCCCGTGCCCAGGCCATGCCTCTACCCCAGGGTCCCCTCTCCCATGACCTCATGGCAGGGGGGAGGAACCCCAACACTTCCGTAGGTGTAGTCTCTCTCCTCCTCCTTGCAGCTGGCTCATGGGCCCACATTCAGGGCCCCCACCTCGGGAGAAAATTCTCCCAATGTGCTCTGATGTTGAAAGAGTCAAGAAGAGAAGAAGGGAAAAAAACCCCCCGAAGTCCCAGGAAAACAAAGTTCAACTCTCCATCTCCCCCCAGAGAAAAGGAGCTGAAAACTGGCTAAAAAGAAACAAAGTTGCTTCCTCTGCTCTTGCTGCAAGCAGGATGCAGAGGAGTGTGTATGTGTGTCCTTGAAAAAACGCTCTGAGAAGTTTGTCCGGTTTTTTTTCCTCTCCCCCCTCTCAGGCTCAGTTGAAAGGCACAGAAATGCACAAAGTTCACTTCTGGGCATAGAGCAGCAATAGGGGATACACACAATAAAGTCACCCCAAGACACAGGGACAGAGAATTCAGTGGAAAGACTCCGAGAATTCTGCTCCCAGAGATCATTCATTCCTGCTCACACTGACCCTTGTAGAAAGGGGACATCGTTCCAGGCAGCCTGTACTGAGCATGTGGCTCCTGAGTGGGGTTTGTTGTTTAGGAAACCTGCTCCGGCTTTTCCATTCTTTCCTTGCAAACAGGAAAACTTCTCCTGGGGCTGTGTGCAGGCAGAGCCCTGAGGAGAGCAGGTGGCACATGGTGCGCTGGGCTGGGACAGCCAGCTGCAGAGCTCAAGGGAAGAAGCCCAAAGTGTCACAATGGCTCCTTGCCTTCACATGCAACACCTGGGTCACAATGGTCTCCTTGATTCCATGAGGCCCCACTGTGTCACAATGGCTCCTTGGTTCCATCAGGTTCCGCAGTGTCACCATGGTCTCCTTTGATCCGCACTGTCATCATGGACAATTGGTTCCATGAGGCCCCGCAGTGTCAAAATGGTCCCTTGCTTCCATAGGTTTGATGTTGTAACAAAGGACTCCTTGCTTCTATGAGCTAGCCTGCTTTTTGCAGAGGTGTCTTTGGTTCCAACAAGGCCCCGCTGTGTCTCAGTGCACCCTGGCTTCCATGTGGATCTGGAGTATCACAAAGGCTCCTTGGTTCCACCAGGTCCTGCTGTGTCACAATGGGTCCTGTGGTCCCTGAGGCCCTCCAAAACCATCGTGGAGGCTTGCTTCCATGAGGTTCCATTATGTGCCAGTGGTCATCTTGGTTCCAGGAGTTTCCTTAGTGTCACAATGCTCTCCATGCTTCCATTAGGCCCTGCTTTGCCACAATGGTCCCCTTGTTTCCATGAGGCCCCGCTGTGTCACAATGGACCTATGGTTCCGTGATGTTGCGTGGTGTCACCGTGCTCTTCTTGAATCCGCCGTGTAACCATGGACCATTGGTTCCATGCAGCCGTGTCACAATGGGCTCCTTGATTCCATGATTCCCCACGGTGTCACAATGGAGCCTTGTTTCTAGGAGGTTCTGTACTGTCACAATTGCCTCCTTGATGCCATCAGCCCCTGCAGTGTCACAATGGCTCCTTGGTTCCATGAGGAACACAATAGCTTGGCATAAGCATTGAGCAACAGCTGCTGAACACACCTGGCAACATCTGCTTGCATCAAAAGAGTGCTTCAAGCTGACAATGGCACCAGCAGCTTCCATCTGCAACAGAGACCCAGGAAAGGACAGGCTGTGCCGGTTTGGACAAATGTGGAGGAAAATATCCTCTGATAGAAGGCAGGTTACACCCAGCCCTCCCCCACCAGGTTTTTGGAAAAAAGAACTTTCCTGGGAAGAAAGTGAAAGAGATAAAAACTATTTTTTTAACAAACACACAGGAAAAGGATAACAATGCTAAATATTAAAACCTCTCGCTGTGCAGAGAAAGCTGGGATAATTTGAGAGTCCTTCTGTGTTTCGGTGGGGTCTCCTGAAACATCCATAGACAGCGAGGCCCGTGCAAAGAAACAGGGAGCGATTCTTGAGAGAAGTTTCAGAGCTCTTTCTTCTCCAGCCACATGGGCGGGGCACTGCCAAAGAACTGAGCAATCACAGCACAACCAGGGCCCTCCTGGCACAGGGCAACACAAAATAAGCAGTGCTGAACAGGATTAGGGCACATGTAAGCAGGGAGACCCCCCGTGCCCAGGCCATGCCTCTACCCCAGGGTCCCCTCTCCCATGACCTCATGGCAGGGGGGAGGAACCCCAACACTTCCGTAGGTGTAGTCTCTCTCCTCCTCCTTGCAGCTGGCTCATGGGCCCACATTCAGGGCCCCCACCTCGGGAGAAAATTCTCCCAATGTGCTCTGATGTTGAAAGAGTCAAGAAGAGAAGAAGGGAAAAAAACCCCCCGAAGTCCCAGGAAAACAAAGTTCAACTCTCCATCTCCCCCCAGAGAAAAGGAGCTGAAAACTGGCTAAAAAGAAACAAAGTTGCTTCCTCTGCTCTTGCTGCAAGCAGGATGCAGAGGAGTGTGTATGTGTGTCCTTGAAAAAACGCTCTGAGAAGTTTGTCCGGTTTTTTTTCCTCTCCCCCCTCTCAGGCTCAGTTGAAAGGCACAGAAATGCACAAAGTTCACTTCTGGGCATAGAGCAGCAATAGGGGATACACACAATAAAGTCACCCCAAGACACAGGGACAGAGAATTCAGTGGAAAGACTCCGAGAATTCTGCTCCCAGAGATCATTCATTCCTGCTCACACTGACCCTTGTAGAAAGGGGACATCGTTCCAGGCAGCCTGTACTGAGCATGTGGCTCCTGAGTGGGGTTTGTTGTTTAGGAAACCTGCTCCGGCTTTTCCATTCTTTCCTTGCAAACAGGAAAACTTCTCCTGGGGCTGTGTGCAGGCAGAGCCCTGAGGAGAGCAGGTGGCACATGGTGCGCTGGGCTGGGACAGCCAGCTGCAGAGCTCAAGGGAAGAAGCCCAAAGTGTCACAATGGCTCCTTGCCTTCACATGCAACACCTGGGTCACAATGGTCTCCTTGATTCCATGAGGCCCCACTGTGTCACAATGGCTCCTTGGTTCCATCAGGTTCCGCAGTGTCACCATGGTCTCCTTTGATCCGCACTGTCATCATGGACAATTGGTTCCATGAGGCCCCGCAGTGTCAAAATGGTCCCTTGCTTCCATAGGTTTGATGTTGTAACAAAGGACTCCTTGCTTCTATGAGCTAGCCTGCTTTTTGCAGAGGTGTCTTTGGTTCCAACAAGGCCCCGCTGTGTCTCAGTGCACCCTGGCTTCCATGTGGATCTGGAGTATCACAAAGGCTCCTTGGTTCCACCAGGTCCTGCTGTGTCACAATGGGTCCTGTGGTCCCTGAGGCCCTCCAAAACCATCGTGGAGGCTTGCTTCCATGAGGTTCCATTATGTGCCAGTGGTCATCTTGGTTCCAGGAGTTTCCTTAGTGTCACAATGCTCTCCATGCTTCCATTAGGCCCTGCTTTGCCACAATGGTCCCCTTGTTTCCATGAGGCCCCGCTGTGTCACAATGGACCTATGGTTCCGTGATGTTGCGTGGTGTCACCGTGCTCTTCTTGAATCCGCCGTGTAACCATGGACCATTGGTTCCATGCAGCCGTGTCACAATGGGCTCCTTGATTCCATGATTCCCCACGGTGTCACAATGGAGCCTTGTTTCTAGGAGGTTCTGTACTGTCACAATTGCCTCCTTGATGCCATCAGCCCCTGCAGTGTCACAATGGCTCCTTGGTTCCATGAGGAACACAATAGCTTGGCATAAGCATTGAGCAACAGCTGCTGAACACACCTGGCAACATCTGCTTGCATCAAAAGAGTGCTTCAAGCTGACAATGGCACCAGCAGCTTCCATCTGCAACAGAGACCCAGGAAAGGACAGGCTGTGCCGGTTTGGACAAATGTGGAGGAAAATATCCTCTGATAGAAGGCAGGTTACACCCAGCCCTCCCCCACCAGGTTTTTGGAAAAAAGAACTTTCCTGGGAAGAAAGTGAAAGAGATAAAAACTATTTTTTTAACAAACACACAGGAAAAGGATAACAATGCTAAATATTAAAACCTCTCGCTGTGCAGAGAAAGCTGGGATAATTTGAGAGTCCTTCTGTGTTTCGGTGGGGTCTCCTGAAACATCCATAGACAGCGAGGCCCGTGCAAAGAAACAGGGAGCGATTCTTGAGAGAAGTTTCAGAGCTCTTTCTTCTCCAGCCACATGGGCGGGGCACTGCCAAAGAACTGAGCAATCACAGCACAACCAGGGCCCTCCTCACACAGGGCAACACAAAATAAGCAGTGCTGAACAGGGTTAGGGCACATGTGAGCAGGGAGCAGGGAGACCCCGTGCCCAGGCCATGCCTCTACCCCAGGGTCCCCTCTCCCATGACCGCATGGCAGGGGGGAGGAACCCCAACACTTCCGTAGGTGTAGTCTCTCTCCTCCTCCTTGCAGCTGGCTCATGGGCCCACATTCAGGGCCCCCACCTCGGGAGAAAATTCTCCCAATGTGCTCTGATGTTGAAAGAGTCAAGAAGAGAAGAAGGGAAAAAAACCCCCGAAGTCCCAGGAAAACAAAGTTCAACTCTCCATCTCCCCCCAGAGAAAAGGAGCTTAAAACTGGCTAAAAAGAAACAAAGTTGCTTCCTCTGCTCTTGCTGCAAGCAGGATGCAGAGGAGTGTGTATGTGTGTCCTTGAACAAACGCTCTGAGAAGTTTGTCCGGTTTTTTTTCCTCTCCCCCCTCTCAGGCTCAGTTGAAAGGCACAGAAACGCACAAAGTTCACTTCTGGGCATAGAGCAGCAATAGGGGATACACACAATAAAGTCACCCCAAGACACAGGGACAGAGAATTCAGTGGAAAGACTCCGAGAATTCTGCTCCCAGAGATCATTCATTCCTGCTCACACTGACCCTTGTAGAAAGGGGACATCGTTCCAGGCAGCCTGTACTGAGCATGTGGCTCCTGAGTGGGGTTTGTTGTTTAGGAAACCTGCTCCGGCTTTTCCATTCTTTCCTTGCAAACAGGAAAACTTCTCCTGGGGCTGTGTGCAGGCAGAGCCCTGAGGAGAGCAGGTGGCACATGGTGCGCTGGGCTGGGACAGCCAGCTGCAGAGCTCAAGGGAAGAAGCCCAAAGTGTCACAATGGCTCCTTGCCTTCCCATGCAACACCTGGGTCACAATGGTCTCCTTGATTCCATGAGGCCCCACTGTGTCACAATGGCTCCTTGGTTCCATCAGGTTCCGCAGTGTCACCATGGTCTCCTTTGATCCGCACTGTCATCATGGACAATTGGTTCCATGAGGCCCCGCAGTGTCACAATGGTCCCTTGCTTCCATAGCTTTTATGTTGTAACAATGGACTCCTTGCTTCTATGAGCTGGCCTGCTTTTTGCAGAGGTGTCTTTGGTTCCAACAAGGCCCCGCTGTGTCTCAGTGCACCCTGGCTTCCATGTGGATCTGGAGTATCACAAAGGCTCCTTGGTTCCACCAGGTCCTGCTGTGTCACAATGGGTCCTGTGGTCCCCGAGGCCCTCCAAAGTCATCATGGAGGCTTGCTTCCATGAGGTTCCATTATGTGCCAGTGGTCATCTTGGTTCCAGGAGTTTCCTTAGTGTCACAATGCCCTCCATGCTTCCATTAGGCCCTGCTTTGCCACAATGGTCCCCTTGTTTCCATGAGGCCCTGCTGTGTCACAATGGACCTATGGTTCCGTGATGTTGCGTGGTGTCACCGTGCTCTTCTTGAATCCGCCGTGTAACCATGGACCATTGGTTCCATGCAGCCGTGTCACAATGGGCTCCTTGATTCCATGATTCCCCACGGTGTCACAATGGAGCCTTGTTTCTAGGAGGTTCTGTACTGTCACAATTGCCTCCTTGATGCCATCAGCCCCTGCAGTGTCACAATGGCTCCTTGGTTCCATGAGGAACACAATAGCTTGGCATAAGCATTGAGCAACAGCTGCTGAACACACCTGGCAACATCTGCTTGCATCAAAAGAGGGCTTCAAGCTGACAATGGCACCAGCAGCTTCCATCTGCAACAGAGACCCAGGAAAGGACAGGCTGTGCCGGTTTGGACAAATGTGGAGGAAAATATCCTCTGATAGAAGGCAGGTTACACCCAGCCCTCCCCCACCAGGTTTTTGGAAAAAAGAACTTTCCTGGGAAGAAAGTGAAAGAGATAAAAACTATTTTTTTAACAAACACACAGGAAAAGGATAACAATGCTAAATATTAAAAGCTCTCGCTGTGCAGAGAAAGCTGGGATAATTTGAGAGTCCTTCCGTGTTTCGGTGGGGTCTCCTGAAACATCCATAGACAGCGAGGCCCGTGCAAAGAAACAGGGAGCGATTCTTGAGAGAAGTTTCAGAGCTCTTTCTTCTCCAGCCACATGGGCGGGGCACTGCCAAAGAACTGAGCAATCACAGCACAACCAGGGCCCTCCTCGCACAGGGCAACACAAAATAAGCAGTGCTGAACAGGGTTAGGGCACATGTGAGCAGGGAGCAGGGAGACCCCGTGCCCAGGCCATGCCTCTACCCCAGGGTCCCCTCTCCCATGACCTCATGGCAGGGGGGAGGAACCCCAACACTTCCGTAGGTGTAGTCTCTCTCCTCCTCCTTGCAGCTGGCTCATGGGCCCACATTCAGGGCCCCCACCTCGGGAGAAAATTCTCCCAATGTGCTCTGATGTTGAAAGAGTCAAGAAGAGAAGAAGGGAAAAAAACCCCCCGAAGTCCCAGGAAAACAAAGTTCAACTCTCCATCTCCCCCCAGAGAAAAGGAGCTGAAAACTGGCTAAAAAGAAACAAAGTTGCTTCCTCTGCTCTTGCTGCAAGCAGGATGCAGAGGAGTGTGTATGTGTGTCCTTGAACAAACGCTCTGAGAAGTTTGTCCGGTTTTTTTTCCTCTCCCCCCTCTCAGGCTCAGTTGAAAGGCACAGAAATGCACAAAGTTCACTTCTGGGCATAGAGCAGCAATAGGGGATACACACAATAAAGTCACCCCAAGACACAGGGACAGAGAATTCAGTGGAAAGACTCCGAGAATTCTGCTCCCAGAGATCATTCATTCCTGCTCACCCTGACCCTTGTAGAAAGGGGACATCGTTCCCGGCAGCCTGTACTGAGCATGTGGCTCCTGAGTGGGGTTTGTTGTTTAGGAAACCTGCTCCGGCTTTTCCATTCTTTCCTTGCAAACAGGAAAACTTCTCCTGGGGCTGTGTGCAGGCAGAGCCCTGAGGAGAGCAGGTGGCACATGGTGCGCTGGGCTGGGACAGCCAGCTGCAGAGCTCAAGGGAAGAAGCCCAAAGTGTCACAATGGCTCCTTGCCTTCCCATGCAACACCTGGGTCACAATGGTCTCCTTGATTCCATGAGGCCCCACTGTGTCACAATGGCTCCTTGGTTCCATCAGGTTCCGCAGTGTCACCATGGTCTCCTTTGATCCGCACTGTCATCATGGACAATTGGTTCCATGAGGCCCCGCAGTGTCACAATGGTCCCTTGCTTCCATAGCTTTTATGTTGTAACAATGGACTCCTTGCTTCTATGAGCTGGCCTGCTTTTTGCAGAGGTGTCTTTGGTTCCAACAAGGCCCCGCTGTGTCTCAGTGCACCCTGGCTTCCATGTGGATCTGGAGTATCACAAAGGCTCCTTGGTTCCACCAGGTCCTGCTGTGTCACAATGGGTCCTGTGGTCCCCGAGGCCCTCCAAAGTCATCATGGAGGCTTGCTTCCATGAGGTTCCATTATGTGCCAGTGGTCATCTTGGTTCCAGGAGTTTCCTTAGTGTCACAATGCCCTCCATGCTTCCATTAGGCCCTGCTTTGCCACAATGGTCCCCTTGTTTCCATGAGGCCCCGCTGTGTCACAATGGACCTATGGTTCCGTGATGTTGCGTGGTGTCACCGTGCTCTTCTTGAATCCGCCGTGTAACCATGGACCATTGGTTCCATGCAGCCGTGTCACAATGGGCTCCTTGATTCCATGATTCCCCACGGTGTCACAATGGAGCCTTGTTTCTAGGAGGTTCTGTACTGTCACAATTGCCTCCTTGATGCCATCAGCCCCTGCAGTGTCACAATGGCTCCTTGGTTCCATGAGGAACACAATAGCTTGGCATAAGCATTGAGCAACAGCTGCTGAACACACCTGGCAACATCTGCTTGCATCAAAAGAGGGCTTCAAGCTGACAATGGCACCAGCAGCTTCCATCTGCAACAGAGACCCAGGAAAGGACAGGCTGTGCCGGTTTGGACAAATGTGGAGGAAAATATCCTCTGATAGAAGGCAGGTTACACCCAGCCCTCCCCCACCAGGTTTTTGGAAAAAAGAACTTTCCTGGGAAGAAAGTGAAAGAGATAAAAACTATTTTTTTAACAAACACACAGGAAAAGGATAACAATGCTAAATATTAAAAGCTCTCGCTGTGCAGAGAAAGCTGGGATAATTTGAGAGTCCTTCCGTGTTTCGGTGGGGTCTCCTGAAACATCCATAGACAGCGAGGCCCGTGCAAAGAAACAGGGAGCGATTCTTGAGAGAAGTTTCAGAGCTCTTTCTTCTCCAGCCACATGGGCGGGGCACTGCCAAAGAACTGAGCAATCACAGCACAACCAGGGCCCTCCTCGCACAGGGCAACACAAAATAAGCAGTGCTGAACAGGGTTAGGGCACATGTGAGCAGGGAGCAGGGAGACCCCGTGCCCAGGCCATGCCTCTACCCCAGGGTCCCCTCTCCCATGACCTCATGGCAGGGGGGAGGAACCCCAACACTTCCGTAGGTGTAGTCTCTCTCCTCCTCCTTGCAGCTGGCTCATGGGCCCACATTCAGGGCCCCCACCTCGGGAGAAAATTCTCCCAATGTGCTCTGATGTTGAAAGAGTCAAGAAGAGAAGAAGGGAAAAAAACCCCCCGAAGTCCCAGGAAAACAAAGTTCAACTCTCCATCTCCCCCCAGAGAAAAGGAGCTGAAAACTGGCTAAAAAGAAACAAAGTTGCTTCCTCTGCTCTTGCTGCAAGCAGGATGCAGAGGAGTGTGTATGTGTGTCCTTGAACAAACGCTCTGAGAAGTTTGTCCGGTTTTTTTTCCTCTCCCCCCTCTCAGGCTCAGTTGAAAGGCACAGAAATGCACAAAGTTCACTTCTGGGCATAGAGCAGCAATAGGGGATACACACAATAAAGTCACCCCAAGACACAGGGACAGAGAATTCAGTGGAAAGACTCCGAGAATTCTGCTCCCAGAGATCATTCATTCCTGCTCACCCTGACCCTTGTAGAAAGGGGACATCGTTCCCGGCAGCCTGTACTGAGCATGTGGCTCCTGAGTGGGGTTTGTTGTTTAGGAAACCTGCTCCGGCTTTTCCATTCTTTCCTTGCAAACAGGAAAACTTCTCCTGGGGCTGTGTGCAGGCAGAGCCCTGAGGAGAGCAGGTGGCACATGGTGCGCTGGGCTGGGACAGCCAGCTGCAGAGCTCAAGGGAAGAAGCCCAAAGTGTCACAATGGCTCCTTGCCTTCACATGCAACACCTGGGTCACAATGGTCTCCTTGATTCCATGAGGCCCCACTGTGTCACAATGGCTCCTTGGTTCCATCAGGTTCCGCAGTGTCACCATGGTCTCCTTTGATCCGCATTGTCATAATGGACAATTGGTTCCATGAGGCCCCGCAGTGTCACAATGGTCCCTTGCTTCCATAGCTTTTATGTTGTAACAATGGACTCCTTGCTTCTATGAGCTGGCCTGCTTTTTGCAGAGGTGTCTTTGGTTCCAACAAGGCCCCGCTGTGTCTCAGTGCACCCTGGCTTCCATGTGGATCTGGAGTATCACAAAGGCTCCTTGGTTCCACCAGGTCCTGCTGTGTCACAATGGGTCCTGTGGTCCCTGAGGCCCTCCAAAACAATCGTGGAGGCTTGGTTCCATGAGGTTCCATTATGTGCCAGTGGTCATCTTGGTTCCAGGAGTTTCCTTAGTGTCACAATGCCCTCCATGCTTCCATTAGGCCCTGCTTTGCCACAATGGTCCCCTTGTTTCCATGAGGCCCCGCTGTGTCACAATGGACCTATGGTTCCATGATGTTGCGTGGTGTCACCGTGCTCTTCTTGAATCCGCCGTGTAACCATGGACCATTGGTTCCATGCGGCCTGGCCCTGTCACAATGGGCTCCTTGATTCCATGATTCCCCACGGTGTCACAACGGAGCCTTGTTTCTAGGAGGTTCTGTACTGTCACAATTGCCTCCTTGATGCCATCAGCCCCTGCAGTGTCACAATGGCTCCTTGGTTCCATGAGGAACACAATAGCTTGGCATAAGC
Source organism: Aphelocoma coerulescens (assembly GCF_041296385.1). Classification (NCBI taxonomy): domain Eukaryota; kingdom Metazoa; phylum Chordata; class Aves; order Passeriformes; family Corvidae; genus Aphelocoma; species Aphelocoma coerulescens. The sequence continues at coordinate 235,389 of NW_027183503.1, read as the reverse complement.
ATTGAGCAACAGCTGCTGAACACACCTGGCAACATCTGCTTGCATCAAAAGAGTGCTTCAAGCTGACAATGGCACCAGCAGCTTCCATCTGCAACAGACACCCAGGAAAGGACAGGCTGTGCCGGTTTGGACAAATGTGGAGGAAAATATCCTCTGATAGAAGGCAGGTTACACCCAGCCCTCCCCCACCAGGTTTGGGAAAAAAGAATTTTCCTGGGAAGAAAGTGAAAGAGATAAAACCTCTTTTTTTAACAAACACACAGGAAAAGGATAACAATGCTAAATATTAAAACCTCTCGCTGTGGAGAGAAACCTGGGATAATTTGAGAGTCCTTCCGTGTTTCGGTGGGGTCTCCTGAAACATCCATAGACAGCGAGGCCTGTGCAAAGAAACAGGGAGCGATTCTTGAGAGAAGTTTCAGAGCTCTTTCTTCTCCAGCCACATGGGCGGGGCACTGCCAAAGAACTGAGCAATCACGGCACAACCAGGGCCCTCCTGGCACAGGGCAACACAAAATAAGCAGTGCTGAACAGGATTAGGGCACATGTGAGCAGGGAGCAGGGAGACCCCGTGCCCAGGCCATGCCTCTACCCCAGGGTCCCCTCTCCCATGACCTCATGGCAGGGGGGAGGAACCCCAACACTTCCGTAGGTGTAGTCTCTCTCCTCCTCCTTGCAGCTGGCTCATGGGCCCACATTCAGGGCCCCCACCTGGGTAGAAAATTCTCCCAATGTGCTCTGATGTTGAAAGAGTCAAGAAGAGAAGAAGGGGAAAAAACGCCCAAAAAGTCCCAGGAAAACAAAGTTCAACTCTCCATCTCCCCCCAGAGAAAAGGAGCTGAAAACTGGCTAAAAAGAAACAAGGTTGCTTCCTCCGCTCTTGCTGCAAGCAGGATGCAGAGGAGTGTGTATGTGTGTCCTTGAACAAATGCTCTGAGAAGTTTGTCCGGTTTTTTTTCCCTCTCCCCCCTCTCAGGCTCAGTTGAAAGGCACAGAAATGCACAAAGTTCACTTCTGGGCATAGAGCAGCAATAGGGGATACACATGATAAAGTCACCCCAAGACACAGGGACAGAGAATTCAGTGGAAAGACTCCGAGAATTCTGCTCCCATTCCTGCTCACACTGACCCTTGTAGAAAGGGGACATCGTTCCAGGCAGCCTGTACTGAGCATGTGGCTCCTGAGTGGGGTTTGTTGTTTAGGAAACCTGCTCCGGCTTTTCCATTCTTTCCTTGCAAACAGGAAAACTTCTCCTGGGGCTGTGTGCAGGCAGAGCCCTGAGGAGAGCAGGTGGCACATGGTGCGCTGGGCTGGGACAGCCAGCTGCAGAGCTCAAGGGAAGAAGCCCAAAGTGGCACAATGGCTCCTTGCCTTCACATGCAACACCTGGGTCACAATGGTCTCCTTGATTCCATGAGGCCCCACTGTGTCACAATGGCTCCTTGGTTCCATCAGGTTCCGCAGTGTCACCATGGTCTCCTTTGATCCGCACTGTCATCATGGACAATTGGTTCCATGAGGCCCCGCAGTGTCACAATGGTCCCTTGGTTCCATAGGTTTGATGTTGTAACAAAGGACTCCTTGCTTCTATGAGCTAGCCTGCTTTTTGCAGAGGTGTCTTTGGTTCCAACAAGGCCCCGCTGTGTCTCAGTGCACCCTGGCTTCCATGTGGATCTGGAGTATCACAAAGGCTCCTTGGTTCCACCAGGTCCTGCTGTGTCACAATGGGTCCTGTGGTCCCTGAGGCCCTCCAAAACCATCGTGGAGGCTTGCTTCCATGAGGTTCCATTATGTGCCAGTGGTCATCTTGGTTCCAGGAGTTTCCTTAGTGTCACAATGCCCTCCATGCTTCCATTAGGCCCTGCTTTGCCACAATGGTCCCCTTGTTTCCATGAGGCCCCGCTGTGTCACAATGGACCTATGGTTCCATGATGTTGCGTGGTGTCACCGTGCTCTTCTTGAATCCGCAGTGTAACAATGGACCATTGGTTCCATGTGGCCTGGCCGTGTCACAATGGGCTCCTTGATTCCATGATTCCCCACGGTGTCACAATGGAGCCTTGTTTCTAGGAGGTTCTGTACTGTCACAATTGCCTCCTTGATGCCATCAGCCCCTGCAGTGTCACAATGGCTCCTTGGTTCCATGAGGAACACAATAGCTTGGCATAAGCATTGAGCAACAGCTGCTGAACACACCTGGCAACATCTGCTTGCATCAAAAGAGGGCTTCAAGCTGACAATGGCACCAGCAGCTTCCATCTGCAACAGAGACCCAGGAAAGGACAGGCTGTGCCGGTTTGGACAAATGTGGAGGAAAATATCCTCTGATAGAAGGCAGGTTACACCCAGCCCTCCCCCACCAGCTTCGGGAAAAAAGAATTTTCCTGGGAAGAAAGTGAAAGAGATAAAAACCATTTTTTTAACAAACACCCAGGAAAAGGATAACAATGCTAAATATTAAAGGCTCTCGCTGTGCAGAGAAAGCTGGGATAATTTGAGAGTCCTTCTGTGTTTCGGTGGGGTCTCCTGAAACATCCATAGACAGCGAGGCCCGTGCAAAGAAACAGGGAGCGATTCTTGAGAGAAGTTTCAGAGCTCTTTCTTCCCCAGCCACATGGGCGGGGCACTGCCAAAGAACTGAGCAATCACAGCACAACCAGGGCCCTCCTCGCACAGGGCAACACAAAATAAGCAGTGCTGAACAGGATTAGGGCACATGTGAGCAGGGAGCAGGGAGACCCCGTGCCCAGGCCATGCCTCTACCCCAGGGTCCCCTCTCCCATGACCGCATGGCAGGAGGGAGGAACCCCAACACTTCCGTAGGTGTAGTCTCTCTCCTCCTCCTTGCAGCTGGCTCATGGGCCCACATTCAGGGCCCCCACCTCGGGAGAAAATTCTCCCAATGTGCTCTGATGTTGAAAGAGTCAAGAAGAGAAGAAGGGAAAAAAAACCCCCGAAGTCCCAGGAAAACAAAGTTCAACTCTCCATCTCCCCCCAGAGAAAAGGAGCTGAAAACTGGCAAAAAAGAAACCAAGTTGCTTCCTCTGCTCTTGCTGCAAGCAGGATGCAGAGGAGTGTGTATGTGTCTCCTTGAAAAAATGCTCTGAGAAGTTTGTCCGGTTTTTTTCCTCTCCCCCCTCTCAGGCTCAGTTGAAAGGCACAGAAACGCACAAAGTTCACTTCTGGGCATAGAGCAGCAATAGGGGATACACATGATAAAGTCACCCCAAGACACAGGGACAGAGAATTCAGTGGAAAGACTCCGAGAATTCTGCTCCCAGAGATCATTCATTCCTGCTCACCCTGACCCTTGTAGAAAGGGGACATCGTTCCAGGCAGCCTGTACTGAGCATGTGGCTCCTGAGTGGGGTTTGTTGTTTAGGAAACCTGCTCCGGCTTTTCCATTCTTTCCTTGCAAACAGGAAAACTTCTCCTGGGGCTGTGTGCAGGCAGAGCCCTGAGGAGAGCAGGTGGCACATGGTGCGCTGGGCTGGGACAGCCAGCTGCAGAGCTCAAGGGAAGAAGCCCAAAGTGTCACAATGGCTCCTTGCCTTCCCATGCAACACCTGGGTCACAATGGTCTCCTTGATTCCATGAGGCCCCACTGTGTCACAATGGCTCCTTGGTTCCATCAGGTTCCGCAGTGTCACCATGGTCTCCTTTGATCCGCACTGTCATCATGGACAATTGGTTCCATGAGGCCCCGCAGTGTCACAATGGTCCCTTGGTTCCATAGCTTTGACGTTGTAACAATGGACTCCTTGCTTCTATGAGCTAGCCTGCTTTTTGCAGAGGTGTCTTTGGTTCCAACAAGGCCCCGCTGTGTCTCAGTGCACCCTGGCTTCCATGTGGATCTGGAGTATCACAAAGGCTCCTTGGTTCCACCAGGTCCTGCTGTGTCACAATGGGTCCTGTGGTCCCTGAGGCCCTCCAAAGTCATTGTGGAGGCTTGCTTCCATGAGGTTCCATTATGTGCCAGTGGTCATCTTGGTTCCAGGAGTTTCCTTAGTGTCACAATGCTCTCCATGCTTCCATTAGGCCCTGCTTTGCCACAATGGTCCCCTTGTTTCCATGAGGCCCCGCTGTGTCACAATGGACCTATGGTTCCATGATGTTGCGTGGTGTCACCGTGCTCTTCTTGAATCCGCAGTGTAACCATGGACCATTGGTTCCATGCAGCCGTGTCACAATGGGCTCCTTGATTCCATGATTCCCCACGGTGTCACAATGGAGCCTTGTTTCTAGGAGGTTCTGTACTGTCACAATTGCCTCCTTGATGCCATCAGCCCCTGCAGTGTCACAATGGCTCCTTGGTTCCATGAGGAACACAATAGCTTGGCATAAGCATTGAGCAACAACTGCTGAACACACCTGGCAACATCTGCTTGCATCAAAAGAGGGCTTCAAGCTGACAATGGCACCAGCAGCTTCCATCTGCAACAGAGACCCAGGAAAGGACAGGCTGTGCCGGTTTGGACAAATGTGGAGGAAAATATCCTCTGATAGAAGGCAGGTTACACCCAGCCCTCCCCCACCAGGTTTTTGGAAAAAACAACTTTCCTGGGAAGAAAGTGAAAGAGATAAAAACTATTTTTTTAACAAACACACAGGAAAAGGATAACAATGCTAAATATTAAAAGCTCTCGCTGTGCAGAGAAAGCTGGGATAATTTGAGAGTCCTTCTGTGTTTCGGTGGGGTCTCCTGAAACATCCATAGACAGCGAGGCCCGTGCAAAGAAACAGGGAGCGATTCTTGAGAGAAGTTTCAGAGCTCTTTCTTCTCCAGCCACATGGGCGGGGCACTGCCAAAGAACTGAGCAATCACAGCACAACCAGGGCCCTCCTCGCACAGGGCAACACAAAATAAGCAGTGCTGAACAGGATTAGGGCACATGTAAGCAGGGAGACCCCCCGTGCCCAGGCCATGCCTCTACCCCAGGGTCCCCTCTCCCATGACCTCATGGCAGGGGGGAGGAACCCCAACACTTCCGTAGGTGTAGTCTCTCTCCTCCTCCTTGCAGCTGGCTCATGGGCCCACATTCAGGGCCCCCACCTCGGGAGAAAATTCTCCCAATGTGCTCTGATGTTGAAAGAGTCAAGAAGAGAAGAAGGGAAAAAAAACCCCAAAAAGTCCCAGGAAAACAAAGTTCAACTCTCCATCCCCCCCCAGAGAAAAGGAGCTGAAAACTGGCTAAAAAGAAACAAAGTTGCTTCCTCTGCTCTTGCTGCAAGCAGGATGCAGAGGAGTGTGTATGTGTGTCCTTGAACAAACGCTCTGAGAAATTTGTCCGGTTTTTTTTCCTCTCCCCCCTCTCAGGCTCAGTTGAAAGGCACAGAAATGCACAAAGTTCACTTCTGGGCATAGAGCAGCAATAGGGGATACACACGATAAAGTCACCCCAAGACACAGGGACAGAGAATTCAGTGGAAAGACTCCGAGAATTCTGCTCCCAGAGATCATTCATTCCTGCTCACCCTGACCCTTGTAGAAAGGGGACATCGTTCCAGGCAGCCTGTACTGAGCATGTGGCTCCTGAGTGGGGTTTGTTGTTTAGGAAACCTGCTCCGGCTTTTCCATTCTTTCCTTGCAAACAGGAAAACTTCTCCTGGGGCTGTGTGCAGGCAGAGCCCTGAGGAGAGCAGGTGGCACATGGTGCGCTGGGCTGGGACAGCCAGCTGCAGAGCTCAAGGGAAGAAGCCCAAAGTGGCACAATGGCTCCTTGCCTTCACATGCAACACCTGGGTCACAATGGTCTCCTTGATTCCATGAGGCCCCACTGTGTCACAATGGCTCCTTGGTTCCATCAGGTTCCGCAGTGTCACCATGGTCTCCTTTGATCCGCACTGTCATCATGGACAATTGGTTCCATGAGGCCCCGCAGTGTCACAATGGTCCCTTGCTTCCATAGGTTTGATGTTGTAACAAAGGACTCCTTGCTTCTATGAGCTAGCCTGCTTTTTGCAGAGGTGTCTTTGGTTCCAACAAGGCCCCGCTGTGTCTCAGTGCACCCTGGCTTCCATGTGGATCTGGAGTATCACAAAGGCTCATTGGTTCCACCAGGTCCTGCTGTGTCACAATGGGTCCTGTGGTCCCTGAGGCCCTCCAAAACCATCGTGGAGGCTTGCTTCCATGAGGTTCCATTATGTGCCAGTGGTCATCTTGGTTCCAGGAGTTTCCTTAGTGTCACAATGCCCTCCATGCTTCCATTAGGCCCTGCTTTGCCACAATGGTCCCCTTGTTTCCATGAGGCCCCGCTGTGTCACAATGGACCTATGGTTCCGTGATGTTGCGTGGTGTCACCGTGCTCTTCTTGAATCCGCAGTGTAACAATGGACCATTGGTTCCATGTGGCCTGGCCGTGTCACAATGGGCTCCTTGATTCCATGATTCCCCACGGTGTCACAATGGAGCCTTGTTTCTAGGAGGTTCTGTACTGTCACAATTGCCTCCTTGATGCCATCAGCCCCTGCAGTGTCACAATGGCTCCTTGGTTCCATGAGGAACACAATAGCTTGGCATAAGCATTGAGCAACAGCTGCTGAACACACCTGGCAACATCTGCTTGCATCAAAAGAGGGCTTCAAGCTGACAATGGCACCAGCAGCTTCCATCTGCAACAGAGACCCAGGAAAGGACAGGCTGTGCCGGTTTGGACAAATGTGGAGGAAAATATCCTCTGATAGAAGGCAGGTTACACCCAGCCCTCCCCCACCAGCTTCGGGAAAAAAGAATTTTCCTGGGAAGAAAGTGAAAGAGATAAAAACCATTTTTTTAACAAACACCCAGGAAAAGGATAACAATGCTAAATATTAAAGGCTCTCGCTGTGCAGAGAAAGCTGAGATAATTTGAGAGTCCTTCTGTGTTTCGGTGGGGTCTCCTGAAACATCCATAGACAGCGAGGCCCGTGCAAAGAAACAGGGAGCGATTCTTGAGAGAAGTTTCAGAGCTCTTTCTTCTCCAGCCACATGGGCGGGGCACTGCCAAAGAACTGAGCAATCACAGCACAACCAGGGCCCTCCTCGCACAGGGCAACACAAAATAAGCAGTGCTGAACAGGATTAGGGCACATGTGAGCAGGGAGCAGGGAGACCCCCCGTGCCCAGGCCATGCCTCTACCCCAGGGTCCCCTCTCCCATGACCGCATGGCAGGAGGGAGGAACCCCAACACTTCCGTAGGTGTAGTCTCTCTCCTCCTCCTTGCAGCTGGCTCATGGGCCCACATTCAGGGCCCCCACCTCGGGAGAAAATTCTCCCAATGTGCTCTGATGTTGAAAGAGTCAAGAAGAGAAGAAGGGAAAAAAAACCCCCGAAGTCCCAGGAAAACAAAGTTCAACTCTCCATCTCCCCCCAGAGAAAAGGAGCTGAAAACTGGCTAAAAAGAAACCAAGTTGCTTCCTCTGCTCTTGCTGCAAGCAGGATGCAGAGGAGTGTGTATGTGTCTCCTTGAAAAAATGCTCTGAGAAGTTTGTCCGGTTTTTTTCCTCTCCCCCCTCTCAGGCTCAGTTGAAAGGCACAGAAACGCACAAAGTTCACTTCTGGGCATAGAGCAGCAATAGGGGATACACACAATAAAGTCACCCCAAGACACAGGGACAGAGAATTCAGTGGAAAGACTCCGAGAATTCTGCTCCCAGAGATCATTCCTGCTCACACTGACCCTTGTAGAAAGGGGACATCGTTCCAGGCAGCCTGTACTGAGCATGTGGCTCCTGAGTGGGGTTTGTTGTTTAGGAAACCTGCTCCGGCTTTTCCATTCTTTCCTTGCAAACAGGAAAACTTCTCCTGGGGCTGTGTGCAGGCAGAGCCCTGAGGAGAGCAGGTGGCACATGGTGCGCTGGGCTGGGACAGCCAGCTGCAGAGCTCAAGGGAAGAAGCCCAAAGTGGCACAATGGCTCCTTGCCTTCCCATGCAACACCTGGGTCACAATGGTCTCCTTGATTCCATGAGGCCCCACTGTGTCACAATGGCTCCTTGGTTCCATCAGGTTCCGCAGTGTCACCATGGTCTCCTTTGATCCGCACTGTCATCATGGACAATTGGTTCCATGAGGCCCCGCAGTGTCACAATGGTCCCTTGGTTCCATAGCTTTGACGTTGTAACAATGGACTCCTTGCTTCTATGAGCTAGCCTGCTTTTTGCAGAGGTGTCTTTGGTTCCAACAAGGCCCCGCTGTGTCTCAGTGCACCCTGGCTTCCATGTGGATCTGGAGTATCACAAAGGCTCCTTGGTTCCACCAGGTCCTGCTGTGTCACAATGGGTCCTGTGGTCCCTGAGGCCCTCCAAAGTCATTGTGGAGGCTTGCTTCCATGAGGTTCCATTATGTGCCAGTGGTCATCTTGGTTCCAGGAGTTTCCTTAGTGTCACAATGCTCTCCATGCTTCCATTAGGCCCTGCTTTGCCACAATGGTCCCCTTGTTTCCATGAGGCCCCGCTGTGTCACAATGGACCTATGGTTCCATGATGTTGCGTGGTGTCACCGTGCTCTTCTTGAATCCGCCGTGTAACCATGGACCATTGGTTCCATGCAGCCGTGTCACAATGGGCTCCTTGATTCCATGATTCCCCACGGTGTCACAATGGAGCCTTGTTTCTAGGAGGTTCTGTACTGTCACAATTGCCTCCTTGATGCCATCAGCCCCTGCAGTGTCACAATGGCTCCTTGGTTCCATGAGGAACACAATAGCTTGGCATAAGCATTGAGCAACAACTGCTGAACACACCTGGCAACATCTGCTTGCATCAAAAGAGGGCTTCAAGCTGACAATGGCACCAGCAGCTTCCATCTGCAACAGAGACCCAGGAAAGGACAGGCTGTGCCGGTTTGGACAAATGTGGAGGAAAATATCCTCTGATAGAAGGCAGGTTACACCCAGCCCTCCCCCACCAGGTTTTTGGAAAAAAGAACTTTCCTGGGAAGAAAGTGAAAGAGATAAAAACTATTTTTTTAACAAACACACAGGAAAAGGATAACAATGCTAAATATTAAAAGCTCTCGCTGTGCAGAGAAAGCTGGGATAATTTGAGAGTCCTTCTGTGTTTCGGTGGGGTCTCCTGAAACATCCATAGACAGCGAGGCCCGTGCAAAGAAACAGGGAGCGATTCTTGAGAGAAGTTTCAGAGCTCTTTCTTCTCCAGCCACATGGGCAGGGCACTGCCAAAGAACTGAGCAATCACAGCACAACCAGGGCCCTCCTGGCACAGGGCAACACAAAATAAGCAGTGCTGAACAGGGTTAGGGCACATGTGAGCAGGGAGCAGGGAGACCCCGTGCCCAGGCCATGCCTCTACCCCAGGGTCCCCTCTCCCATGACCGCATGGCAGGGGGGAGGAACCCCAACACTTCCGTAGGTGTAGTCTCTCTCCTCCTCCTTGCAGCTGGCTCATGGGCCCACATTCAGGGCCCCCACCTCGGGAGAAAATTCTCCCAATGTGCTCTGATGTTGAAAGAGTCAAGAAGAGAAGAAGGGAAAAAAAACCCCCGAAGTCCCAGGAAAACAAAGTTCAACTCTCCATCTCCCCCCAGAGAAAAGGAGCTGAAAACTGGCAAAAAAGAAACCAAGTTGCTTCCTCTGCTCTTGCTGCAAGCAGGATGCAGAGGAGTGTGTATGTGTGTCCTTGAAAAAACGCTCTGAGAAGTTTGTCCGGTTTTTTTCCTCTCCCCCCTCTCAGGCTCAGTTGAAAGGCACAGAAACGCACAAAGTTCACTTCTGGGCATAGAGCAGCAATAGGGGATACACACAATAAAGTCACCCCAAGACACAGGGACAGAGAATTCAGTGGAAAGACTCCGAGAATTCTGCTCCCAGAGATCATTCATTCCTGCTCACACTGACCCTTGTAGAAAGGGGACATCGTTCCAGGCAGCCTGTACTGAGCATGTGGCTCCTGAGTGGGGTTTGTTGTTTAGGAAACCTGCTCCGGCTTTTCCATTCTTTCCTTGCAAACAGGAAAACTTCTCCTGGGGCTGTGTGCAGGCAGAGCCCTGAGGAGAGCAGGTGGCACATGGTGCGCTGGGCTGGGACAGCCAGCTGCAGAGCTCAAGGGAAGAAGCCCAAAGTGTCACAATGGCTCCTTGCCTTCCCATGCAACACCTGGGTCACAATGGTCTCCTTGATTCCATGAGGCCCCACTGTGTCACAATGGCTCCTTGGTTCCATCAGGTTCCGCAGTGTCACCATGGTCTCCTTTGATCCGCACTGTCATCATGGACAATTGGTTCCATGAGGCCCCGCAGTGTCACAATGGTCCCTTGGTTCCATAGCTTTGACGTTGTAACAATGGACTCCTTGCTTCTATGAGCTAGCCTGCTTTTTGCAGAGGTGTCTTTGGTTCCAACAAGGCCCCGCTGTGTCTCAGTGCACCCTGGCTTCCATGTGGATCTGGAGTATCACAAAGGCTCCTTGGTTCCACCAGGTCCTGCTGTGTCACAATGGGTCCTGTGGTCCCTGAGGCCCTCCAAAGTCATTGTGGAGGCTTGCTTCCATGAGGTTCCATTATGTGCCAGTGGTCATCTTGGTTCCAGGAGTTTCCTTAGTGTCACAATGCTCTCCATGCTTCCATTAGGCCCTGCTTTGCCACAATGGTCCCCTTGTTTCCATGAGGCCCCGCTGTGTCACAATGGACCTATGGTTCCATGATGTTGCGTGGTGTCACCGTGCTCTTCTTGAATCCGCAGTGTAACCATGGACCATTGGTTCCATGCAGCCGTGTCACAATGGGCTCCTTGATTCCATGATTCCCCACGGTGTCACAATGGAGCCTTGTTTCTAGGAGGTTCTGTACTGTCACAATTGCCTCCTTGATGCCATCAGCCCCTGCAGTGTCACAATGGCTCCTTGGTTCCATGAGGAACACAATAGCTTGGCATAAGCATTGAGCAACAGCTGCTGAACACACCTGGCAACATCTGCTTGCATCAAAAGAGGGCTTCAAGCTGACAATGGCACCAGCAGCTTCCATCTGCAACAGAGACCCAGGAAAGGACAGGCTATGCCGGTTTGGACAAATGTGGAGGAAAATATCCTCTGATAGAAGGCAGGTTACACCCAGCCCTCCCCCACCAGGTTTTTGGAAAAAAGAACTTTCCTGGGAAGAAAGTGAAAGAGATAAAAACTATTTTTTTAACAAACACACAGGAAAAGGATAGCAATGCTAAATATTAAAAGCTCTCGCTGTGCAGAGAAAGCTGGGATAATTTGAGAGTCCTTCCGTGTTTCGGTGGGGTCTCCTGAAACATCCATAGACAGCGAGGCCCGTGCAAAGAAACAGGGAGCGATTCTTGAGAGAAGTTTCAGAGCTCTTTCTTCTCCAGCCACATGGGCGGGGCACTGCCAAAGAACTGAGCAATCACAGCACAACCAGGGCCCTCCTCGCACAGGGCAACACAAAATAAGCAGTGCTGAACAGGATTAGGGCACATGTAAGCAGGGAGACCCCCCGTGCCCAGGCCATGCCTCTACCCCAGGGTCCCCTCTCCCATGACCTCATGGCAGGGGGGAGGAACCCCAACACTTCCGTAGGTGTAGTCTCTCTCCTCCTCCTTGCAGCTGGCTCATGGGCCCACATTCAGGGCCCCCACCTCGGGAGAAAATTCTCCCAATGTGCTCTGATGTTGAAAGAGTCAAGAAGAGAAGAAGGGGAAAAAAACCCCCGAAGTCCCAGGAAAACAAAGTTCAACTCTCCATCTCCCCCCAGAGAAAAGGAGCTGAAAACTGGCTAAAAAGAAACAAAGTTGCTTCCTCTGCTCTTGCTGCAAGCAGGATGCAGAGGAGTGTGTATGTGTGTCCTTGAACAAACGCTCTGAGAAATTTGTCCGGTTTTTTTTCCTCTCCCCCCTCTCAGGCTCAGTTGAAAGGCACAGAAACGCACAAAGTTCACTTCTGGGCATAGAGCAGCAATAGGGGATACACACGATAAAGTCACCCCAAGACACAGGGACAGAGAATTCAGTGGAAAGACTCCGAGAATTCTGCTCCCAGAGATCATTCATTCCTGCTCACCCTGACCCTTGTAGAAAGGGGACATCGTTCCAGGCAGCCTGTACTGAGCATGTGGCTCCTGAGTGGGGTTTGTTGTTTAGGAAACCTGCTCCGGCTTTTCCATTCTTTCCTTGCAAACAGGAAAACTTCTCCTGGGGCTGTGTGCAGGCAGAGCCCTGAGGAGAGCAGGTGGCACATGGTGCGCTGGGCTGGGACAGCCAGCTGCAGAGCTCAAGGGAAGAAGCCCAAAGTGTCACAATGGCTCCTTGCCTTCACATGCAACACCTGGGTCACAATGGTCTCCTTGATTCCATGAGGCCCCACTGTGTCACAATGGCTCCTTGGTTCCATCAGGTTCCGCAGTGTCACCACGGTCTCCTTTGATCCGCATTGTCATCATGGACAATTGGTTCCATGAGGCCCCGCAGTGTCACAATGGTCCCTTGCTTCCATAGCTTTTATGTTGTAACAATGGACTCCTTGCTTCTATGAGCTAGCCTGCTTTTTGCAGAGGTGTCTTTGGTTCCAACAAGGCCCCGCTGTGTCTCAGTGCACCCTGGCTTCCATGTGGATCTGGAGTATCACAAAGGCTCCTTGGTTCCACCAGGTCCTGCTGTGTCACAATGGGTCCTGTGGTCCCTGAGGCCCTCCAAAACCATCGTGGAGGCTTGCTTCCATGAGGTTCCATTATGTGCCAGTGGTCATCTTGGTTCCAGGAGTTTCCTTAGTGTCACAATGCCCTCCATGCTTCCATTAGGCCCTGCTTTGCCACAATGGTCCCCTTGTTTCCATGAGGCCCCGCTGTGTCACAATGGACCTATGGTTCCGTGATGTTGCGTGGTGTCACCGTGCTCTTCTTGAATCCGCAGCGTAACCATGGACCATTGGTTCCATGCAGCCGTGTCACAATGGGCTCCTTGATTCCATGATTCTCCACGGTGTCACAATGGAGCCTTGTTTCTAGGAGGTTCTGTACTGTCACAATTGCCTCCTTGATGCCATCAGCCCCTGCAGTGTCACAATGGCTCCTTGGTTCCATGAGGAACACAATAGCTTGGCATAAGCATTGAGCAACAGCTGCTGAACACACCTGGCAACATCTGCTTGCATCAAAAGAGGGCTTCAAGCTGACAATGGCACCAGCAGCTTCCATCTGCAACAGAGACCCAGGAAAGGACAGGCTGTGCCGGTTTGGACAAATGTGGAGGAAAATATCCTCTGATAGAAGGCAGGTTACACCCAGCCCTCCCCCACCAGGTTTTTGGAAAAAAGAACTTTCCTGGGAAGAAAGTGAAAGAGATAAAAACTATTTTTTTAACAAACACACAGGAAAAGGATAGCAATGCTAAATATTAAAAGCTCTCGCTGTGCAGAGAAAGCTGGGATAATTTGAGAGTCCTTCTGTGTTTCGGTGGGGTCTCCTGAAACATCCATAGACAGCGAGGCCCGTGCAAAGAAATAGGGAGCGATTCTTGAGAGAAGTTTCAGAGCTCTTTCTTCTCCAGCCACATGGGCGGGGCACTGCCAAAGAACTGAGCAATCACAGCACAACCAGGGCCCTCCTGGCACAGGGCAACACAAAATAAGCAGTGCTGAACAGGGTTAGGGCACATGTGAGCAGGGAGCAGGGAGACCCCGTGCCCAGGCCATGCCTCTACCCCAGGGTCCCCTCTCCCATGACCTCATGGCAGGGGGGAGGAACCCCAACACTTCCGTAGGTGTAGTCTCTCTCCTCCTCCTTGCAGCTGGCTCATGGGCCCACATTCAGGGCCCCCACCTCGGGAGAAAATTCTCCCAATGTGCTCTGATGTTGAAAGAGTCAAGAAGAGTAGAAGGGAAAAAAACCCCCGAAGTCCCAGGAAAACAAAGTTCAACTCTCCATCTCCCCCCAGAGAAAAGGAGCTGAAAACTGGCTAAAAAGAAACCAAGTTGCTTCCTCTGCTCTTGCTGCAAGCAGGATGCAGAGGAGTGTGTATGTGTGTCCTTGAAAAAACGCTCTGAGAAGTTTGTCCGGTTTTTTTTCCTCTCCCCCCTCTCAGGCTCAGTTGAAAGGCACAGAAATGCACAAAGTTCACTTCTGGGCATAGAGCAGCAATAGGGGATACACACAATAAAGTCACCCCAAGACACAGGGACAGAGAATTCAGTGGAAAGACTCCGAGAATTCTGCTCCCAGAGATCATTCATTCCTGCTCACACTGACCCTTGTAGAAAGGGGACATCGTTCCAGGCAGCCTGTACTGAGCATGTGGCTCCTGAGTGGGGTTTGTTGTTTAGGAAACCTGCTCCGGCTTTTCCATTCTTTCCTTGCAAACAGGAAAACTTCTCCTGGGGCTGTGTGCAGGCAGAGCCCTGAGGAGAGCAGGTGGCACATGGTGCGCTGGGCTGGGACAGCCAGCTGCAGAGCTCAAGGGAAGAAGCCCAAAGTGTCACAATGGCTCCTTGCCTTCACATGCAACACCTGGGTCACAATGGTCTCCTTGATTCCATGAGGCCCCACTGTGTCACAATGGCTCCTTGGTTCCATCAGGTTCCGCAGTGTCACCATGGTCTCCTTTGATCCGCACTGTCATCATGGACAATTGGTTCCATGAGGCCCCGCAGCGTCAAAATGGTCCCTTGCTTCCATAGGTTTGATGTTGTAACAAAGGACTCCTTGCTTCTATGAGCTAGCCTGCTTTTTGCAGAGGTGTCTTTGGTTCCAACAAGGCCCCGCTGTGTCTCAGTGCACCCTGGCTTCCATGTGGATCTGGAGTATCACAAAGGCTCCTTGGTTCCACCAGGTCCTGCTGTGTCACAATGGGTCCTGTGGTCCCTGAGGCCCTCCAAAACCATCGTGGAGGCTTGCTTCCATGAGGTTCCATTATGTGCCAGTGGTCATCTTGGTTCCAGGAGTTTCCTTAGTGTCACAATGCTCTCCATGCTTCCATTAGGCCCTGCTTTGCCACAATGGTCCCCTTGTTTCCATGAGGCCCCGCTGTGTCACAATGGACCTATGGTTCCGTGATGTTGCGTGGTGTCACCGTGCTCTTCTTGAATCCGCCGTGTAACCATGGACCATTGGTTCCATGCAGCCGTGTCACAATGGGCTCCTTGATTCCATGATTCCCCACGGTGTCACAATGGAGCCTTGTTTCTAGGAGGTTCTGTACTGTCACAATTGCCTCCTTGATGCCATCAGCCCCTGCAGTGTCACAATGGCTCCTTGGTTCCATGAGGAACACAATAGCTTGGCATAAGCATTGAGCAACAGCTGCTGAACACACCTGGCAACATCTGCTTGCATCAAAAGAGGGCTTCAAGCTGACAATGGCACCAGCAGCTTCCATCTGCAACAGAGACCCAGGAAAGGACAGGCTGTGCCGGTTTGGACAAATGTGGAGGAAAATATCCTCTGATAGAAGGCAGGTTACACCCAGCCCTCCCCCACCAGGTTTTTGGAAAAAAGAACTTTCCTGGGAAGAAAGTGAAAGAGATAAAAACTATTTTTTTAACAAACACACAGGAAAAGGATAGCAATGCTAAATATTAAAAGCTCTCGCTGTGCAGAGAAAGCTGGGATAATTTGAGAGTCCTTCTGTGTTTCGGTGGGGTCTCCTGAAACATCCATAGACAGCGAGGCCCGTGCAAAGAAACAGGGAGCGATTCTTGAGAGAAGTTTCAGAGCTCTTTCTTCTCCAGCCACATGGGCGGGGCACTGCCAAAGAACTGAGCAATCACAGCACAACCAGGGCCCTCCTCACACAGGGCAACACAAAATAAGCAGTGCTGAACAGGGTTAGGGCACATGTGAGCAGGGAGCAGGGAGACCCCGTGCCCAGGCCATGCCTCTACCCCAAGGTCCCCTCTCCCATGACCGCATGGCAGTTGGGAGGAACCCCAACACTTCCGTAGGTGTAGTCTCTCTCCTCCTCCTTGCAGCTGGCTCATGGGCCCACATTCAGGGCCCCCACCTCGGGAGAAAATTCTCCCAATGTGCTCTGATGTTGAAAGAGTCAAGAAGAGAAGAAGGGAAAAAAAACCCCCGAAGTCCCAGGAAAACAAAGTTCAACTCTCCATCTCCCCCCAGAGAAAAGGAGCTGAAAACTGGCAAAAAAGAAACCAAGTTGCTTCCTCTGCTCTTGCTGCAAGCAGGATGCAGAGGAGTGTGTATGTGTGTCCTTGAAAAAACGCTCTGAGAAGTTTGTCCGGTTTTTTTCCTCTCCCCCCTCTCAGGCTCAGTTGAAAGGCACAGAAACGCACAAAGTTCACTTCTGGGCATAGAGCAGCAATAGGGGATACACACAATAAAGTCACCCCAAGACACAGGGACAGAGAATTCAGTGGAAAGACTCCGAGAATTCTGCTCCCAGAGATCATTCATTCCTGCTCACACTGACCCTTGTAGAAAGGGGACATCGTTCCAGGCAGCCTGTACTGAGCATGTGGCTCCTGAGTGGGGTTTGTTGTTTAGGAAACCTGCTCCGGCTTTTCCATTCTTTCCTTGCAAACAGGAAAACTTCTCCTGGGGCTGTGTGCAGGCAGAGCCCTGAGGAGAGCAGGTGGCACATGGTGCGCTGGGCTGGGACAGCCAGCTGCAGAGCTCAAGGGAAGAAGCCCAAAGTGGCACAATGGCTCCTTGCCTTCACATGCAACACCTGGGTCACAATGGTCTCCTTGATTCCATGAGGCCCCACTGTGTCACAATGGCTCCTTGGTTCCATCAGGTTTCGCAGTGTCACCATGGTCTCCTTTGATCCGCACTGTCATCATGGACAATTGGTTCCATGAGGCCCCGCAGTGTCACAATGGTCCCTTGCTTCCATAGCTTTTATGTTGTAACAATGGACTCCTTGCTTCTATGAGCTGGCCTGCTTTTTGCAGAGGTGTCTTTGGTTCCAACAAGGCCCCGCTGTGTCTCAGTGCACCCTGGCTTCCATGTGGATCTGGAGTATCACAAAGGCTCCTTGGTTCCACCAGGTCCTGCTGTGTCACAATGGGTCCTGTGGTCCCCGAGGCCCTCCAAAGTCATCATGGAGGCTTGCTTCCATGAGGTTCCATTATGTGCCAGTGGTCATCTTGGTTCCAGGAGTTTCCTTAGTGTCACAATGCCCTCCATGCTTCCATTAGGCCCTGCTTTGCCACAATGGTCCCCTTGTTTCCATGAGGCCCCGCTGTGTCACAATGGACCTACGGTTCCGTGATGTTGCGTGGTGTCACCGTGCTCTTCTTGAATCCGCCGTGTAACCATGGACCATTGGTTCCATGCAGCCGTGTCACAATGGGCTCCTTGATTCCATGATTCCCCACGGTGTCACAATGGAGCCTTGTTTCTAGGAGGTTCTGTACTGTCACAATTGCCTCCTTGATGCCATCAGCCCCTGCAGTGTCACAATGGCTCCTTGGTTCCATGAGGAACACAATAGCTTGGCATAAGCATTGAGCAACAGCTGCTGAACACACCTGGCAACATCTGCTTGCATCAAAAGAGGGCTTCAAGCTGACAATGGCACCAGCAGCTTCCATCTGCAACAGAGACCCAGGAAAGGACAGGCTGTGCCGGTTTGGACAAATGTGGAGGAAAATATCCTCTGATAGAAGGCAGGTTACACCCAGCCCTCCCCCACCAGGTTTTTGGAAAAAAGAACTTTCCTGGGAAGAAAGTGAAAGAGATAAAAACTATTTTTTTAACAAACACACAGGAAAAGGATAACAATGCTAAATATTAAAAGCTCTCGCTGTGCAGAGAAAGCTGGGATAATTTGAGAGTCCTTCCGTGTTTCGGTGGGGTCTCCTGAAACATCCATAGACAGCGAGGCCCGTGCAAAGAAACAGGGAGCGATTCTTGAGAGAAGTTTCAGAGCTCTTTCTTCTCCAGCCACATGGGCGGGGCACTGCCAAAGAACTGAGCAATCACAGCACAACCAGGGCCCGCCTCACACAGGGCAACACAAAATAAGCAGTGCTGAACAGGGTTAGGGCACATGTGAGCAGGGAGCAGGGAGACCCCGTGCCCAGGCCATGCCTCTACCCCAGGGTCCCCTCTCCCATGACCGCATGGCAGGGGGGAGGAACCCCAACACTTCCGTAGGTGTAGTCTCTCTCCTCCTCCTTGCAGCTGGCTCATGGGCCCACATTCAGGGCCCCCACCTCGGGAGAAAATTCTCCCAATGTGCTCTGATGTTGAAAGAGTCAAGAAGAGAAGAAGGGAAAAAAACCCCCGAAGTCCCAGGAAAACAAAGTTCAACTCTCCATCTCCCCCCAGAGAAAAGGAGCTTAAAACTGGCTAAAAAGAAACAAAGTTGCTTCCTCTGCTCTTGCTGCAAGCAGGATGCAGAGGAGTGTGTATGTGTGTCCTTGAACAAACGCTCTGAGAAGTTTGTCCGGTTTTTTTTCCTCTCCCCCCTCTCAGGCTCAGTTGAAAGGCACAGAAACGCACAAAGTTCACTTCTGGGCATAGAGCAGCAATAGGGGATACACACAATAAAGTCACCCCAAGACACAGGGACAGAGAATTCAGTGGAAAGACTCCGAGAATTCTGCTCCCAGAGATCATTCATTCCTGCTCACCCTGACCCTTGTAGAAAGGGGACATCGTTCCAGGCAGCCTGTACTGAGCATGTGGCTCCTGAGTGGGGTTTGTTGTTTAGGAAACCTGCTCCGGCTTTTCCATTCTTTCCTTGCAAACAGGAAAACTTCTCCTGGGGCTGTGTGCAGGCAGAGCCCTGAGGAGAGCAGGTGGCACATGGTGCGCTGGGCTGGGACAGCCAGCTGCAGAGCTCAAGGGAAGAAGCCCAAAGTGTCACAATGGCTCCTTGCCTTCCCATGCAACACCTGGGTCACAATGGTCTCCTTGATTCCATGAGGCCCCACTGTGTCACAATGGCTCCTTGGTTCCATCAGGTTCCGCAGTGTCACCATGGTCTCCTTTGATCCGCACTGTCATCATGGACAATTGGTTCCATGAGGCCCCGCAGTGTCACAATGGTCCCTTGCTTCCATAGCTTTTATGTTGTAACAATGGACTCCTTGCTTCTATGAGCTGGCCTGCTTTTTGCAGAGGTGTCTTTGGTTCCAACAAGGCCCCGCTGTGTCTCAGTGCACCCTGGCTTCCATGTGGATCTGGAGTATCACAAAGGCTCCTTGGTTCCACCAGGTCCTGCTGTGTCACAATGGGTCCTGTGGTCCCCGAGGCCCTCCAAAGTCATCATGGAGGCTTGCTTCCATGAGGTTCCATTATGTGCCAGTGGTCATCTTGGTTCCAGGAGTTTCCTTAGTGTCACAATGCTCTCCATGCTTCCATTAGGCCCTGCTTTGCCACAATGGTCCCCTTGTTTCCATGAGGCCCCGCTGTGTCACAATGGACCTATGGTTCCGTGATGTTGCGTGGTGTCACCGTGCTCTTCTTGAATCCGCCGTGTAACCATGGACCATTGGTTCCATGCAGCCGTGTCACAATGGGCTCCTTGATTCCATGATTCCCCACGGTGTCACAATGGAGCCTTGTTTCTAGGAGGTTCTGTACTGTCACAATTGCCTCCTTGATGCCATCAGCCCCTGCAGTGTCACAATGGCTCCTTGGTTCCATGAGGAACACAATAGCTTGGCATAAGCATTGAGCAACAGCTGCTGAACACACCTGGCAACATCTGCTTGCATCAAAAGAGGGCTTCAAGCTGACAATGGCACCAGCAGCTTCCATCTGCAACAGAGACCCAGGAAAGGACAGGCTGTGCCGGTTTGGACAAATGTGGAGGAAAATATCCTCTGATAGAAGGCAGGTTACACCCAGCCCTCCCCCACCAGGTTTTTGGAAAAAAGAACTTTCCTGGGAAGAAAGTGAAAGAGATAAAAACTATTTTTTTAACAAACACACAGGAAAAGGATAACAATGCTAAATATTAAAAGCTCTCGCTGTGCAGAGAAAGCTGGGATAATTTGAGAGTCCTTCCGTGTTTCGGTGGGGTCTCCTGAAACATCCATAGACAGCGAGGCCCGTGCAAAGAAACAGGGAGCGATTCTTGAGAGAAGTTTCAGAGCTCTTTCTTCTCCAGCCACATGGGCGGGGCACTGCCAAAGAACTGAGCAATCACAGCACAACCAGGGCCCTCCTCGCACAGGGCAATACAAAATAAGCAGTGCTGAACAGGATTAGGGCACATGTAAGCAGGGAGACCCCCCGTGCCCAGGCCATGCCTCTACCCCAGGGTCCCCTCTCCCATGACCTCATGGCAGGGGGGAGGAACCCCAACACTTCCGTAGGTGTAGTCTCTCTCCTCCTCCTTGCAGCTGGCTCATGGGCCCACATTCAGGGCCCCCACCTCGGGAGAAAATTCTCCCAATGTGCTCTGATGTTGAAAGAGTCAAGAAGAGAAGAAGGGAAAAAAACCCCCCGAAGTCCCAGGAAAACAAAGTTCAACTCTCCATCTCCCCCCAGAGAAAAGGAGCTGAAAACTGGCTAAAAAGAAACAAAGTTGCTTCCTCTGCTCTTGCTGCAAGCAGGATGCAGAGGAGTGTGTATGTGTGTCCTTGAACAAACGCTCTGAGAAGTTTGTCCGGTTTTTTTTCCTCTCCCCCCTCTCAGGCTCAGTTGAAAGGCACAGAAACGCACAAAGTTCACTTCTGGGCATAGAGCAGCAATAGGGGATACACACAATAAAGTCACCCCAAGACACAGGGACAGAGAATTCAGTGGAAAGACTCCGAGAATTCTGCTCCCAGAGATCATTCATTCCTGCTCACCCTGACCCTTGTAGAAAGGGGACATCGTTCCCGGCAGCCTGTACTGAGCATGTGGCTCCTGAGTGGGGTTTGTTGTTTAGGAAACCTGCTCAGGCTTTTCCATTCTTTCCTTGCAAACAGGAAAACTTCTCCTGGGGCTGTGTGCAGGCAGAGCCCTGAGGAGAGCAGGTGGCACATGGTGCGCTGGGCTGGGACAGCCAGCTGCAGAGCTCAAGGGAAGAAGCCCAAAGTGTCACAATGGCTCCTTGCCTTCACATGCAACACCTGGGTCACAATGGTCTCCTTGATTCCATGAGGCCCCACTGTGTCACAATGGCTCCTTGGTTCCATCAGGTTCCGCAGTGTCACCATGGTCTCCTTTGATCCGCATTGTCATAATGGACAATTGGTTCCATGAGGCCCCGCAGTGTCACAATGGTCCCTTGCTTCCATAGCTTTTATGTTGTAACAATGGACTCCTTGCTTCTATGAGCTGGCCTGCTTTTTGCAGAGGTGTCTTTGGTTCCAACAAGGCCCCGCTGTGTCTCAGTGCACCCTGGCTTCCATGTGGATCTGGAGTATCACAAAGGCTCCTTGGTTCCACCAGGTCCTGCTGTGTCACAATGGGTCCTGTGGTCCCTGAGGCCCTCCAAAACAATCGTGGAGGCTTGGTTCCATGAGGTTCCATTATGTGCCAGTGGTCATCTTGGTTCCAGGAGTTTCCTTAGTGTCACAATGCCCTCCATGCTTCCATTAGGCCCTGCTTTGCCACAATGGTCCCCTTGTTTCCATGAGGCCCCGCTGTGTCACAATGGACCTATGGTTCCGTGATGTTGCGTGGTGTCACCGTGCTCTTCTTGAATCCGCAGCGTAACCATGGACCATTGGTTCCATGCAGCCGTGTCACAATGGGCTCCTTGATTCCATGATTCTCCACGGTGTCACAATGGAGCCTTGTTTCTAGGAGGTTCTGTACTGTCACAATTGCCTCCTTGATGCCATCAGCCCCTGCAGTGTCACAATGGCTCCTTGGTTCCATGAGGAACACAATAGCTTGGCATAAGCATTGAGCAACAGCTGCTGAACACACCTGGCAACATCTGCTTGCATCAAAAGAGGGCTTCAAGCTGACAATGGCACCAGCAGCTTCCATCTGCAACAGAGACCCAGGAAAGGACAGGCTGTGCCGGTTTGGACAAATGTGGAGGAAAATATCCTCTGATAGAAGGCAGGTTACACCCAGCCCTCCCCCACCAGGTTTTTGGAAAAAAGAACTTTCCTGGGAAGAAAGTGAAAGAGATAAAAACTATTTTTTTAACAAACACACAGGAAAAGGATAGCAATGCTAAATATTAAAAGCTCTCGCTGTGCAGAGAAAGCTGGGATAATTTGAGAGTCCTTCCGTGTTTCGGTGGGGTCTCCTGAAACATCCATAGACAGCGAGGCCCGTGCAAAGAAATAGGGAGCGATTCTTGAGAGAAGTTTCAGAGCTCTTTCTTCTCCAGCCACATGGGCGGGGCACTGCCAAAGAACTGAGCAATCACAGCACAACCAGGGCCCTCCTCGCACAAGGCAACACAAAATAAGCAGTGCTGAACAGGATTAGGGCACATGTGAGCAGGGAGCAGGGAGACCCCGTGCCCAGGCCATGCCTCTACCCCAGGGTCCCCTCTCCCATGACCTCATGGCAGGGGGGAGGAACCCCAACACTTCCGTAGGTGTAGTCTCTCTCCTCCTCCTTGCAGCTGGCTCATGGGCCCACATTCAGGGCCCCCACCTCGGGAGAAAATTCTCCCAATGTGCTCTGATGTTGAAAGAGTCAAGAAGAGAAGAAGGGGAAAAAACCCCCAAAGTCCCAGGAAAACAAAGTTCAACTCTCCATCTCCCCCCAGAGAAAAGGAGCTGAAAACTGGCTAAAAAGAAACCAAGTTGCTTCCTCTGCTCTTGCTGCAAGCAGGATGCAGAGGAGTGTGTATGTGTGTCCTTGAAAAAACGCTCTGAGAAGTTTGTCCGGTTTTTTTTCCTCTCCCCCCTCTCAGGCTCAGTTGAAAGGCACAGAAATGCACAAAGTTCACTTCTGGGCATAGAGCAGCAATAGGGGATACACACAATAAAGTCACCCCAAGACACAGGGACAGAGAATTCAGTGGAAAGACTCCGAGAATTCTGCTCCCAGAGATCATTCATTCCTGCTCACACTGACCCTTGTAGAAAGGGGACATCGTTCCAGGCAGCCTGTACTGAGCATGTGGCTCCTGAGTGGGGTTTGTTGTTTAGGAAACCTGCTCCGGCTTTTCCATTCTTTCCTTGCAAACAGGAAAACTTCTCCTGGGGCTGTGTGCAGGCAGAGCCCTGAGGAGAGCAGGTGGCACATGGTGCGCTGGGCTGGGACAGCCAGCTGCAGAGCTCAAGGGAAGAAGCCCAAAGTGTCACAATGGCTCCTTGCCTTCACATGCAACACCTGGGTCACAATGGTCTCCTTGATTCCATGAGGCCCCACTGTGTCACAATGGCTCCTTGGTTCCATCAGGTTCCGCAGTGTCACCATGGTCTCCTTTGATCCGCACTGTCATCATGGACAATTGGTTCCATGAGGCCCCGCAGTGTCAAAATGGTCCCTTGCTTCCATAGGTTTGATGTTGTAACAAAGGACTCCTTGCTTCTATGAGCTAGCCTGCTTTTTGCAGAGGTGTCTTTGGTTCCAACAAGGCCCCGCTGTGTCTCAGTGCACCCTGGCTTCCATGTGGATCTGGAGTATCACAAAGGCTCCTTGGTTCCACCAGGTCCTGCTGTGTCACAATGGGTCCTGTGGTCCCCGAGGCCCTCCAAAGTCATCATGGAGGCTTGCTTCCATGAGGTTCCATTATGTGCCAGTGGTCATCTTGGTTCCAGGAGTTTCCTTAGTGTCACAATGCCCTCCATGCTTCCATTAGGCCCTGCTTTGCCACAATGGTCCCCTTGTTTCCATGAGGCCCCGCTGTGTCACAATGGACCTACGGTTCCGTGATGTTGCGTGGTGTCACCGTGCTCTTCTTGAATCCGCCGTGTAACCATGGACCATTGGTTCCATGCAGCCGTGTCACAATGGGCTCCTTGATTCCATGATTCCCCACGGTGTCACAATGGAGCCTTGTTTCTAGGAGGTTCTGTACTGTCACAATTGCCTCCTTGATGCCATCAGCCCCTGCAGTGTCACAATGGCTCCTTGGTTCCATGAGGAACACAATAGCTTGGCATAAGCATTGAGCAACAGCTGCTGAACACACCTGGCAACATCTGCTTGCATCAAAAGAGGGCTTCAAGCTGACAATGGCACCAGCAGCTTCCATCTGCAACAGAGACCCAGGAAAGGACAGGCTGTGCCGGTTTGGACAAATGTGGAGGAAAATATCCTCTGATAGAAGGCAGGTTACACCCAGCCCTCCCCCACCAGGTTTTTGGAAAAAAGAACTTTCCTGGGAAGAAAGTGAAAGAGATAAAAACTATTTTTTTAACAAACACACAGGAAAAGGATAACAATGCTAAATATTAAAAGCTCTCGCTGTGCAGAGAAAGCTGGGATAATTTGAGAGTCCTTCCGTGTTTCGGTGGGGTCTCCTGAAACATCCATAGACAGCGAGGCCCGTGCAAAGAAACAGGGAGCGATTCTTGAGAGAAGTTTCAGAGCTCTTTCTTCTCCAGCCACATGGGCGGGGCACTGCCAAAGAACTGAGCAATCACAGCACAACCAGGGCCCTCCTCGCACAGGGCAACACAAAATAAGCAGTGCTGAACAGGATTAGGGCACATGTAAGCAGGGAGACCCCCCGTGCCCAGGCCATGCCTCTACCCCAGGGTCCCCTCTCCCATGACCTCATGGCAGGGGGGAGGAACCCCAACACTTCCGTAGGTGTAGTCTCTCTCCTCCTCCTTGCAGCTGGCTCATGGGCCCACATTCAGGGCCCCCACCTCGGGAGAAAATTCTCCCAATGTGCTCTGATGTTGAAAGAGTCAAGAAGAGAAGAAGGGAAAAAAACCCCCCGAAGTCCCAGGAAAACAAAGTTCAACTCTCCATCTCCCCCCAGAGAAAAGGAGCTGAAAACTGGCTAAAAAGAAACAAAGTTGCTTCCTCTGCTCTTGCTGCAAGCAGGATGCAGAGGAGTGTGTATGTGTGTCCTTGAACAAACGCTCTGAGAAGTTTGTCCGGTTTTTTTTCCTCTCCCCCCTCTCAGGCTCAGTTGAAAGGCACAGAAATGCACAAAGTTCACTTCTGGGCATAGAGCAGCAATAGGGGATACACACAATAAAGTCACCCCAAGACACAGGGACAGAGAATTCAGTGGAAAGACTCCGAGAATTCTGCTCCCAGAGATCATTCATTCCTGCTCACCCTGACCCTTGTAGAAAGGGGACATCGTTCCCGGCAGCCTGTACTGAGCATGTGGCTCCTGAGTGGGGTTTGTTGTTTAGGAAACCTGCTCAGGCTTTTCCATTCTTTCCTTGCAAACAGGAAAACTTCTCCTGGGGCTGTGTGCAGGCAGAGCCCTGAGGAGAGCAGGTGGCACATGGTGCGCTGGGCTGGGACAGCCAGCTGCAGAGCTCAAGGGAAGAAGCCCAAAGTGTCACAATGGCTCCTTGCCTTCCCATGCAACACCTGGGTCACAATGGTCTCCTTGATTCCATGAGGCCCCACTGTGTCACAATGGCTCCTTGGTTCCATCAGGTTCCGCAGTGTCACCATGGTCTCCTTTGATCCGCATTGTCATAATGGACAATTGGTTCCATGAGGCCCCGCAGTGTCACAATGGTCCCTTGCTTCCATAGCTTTTATGTTGTAACAATGGACTCCTTGCTTCTATGAGCTGGCCTGCTTTTTGCAGAGGTGTCTTTGGTTCCAACAAGGCCCCGCTGTGTCTCAGTGCACCCTGGCTTCCATGTGGATCTGGAGTATCACAAAGGCTCCTTGGTTCCACCAGGTCCTGCTGTGTCACAATGGGTCCTGTGGTCCCTGAGGCCCTCCAAAACAATCGTGGAGGCTTGGTTCCATGAGGTTCCATTATGTGCCAGTGGTCATCTTGGTTCCAGGAGTTTCCTTAGTGTCACAATGCCCTCCATGCTTCCATTAGGCCCTGCTTTGCCACAATGGTCCCCTTGTTTCCATGAGGCCCCGCTGTGTCACAATGGACCTATGGTTCCGTGATGTTGCGTGGTGTCACCGTGCTCTTCTTGAATCCGCAGCGTAACCATGGACCATTGGTTCCATGCAGCCGTGTCACAATGGGCTCCTTGATTCCATGATTCTCCACGGTGTCACAATGGAGCCTTGTTTCTAGGAGGTTCTGTACTGTCACAATTGCCTCCTTGATGCCATCAGCCCCTGCAGTGTCACAATGGCTCCTTGGTTCCATGAGGAACACAATAGCTTGGCATAAGCATTGAGCAACAGCTGCTGAACACACCTGGCAACATCTGCTTGCATCAAAAGAGGGCTTCAAGCTGACAATGGCACCAGCAGCTTCCATCTGCAACAGAGACCCAGGAAAGGACAGGCTGTGCCGGTTTGGACAAATGTGGAGGAAAATATCCTCTGATAGAAGGCAGGTTACACCCAGCCCTCCCCCACCAGGTTTTTGGAAAAAAGAACTTTCCTGGGAAGAAAGTGAAAGAGATAAAAACTATTTTTTTAACAAACACACAGGAAAAGGATAACAATGCTAAATATTAAAAGCTCTCGCTGTGCAGAGAAAGCTGGGATAATTTGAGAGTCCTTCCGTGTTTCGGTGGGGTCTCCTGAAACATCCATAGACAGCGAGGCCCGTGCAAAGAAACAGGGAGCGATTCTTGAGAGAAGTTTCAGAGCTCTTTCTTCTCCAGCCACATGGGCGGGGCACTGCCAAAGAACTGAGCAATCACAGCACAACCAGGGCCCTCCTCGCACAGGGCAACACAAAATAAGCAGTGCTGAACAGGATTAGGGCACATGTAAGCAGGGAGACCCCCCGTGCCCAGGCCATGCCTCTACCCCAGGGTCCCCTCTCCCATGACCTCATGGCAGGGGGGAGGAACCCCAACACTTCCGTAGGTGTAGTCTCTCTCCTCCTCCTTGCAGCTGGCTCATGGGCCCACATTCAGGGCCCCCACCTCGGGAGAAAATTCTCCCAATGTGCTCTGATGTTGAAAGAGTCAAGAAGAGAAGAAGGGAAAAAAACCCCCCGAAGTCCCAGGAAAACAAAGTTCAACTCTCCATCTCCCCCCAGAGAAAAGGAGCTGAAAACTGGCTAAAAAGAAACAAAGTTGCTTCCTCTGCTCTTGCTGCAAGCAGGATGCAGAGGAGTGTGTATGTGTGTCCTTGAAAAAACGCTCTGAGAAGTTTGTCCGGTTTTTTTTCCTCTCCCCCCTCTCAGGCTCAGTTGAAAGGCACAGAAATGCACAAAGTTCACTTCTGGGCATAGAGCAGCAATAGGGGATACACACAATAAAGTCACCCCAAGACACAGGGACAGAGAATTCAGTGGAAAGACTCCGAGAATTCTGCTCCCAGAGATCATTCATTCCTGCTCACACTGACCCTTGTAGAAAGGGGACATCGTTCCCGGCAGCCTGTACTGAGCATGTGGCTCCTGAGTGGGGTTTGTTGTTTAGGAAACCTGCTCAGGCTTTTCCATTCTTTCCTTGCAAACAGGAAAACTTCTCCTGGGGCTGTGTGCAGGCAGAGCCCTGAGGAGAGCAGGTGGCACATGGTGCGCTGGGCTGGGACAGCCAGCTGCAGAGCTCAAGGGAAGAAGCCCAAAGTGTCACAATGGCTCCTTGCCTTCACATGCAACACCTGGGTCACAATGGTCTCCTTGATTCCATGAGGCCCCACTGTGTCACAATGGCTCCTTGGTTCCATCAGGTTCCGCAGTGTCACCATGGTCTCCTTTGATCCGCATTGTCATAATGGACAATTGGTTCCATGAGGCCCCGCAGTGTCACAATGGTCCCTTGCTTCCATAGCTTTTATGTTGTAACAATGGACTCCTTGCTTCTATGAGCTGGCCTGCTTTTTGCAGAGGTGTCTTTGGTTCCAACAAGGCCCCGCTGTGTCTCAGTGCACCCTGGCTTCCATGTGGATCTGGAGTATCACAAAGGCTCCTTGGTTCCACCAGGTCCTGCTGTGTCACAATGGGTCCTGTGGTCCCTGAGGCCCTCCAAAACAATCGTGGAGGCTTGGTTCCATGAGGTTCCATTATGTGCCAGTGGTCATCTTGGTTCCAGGAGTTTCCTTAGTGTCACAATGCCCTCCATGCTTCCATTAGGCCCTGCTTTGCCACAATGGTCCCCTTGTTTCCATGAGGCCCCGCTGTGTCACAATGGACCTATGGTTCCGTGATGTTGCGTGGTGTCACCGTGCTCTTCTTGAATCCGCAGCGTAACCATGGACCATTGGTTCCATGCAGCCGTGTCACAATGGGCTCCTTGATTCCATGATTCTCCACGGTGTCACAATGGAGCCTTGTTTCTAGGAGGTTCTGTACTGTCACAATTGCCTCCTTGATGCCATCAGCCCCTGCAGTGTCACAATGGCTCCTTGGTTCCATGAGGAACACAATAGCTTGGCATAAGCATTGAGCAACAGCTGCTGAACACACCTGGCAACATCTGCTTGCATCAAAAGAGGGCTTCAAGCTGACAATGGCACCAGCAGCTTCCATCTGCAACAGAGACCCAGGAAAGGACAGGCTGTGCCGGTTTGGACAAATGTGGAGGAAAATATCCTCTGATAGAAGGCAGGTTACACCCAGCCCTCCCCCACCAGGTTTTTGGAAAAAAGAACTTTCCTGGGAAGAAAGTGAAAGAGATAAAAACTATTTTTTTAACAAACACACAGGAAAAGGATAGCAATGCTAAATATTAAAAGCTCTCGCTGTGCAGAGAAAGCTGGGATAATTTGAGAGTCCTTCCGTGTTTCGGTGGGGTCTCCTGAAACATCCATAGACAGCGAGGCCCGTGCAAAGAAATAGGGAGCGATTCTTGAGAGAAGTTTCAGAGCTCTTTCTTCTCCAGCCACATGGGCGGGGCACTGCCAAAGAACTGAGCAATCACAGCACAACCAGGGCCCTCCTCGCACAAGGCAACACAAAATAAGCAGTGCTGAACAGGATTAGGGCACATGTGAGCAGGGAGCAGGGAGACCCCGTGCCCAGGCCATGCCTCTACCCCAGGGTCCCCTCTCCCATGACCTCATGGCAGGGGGGAGGAACCCCAACACTTCCGTAGGTGTAGTCTCTCTCCTCCTCCTTGCAGCTGGCTCATGGGCCCACATTCAGGGCCCCCACCTCGGGAGAAAATTCTCCCAATGTGCTCTGATGTTGAAAGAGTCAAGAAGAGAAGAAGGGGAAAAAACCCCCAAAGTCCCAGGAAAACAAAGTTCAACTCTCCATCTCCCCCCAGAGAAAAGGAGCTGAAAACTGGCTAAAAAGAAACCAAGTTGCTTCCTCTGCTCTTGCTGCAAGCAGGATGCAGAGGAGTGTGTATGTGTGTCCTTGAAAAAACGCTCTGAGAAGTTTGTCCGGTTTTTTTTCCTCTCCCCCCTCTCAGGCTCAGTTGAAAGGCACAGAAATGCACAAAGTTCACTTCTGGGCATAGAGCAGCAATAGGGGATACACACAATAAAGTCACCCCAAGACACAGGGACAGAGAATTCAGTGGAAAGACTCCGAGAATTCTGCTCCCAGAGATCATTCATTCCTGCTCACACTGACCCTTGTAGAAAGGGGACATCGTTCCAGGCAGCCTGTACTGAGCATGTGGCTCCTGAGTGGGGTTTGTTGTTTAGGAAACCTGCTCCGGCTTTTCCATTCTTTCCTTGCAAACAGGAAAACTTCTCCTGGGGCTGTGTGCAGGCAGAGCCCTGAGGAGAGCAGGTGGCACATGGTGCGCTGGGCTGGGACAGCCAGCTGCAGAGCTCAAGGGAAGAAGCCCAAAGTGTCACAATGGCTCCTTGCCTTCACATGCAACACCTGGGTCACAATGGTCTCCTTGATTCCATGAGGCCCCACTGTGTCACAATGGCTCCTTGGTTCCATCAGGTTCCGCAGTGTCACCATGGTCTCCTTTGATCCGCACTGTCATCATGGACAATTGGTTCCATGAGGCCCCGCAGTGTCAAAATGGTCCCTTGCTTCCATAGGTTTGATGTTGTAACAAAGGACTCCTTGCTTCTATGAGCTAGCCTGCTTTTTGCAGAGGTGTCTTTGGTTCCAACAAGGCCCCGCTGTGTCTCAGTGCACCCTGGCTTCCATGTGGATCTGGAGTATCACAAAGGCTCCTTGGTTCCACCAGGTCCTGCTGTGTCACAATGGGTCCTGTGGTCCCCGAGGCCCTCCAAAGTCATCATGGAGGCTTGCTTCCATGAGGTTCCATTATGTGCCAGTGGTCATCTTGGTTCCAGGAGTTTCCTTAGTGTCACAATGCCCTCCATGCTTCCATTAGGCCCTGCTTTGCCACAATGGTCCCCTTGTTTCCATGAGGCCCCGCTGTGTCACAATGGACCTACGGTTCCGTGATGTTGCGTGGTGTCACCGTGCTCTTCTTGAATCCGCCGTGTAACCATGGACCATTGGTTCCATGCAGCCGTGTCACAATGGGCTCCTTGATTCCATGATTCCCCACGGTGTCACAATGGAGCCTTGTTTCTAGGAGGTTCTGTACTGTCACAATTGCCTCCTTGATGCCATCAGCCCCTGCAGTGTCACAATGGCTCCTTGGTTCCATGAGGAACACAATAGCTTGGCATAAGCATTGAGCAACAGCTGCTGAACACACCTGGCAACATCTGCTTGCATCAAAAGAGGGCTTCAAGCTGACAATGGCACCAGCAGCTTCCATCTGCAACAGAGACCCAGGAAAGGACAGGCTGTGCCGGTTTGGACAAATGTGGAGGAAAATATCCTCTGATAGAAGGCAGGTTACACCCAGCCCTCCCCCACCAGGTTTTTGGAAAAAAGAACTTTCCTGGGAAGAAAGTGAAAGAGATAAAAACTATTTTTTTAACAAACACACAGGAAAAGGATAACAATGCTAAATATTAAAAGCTCTCGCTGTGCAGAGAAAGCTGGGATAATTTGAGAGTCCTTCCGTGTTTCGGTGGGGTCTCCTGAAACATCCATAGACAGCGAGGCCCGTGCAAAGAAACAGGGAGCGATTCTTGAGAGAAGTTTCAGAGCTCTTTCTTCTCCAGCCACATGGGCGGGGCACTGCCAAAGAACTGAGCAATCACAGCACAACCAGGGCCCTCCTCGCACAGGGCAACACAAAATAAGCAGTGCTGAACAGGATTAGGGCACATGTAAGCAGGGAGACCCCCCGTGCCCAGGCCATGCCTCTACCCCAGGGTCCCCTCTCCCATGACCTCATGGCAGGGGGGAGGAACCCCAACACTTCCGTAGGTGTAGTCTCTCTCCTCCTCCTTGCAGCTGGCTCATGGGCCCACATTCAGGGCCCCCACCTCGGGAGAAAATTCTCCCAATGTGCTCTGATGTTGAAAGAGTCAAGAAGAGAAGAAGGGAAAAAAACCCCCCGAAGTCCCAGGAAAACAAAGTTCAACTCTCCATCTCCCCCCAGAGAAAAGGAGCTGAAAACTGGCTAAAAAGAAACAAAGTTGCTTCCTCTGCTCTTGCTGCAAGCAGGATGCAGAGGAGTGTGTATGTGTGTCCTTGAAAAAACGCTCTGAGAAGTTTGTCCGGTTTTTTTTCCTCTCCCCCCTCTCAGGCTCAGTTGAAAGGCACAGAAATGCACAAAGTTCACTTCTGGGCATAGAGCAGCAATAGGGGATACACACAATAAAGTCACCCCAAGACACAGGGACAGAGAATTCAGTGGAAAGACTCCGAGAATTCTGCTCCCAGAGATCATTCATTCCTGCTCACACTGACCCTTGTAGAAAGGGGACATCGTTCCCGGCAGCCTGTACTGAGCATGTGGCTCCTGAGTGGGGTTTGTTGTTTAGGAAACCTGCTCAGGCTTTTCCATTCTTTCCTTGCAAACAGGAAAACTTCTCCTGGGGCTGTGTGCAGGCAGAGCCCTGAGGAGAGCAGGTGGCACATGGTGCGCTGGGCTGGGACAGCCAGCTGCAGAGCTCAAGGGAAGAAGCCCAAAGTGTCACAATGGCTCCTTGCCTTCACATGCAACACCTGGGTCACAATGGTCTCCTTGATTCCATGAGGCCCCACTGTGTCACAATGGCTCCTTGGTTCCATCAGGTTCCGCAGTGTCACCATGGTCTCCTTTGATCCGCATTGTCATCATGGACAATTGGTTCCATGAGGCCCCGCAGTGTCACAATGGTCCCTTGCTTCCATAGCTTTTATGTTGTAACAATGGACTCCTTGCTTCTATGAGCTGGCCTGCTTTTTGCAGAGGTGTCTTTGGTTCCAACAAGGCCCCGCTGTGTCTCAGTGCACCCTGGCTTCCATGTGGATCTGGAGTATCACAAAGGCTCCTTGGTTCCACCAGGTCCTGCTGTGTCACAATGGGTCCTGTGGTCCCTGAGGCCCTCCAAAACAATCGTGGAGGCTTGGTTCCATGAGGTTCCATTATGTGCCAGTGGTCATCTTGGTTCCAGGAGTTTCCTTAGTGTCACAATGCCCTCCATGCTTCCATTAGGCCCTGCTTTGCCACAATGGTCCCCTTGTTTCCATGAGGCCCCGCTGTGTCACAATGGACCTATGGTTCCGTGATGTTGCGTGGTGTCACCGTGCTCTTCTTGAATCCGCAGCGTAACCATGGACCATTGGTTCCATGCAGCCGTGTCACAATGGGCTCCTTGATTCCATGATTCTCCACGGTGTCACAATGGAGCCTTGTTTCTAGGAGGTTCTGTACTGTCACAATTGCCTCCTTGATGCCATCAGCCCCTGCAGTGTCACAATGGCTCCTTGGTTCCATGAGGAACACAATAGCTTGGCATAAGCATTGAGCAACAGCTGCTGAACACACCTGGCAACATCTGCTTGCATCAAAAGAGGGCTTCAAGCTGACAATGGCACCAGCAGCTTCCATCTGCAACAGAGACCCAGGAAAGGACAGGCTGTGCCGGTTTGGACAAATGTGGAGGAAAATATCCTCTGATAGAAGGCAGGTTACACCCAGCCCTCCCCCACCAGGTTTTTGGAAAAAAGAACTTTCCTGGGAAGAAAGTGAAAGAGATAAAAACTATTTTTTTAACAAACACACAGGAAAAGGATAGCAATGCTAAATATTAAAAGCTCTCGCTGTGCAGAGAAAGCTGGGATAATTTGAGAGTCCTTCCGTGTTTCGGTGGGGTCTCCTGAAACATCCATAGACAGCGAGGCCCGTGCAAAGAAATAGGGAGCGATTCTTGAGAGAAGTTTCAGAGCTCTTTCTTCTCCAGCCACATGGGCGGGGCACTGCCAAAGAACTGAGCAATCACAGCACAACCAGGGCCCTCCTCGCACAAGGCAACACAAAATAAGCAGTGCTGAACAGGATTAGGGCACATGTGAGCAGGGAGCAGGGAGACCCCGTGCCCAGGCCATGCCTCTACCCCAGGGTCCCCTCTCCCATGACCTCATGGCAGGGGGGAGGAACCCCAACACTTCCGTAGGTGTAGTCTCTCTCCTCCTCCTTGCAGCTGGCTCATGGGCCCACATTCAGGGCCCCCACCTCGGGAGAAAATTCTCCCAATGTGCTCTGATGTTGAAAGAGTCAAGAAGAGAAGAAGGGGAAAAAACCCCCAAAGTCCCAGGAAAACAAAGTTCAACTCTCCATCTCCCCCCAGAGAAAAGGAGCTGAAAACTGGCTAAAAAGAAACCAAGTTGCTTCCTCTGCTCTTGCTGCAAGCAGGATGCAGAGGAGTGTGTATGTGTGTCCTTGAAAAAACGCTCTGAGAAGTTTGTCCGGTTTTTTTTCCTCTCCCCCCTCTCAGGCTCAGTTGAAAGGCACAGAAATGCACAAAGTTCACTTCTGGGCATAGAGCAGCAATAGGGGATACACACAATAAAGTCACCCCAAGACACAGGGACAGAGAATTCAGTGGAAAGACTCCGAGAATTCTGCTCCCAGAGATCATTCATTCCTGCTCACACTGACCCTTGTAGAAAGGGGACATCGTTCCAGGCAGCCTGTACTGAGCATGTGGCTCCTGAGTGGGGTTTGTTGTTTAGGAAACCTGCTCCGGCTTTTCCATTCTTTCCTTGCAAACAGGAAAACTTCTCCTGGGGCTGTGTGCAGGCAGAGCCCTGAGGAGAGCAGGTGGCACATGGTGCGCTGGGCTGGGACAGCCAGCTGCAGAGCTCAAGGGAAGAAGCCCAAAGTGTCACAATGGCTCCTTGCCTTCACATGCAACACCTGGGTCACAATGGTCTCCTTGATTCCATGAGGCCCCACTGTGTCACAATGGCTCCTTGGTTCCATCAGGTTCCGCAGTGTCACCATGGTCTCCTTTGATCCGCACTGTCATCATGGACAATTGGTTCCATGAGGCCCCGCAGTGTCAAAATGGTCCCTTGCTTCCATAGGTTTGATGTTGTAACAAAGGACTCCTTGCTTCTATGAGCTAGCCTGCTTTTTGCAGAGGTGTCTTTGGTTCCAACAAGGCCCCGCTGTGTCTCAGTGCACCCTGGCTTCCATGTGGATCTGGAGTATCACAAAGGCTCCTTGGTTCCACCAGGTCCTGCTGTGTCACAATGGGTCCTGTGGTCCCCGAGGCCCTCCAAAGTCATCATGGAGGCTTGCTTCCATGAGGTTCCATTATGTGCCAGTGGTCATCTTGGTTCCAGGAGTTTCCTTAGTGTCACAATGCCCTCCATGCTTCCATTAGGCCCTGCTTTGCCACAATGGTCCCCTTGTTTCCATGAGGCCCCGCTGTGTCACAATGGACCTACGGTTCCGTGATGTTGCGTGGTGTCACCGTGCTCTTCTTGAATCCGCCGTGTAACCATGGACCATTGGTTCCATGCAGCCGTGTCACAATGGGCTCCTTGATTCCATGATTCCCCACGGTGTCACAATGGAGCCTTGTTTCTAGGAGGTTCTGTACTGTCACAATTGCCTCCTTGATGCCATCAGCCCCTGCAGTGTCACAATGGCTCCTTGGTTCCATGAGGAACACAATAGCTTGGCATAAGCATTGAGCAACAGCTGCTGAACACACCTGGCAACATCTGCTTGCATCAAAAGAGGGCTTCAAGCTGACAATGGCACCAGCAGCTTCCATCTGCAACAGAGACCCAGGAAAGGACAGGCTGTGCCGGTTTGGACAAATGTGGAGGAAAATATCCTCTGATAGAAGGCAGGTTACACCCAGCCCTCCCCCACCAGGTTTTTGGAAAAAAGAACTTTCCTGGGAAGAAAGTGAAAGAGATAAAAACTATTTTTTTAACAAACACACAGGAAAAGGATAACAATGCTAAATATTAAAAGCTCTCGCTGTGCAGAGAAAGCTGGGATAATTTGAGAGTCCTTCCGTGTTTCGGTGGGGTCTCCTGAAACATCCATAGACAGCGAGGCCCGTGCAAAGAAACAGGGAGCGATTCTTGAGAGAAGTTTCAGAGCTCTTTCTTCTCCAGCCACATGGGCGGGGCACTGCCAAAGAACTGAGCAATCACAGCACAACCAGGGCCCTCCTCGCACAGGGCAACACAAAATAAGCAGTGCTGAACAGGATTAGGGCACATGTAAGCAGGGAGACCCCCCGTGCCCAGGCCATGCCTCTACCCCAGGGTCCCCTCTCCCATGACCTCATGGCAGGGGGGAGGAACCCCAACACTTCCGTAGGTGTAGTCTCTCTCCTCCTCCTTGCAGCTGGCTCATGGGCCCACATTCAGGGCCCCCACCTCGGGAGAAAATTCTCCCAATGTGCTCTGATGTTGAAAGAGTCAAGAAGAGAAGAAGGGAAAAAAACCCCCCGAAGTCCCAGGAAAACAAAGTTCAACTCTCCATCTCCCCCCAGAGAAAAGGAGCTGAAAACTGGCTAAAAAGAAACAAAGTTGCTTCCTCTGCTCTTGCTGCAAGCAGGATGCAGAGGAGTGTGTATGTGTGTCCTTGAACAAACGCTCTGAGAAGTTTGTCCGGTTTTTTTTCCTCTCCCCCCTCTCAGGCTCAGTTGAAAGGCACAGAAATGCACAAAGTTCACTTCTGGGCATAGAGCAGCAATAGGGGATACACACAATAAAGTCACCCCAAGACACAGGGACAGAGAATTCAGTGGAAAGACTCCGAGAATTCTGCTCCCAGAGATCATTCATTCCTGCTCACCCTGACCCTTGTAGAAAGGGGACATCGTTCCCGGCAGCCTGTACTGAGCATGTGGCTCCTGAGTGGGGTTTGTTGTTTAGGAAACCTGCTCAGGCTTTTCCATTCTTTCCTTGCAAACAGGAAAACTTCTCCTGGGGCTGTGTGCAGGCAGAGCCCTGAGGAGAGCAGGTGGCACATGGTGCGCTGGGCTGGGACAGCCAGCTGCAGAGCTCAAGGGAAGAAGCCCAAAGTGTCACAATGGCTCCTTGCCTTCACATGCAACACCTGGGTCACAATGGTCTCCTTGATTCCATGAGGCCCCACTGTGTCACAATGGCTCCTTGGTTCCATCAGGTTCCGCAGTGTCACCATGGTCTCCTTTGATCCGCATTGTCATCATGGACAATTGGTTCCATGAGGCCCCGCAGTGTCACAATGGTCCCTTGCTTCCATAGCTTTTATGTTGTAACAATGGACTCCTTGCTTCTATGAGCTGGCCTGCTTTTTGCAGAGGTGTCTTTGGTTCCAACAAGGCCCCGCTGTGTCTCAGTGCACCCTGGCTTCCATGTGGATCTGGAGTATCACAAAGGCTCCTTGGTTCCACCAGGTCCTGCTGTGTCACAATGGGTCCTGTGGTCCCTGAGGCCCTCCAAAACAATCGTGGAGGCTTGGTTCCATGAGGTTCCATTATGTGCCAGTGGTCATCTTGGTTCCAGGAGTTTCCTTAGTGTCACAATGCCCTCCATGCTTCCATTAGGCCCTGCTTTGCCACAATGGTCCCCTTGTTTCCATGAGGCCCCGCTGTGTCACAATGGACCTATGGTTCCGTGATGTTGCGTGGTGTCACCGTGCTCTTCTTGAATCCGCAGCGTAACCATGGACCATTGGTTCCATGCAGCCGTGTCACAATGGGCTCCTTGATTCCATGATTCTCCACGGTGTCACAATGGAGCCTTGTTTCTAGGAGGTTCTGTACTGTCACAATTGCCTCCTTGATGCCATCAGCCCCTGCAGTGTCACAATGGCTCCTTGGTTCCATGAGGAACACAATAGCTTGGCATAAGCATTGAGCAACAGCTGCTGAACACACCTGGCAACATCTGCTTGCATCAAAAGAGGGCTTCAAGCTGACAATGGCACCAGCAGCTTCCATCTGCAACAGAGACCCAGGAAAGGACAGGCTGTGCCGGTTTGGACAAATGTGGAGGAAAATATCCTCTGATAGAAGGCAGGTTACACCCAGCCCTCCCCCACCAGGTTTTTGGAAAAAAGAACTTTCCTGGGAAGAAAGTGAAAGAGATAAAAACTATTTTTTTAACAAACACACAGGAAAAGGATAACAATGCTAAATATTAAAAGCTCTCGCTGTGCAGAGAAAGCTGGGATAATTTGAGAGTCCTTCCGTGTTTCGGTGGGGTCTCCTGAAACATCCATAGACAGCGAGGCCCGTGCAAAGAAACAGGGAGCGATTCTTGAGAGAAGTTTCAGAGCTCTTTCTTCTCCAGCCACATGGGCGGGGCACTGCCAAAGAACTGAGCAATCACAGCACAACCAGGGCCCTCCTGGCACAGGGCAATACAAAATAAGCAGTGCTGAACAGGATTAGGGCACATGTGAGCAGGGAGCAGGGAGACCCCGTGCCCAGGCCATGCCTCTACCCCAGGGTCCCCTCTCCCATGACCTCATGGCAGGGGGGAGGAACCCCAACACTTCCGTAGGTGTAGTCTCTCTCCTCCTCCTTGCAGCTGGCTCATGGGCCCACATTCAGGGCCCCCACCTCGGGAGAAAATTCTCCCAATGTGCTCTGATGTTGAAAGAGTCAAGAAGAGAAGAAGGGGAAAAAACCCCCAAAGTCCCAGGAAAACAAAGTTCAACTCTCCATCTCCCCCCAGAGAAAAGGAGCTGAAAACTGGCTAAAAAGAAACAAAGTTGCTTCCTCTGCTCTTGCTGCAAGCAGGATGCAGAGGAGTGTGTATGTGTGTCCTTGAACAAACGCTCTGAGAAGTTTGTCCGGTTTTTTTTCCTCTCCCCCCTCTCAGGCTCAGTTGAAAGGCACAGAAATGCACAAAGTTCACTTCTGGGCATAGAGCAGCAATAGGGGATACACATGATAAAGTCACCCCAAGACACAGGGAGAGAGAATTCAGTGGAAAGACTCCGAGAATTCTGCTCCCAGAGATCATTCATTCCTGCTCACACTGACCCTTGTAGAAAGGGGACATCGTTCCAGGCAGCCTGTACTGAGCATGTGGCTCCTGAGTGGGGTTTGTTGTTTAGGAAACCTGCTCCGGCTTTTCCATTCTTTCCTTCCAAACAGGAAAACTTCTCCTGGGGCTGTGTGCAGGCAGAGCCCTGAGGAGAGCAGGTGGCACATGGTGCGCTGGGCTGGGACAGCCAGCTGCAGAGCTCAAGGGAAGAAGCCCAAAGTGTCACAATGGCTCCTTGCCTTCACATGCAACACCTGGGTCACAATGGTCTCCTTGATTCCATGAGGCCCCACTGTGTCACAATGGCTCCTTGGTTCCATCAGGTTCCGCAGTGTCACCATGGTCTCCTTTGATCCGCACTGTCATCATGGACAATTGGTTCCATGAGGCCCCGCAGTGTCACAATGGTCCCTTGCTTCCATAGGTTTGCTGTTGTAACAAAGGACTCCTTGCTTCTATGAGCTAGCCTGCTTTTTGCAGAGGTGTCTTTGGTTCCAACAAGGCCCCGCTGTGTCTCAGTGCACCCTGGCTTCCATGTGGATCTGGAGTATCACAAAGGCTCCTTGGTTCCACCAGGTCCTGCTGTGTCACAATGGGTCCTGTGGTCCCTGAGGCCCTCCAAAACCATCGTGGAGGCTTGCTTCCATGAGGTTCCATTATGTGCCAGTGGTCATCTTGGTTCCAGGAGTTTCCTTAGTGTCACAATGCCCTCCATGCTTCCATTAGGCCCTGCTTTGCCACAATGGTCCCCTTGTTTCCATGAGGCCCCGCTGTGTCACAATGGACCTATGGTTCCGTGATGTTGCGTGGTGTCACCGTGCTCTTCTTGAATCCGCCGTGTAACAATGGACCATTGGTTCCATGCAGCCGTGTCACAATGGGCTCCTTGATTCCATGATTCCCCACGGTGTCACAATGGAGCCTTGTTTCTAGGAGGTTCTGTACTGTCACAATTGCCTCCTTGATGCCATCAGCCCCTGCAGTGTCACAATGGCTCCTTGGTTCCATGAGGAACACAATAGCTTGGCATAAGCATTGAGCAACAGCTGCTGAACACACCTGGCAACATCTGCTTGCATCAAAAGAGGGCTTCAAGCTGACAATGGCACCAGCAGCTTCCATCTGCAACAGAGACCCAGGAAAGGACAGGCTGTGCCGGTTTGGACAAATGTGGAGGAAAATATCCTCTGATAGAAGGCAGGTTACACCCAGCCCTCCCCCACCAGGTTTTTGGAAAAAAGAACTTTCCTGGGAAGAAAGTGAAAGAGATAAAAACTATTTTTTTAACAAACACACAGGAAAAGGATAACAATGCTAAATATTAAAAGCTCTCGCTGTGCAGAGAAAGCTGGGATAATTTGAGAGTCCTTCCGTGTTTCGGTGGGGTCTCCTGAAACATCCATAGACAGCGAGGCCCGTGCAAAGAAACAGGGAGCGATTCTTGAGAGAAGTTTCAGAGCTCTTTCTTCTCCAGCCACATGGGCGGGGCACTGCCAAAGAACTGAGCAATCACAGCACAACCAGGGCCCTCCTCGCACAGGGCAACACAAAATAAGCAGTGCTGAACAGGATTAGGGCACATGTAAGCAGGGAGACCCCCCGTGCCCAGGCCATGCCTCTACCCCAGGGTCCCCTCTCCCATGACCTCATGGCAGGGGGGAGGAACCCCAACACTTCCGTAGGTGTAGTCTCTCTCCTCCTCCTTGCAGCTGGCTCATGGGCCCACATTCAGGGCCCCCACCTCGGGAGAAAATTCTCCCAATGTGCTCTGATGTTGAAAGAGTCAAGAAGAGAAGAAGGGAAAAAAACCCCCCGAAGTCCCAGGAAAACAAAGTTCAACTCTCCATCTCCCCCCAGAGAAAAGGAGCTGAAAACTGGCTAAAAAGAAACAAAGTTGCTTCCTCTGCTCTTGCTGCAAGCAGGATGCAGAGGAGTGTGTATGTGTGTCCTTGAACAAACGCTCTGAGAAGTTTGTCCGGTTTTTTTTCCTCTCCCCCCTCTCAGGCTCAGTTGAAAGGCACAGAAATGCACAAAGTTCACTTCTGGGCATAGAGCAGCAATAGGGGATACACACAATAAAGTCACCCCAAGACACAGGGACAGAGAATTCAGTGGAAAGACTCCGAGAATTCTGCTCCCAGAGATCATTCATTCCTGCTCACCCTGACCCTTGTAGAAAGGGGACATCGTTCCCGGCAGCCTGTACTGAGCATGTGGCTCCTGAGTGGGGTTTGTTGTTTAGGAAACCTGCTCAGGCTTTTCCATTCTTTCCTTGCAAACAGGAAAACTTCTCCTG
This sequence comes from Aphelocoma coerulescens, assembly GCF_041296385.1. Taxonomy (NCBI): domain Eukaryota; kingdom Metazoa; phylum Chordata; class Aves; order Passeriformes; family Corvidae; genus Aphelocoma; species Aphelocoma coerulescens. The sequence goes on along the minus strand of NW_027183503.1, from coordinate 194,989 downwards.
GGGCTGTGTGCAGGCAGAGCCCTGAGGAGAGCAGGTGGCACATGGTGCGCTGGGCTGGGACAGCCAGCTGCAGAGCTCAAGGGAAGAAGCCCAAAGTGTCACAATGGCTCCTTGCCTTCACATGCAACACCTGGGTCACAATGGTCTCCTTGATTCCATGAGGCCCCACTGTGTCACAATGGCTCCTTGGTTCCATCAGGTTCCGCAGTGTCACCATGGTCTCCTTTGATCCGCACTGTCATCATGGACAATTGGTTCCATGAGGCCCCGCAGTGTCACAATGGTCCCTTGCTTCCATAGCTTTTATGTTGTAACAATGGACTCCTTGCTTCTATGAGCTGGCCTGCTTTTTGCAGAGGTGTCTTTGGTTCCAACAAGGCCCCGCTGTGTCTCAGTGCACCCTGGCTTCCATGTGGATCTGGAGTATCACAAAGGCTCCTTGGTTCCACCAGGTCCTGCTGTGTCACAATGGGTCCTGTGGTCCCTGAGGCCCTCCAAAACAATCGTGGAGGCTTGGTTCCATGAGGTTCCATTATGTGCCAGTGGTCATCTTGGTTCCAGGAGTTTCCTTAGTGTCACAATGCCCTCCATGCTTCCATTAGGCCCTGCTTTGCCACAATGGTCCCCTTGTTTCCATGAGGCCCCGCTGTGTCACAATGGACCTATGGTTCCGTGATGTTGCGTGGTGTCACCGTGCTCTTCTTGAATCCGCAGCGTAACCATGGACCATTGGTTCCATGCAGCCGTGTCACAATGGGCTCCTTGATTCCATGATTCTCCACGGTGTCACAATGGAGCCTTGTTTCTAGGAGGTTCTGTACTGTCACAATTGCCTCCTTGATGCCATCAGCCCCTGCAGTGTCACAATGGCTCCTTGGTTCCATGAGGAACACAATAGCTTGGCATAAGCATTGAGCAACAGCTGCTGAACACACCTGGCAACATCTGCTTGCATCAAAAGAGGGCTTCAAGCTGACAATGGCACCAGCAGCTTCCATCTGCAACAGAGACCCAGGAAAGGACAGGCTGTGCCGGTTTGGACAAATGTGGAGGAAAATATCCTCTGATAGAAGGCAGGTTACACCCAGCCCTCCCCCACCAGGTTTTTGGAAAAAAGAACTTTCCTGGGAAGAAAGTGAAAGAGATAAAAACTATTTTTTTAACAAACACACAGGAAAAGGATAGCAATGCTAAATATTAAAAGCTCTCGCTGTGCAGAGAAAGCTGGGATAATTTGAGAGTCCTTCCGTGTTTCGGTGGGGTCTCCTGAAACATCCATAGACAGCGAGGCCCGTGCAAAGAAATAGGGAGCGATTCTTGAGAGAAGTTTCAGAGCTCTTTCTTCTCCAGCCACATGGGCGGGGCACTGCCAAAGAACTGAGCAATCACAGCACAACCAGGGCCCTCCTCGCACAGGGCAACACAAAATAAGCAGTGCTGAACAGGATTAGGGCACATGTGAGCAGGGAGCAGGGAGACCCCGTGCCCAGGCCATGACTCTACCCCAGTGTCCACTCTCCCATGACCTCATGGCAGGGGGGAGGAACCCCAACACTTCCGTAGGTGTAGTCTCTCTCCTCCTCCTTGCAGCTGGCTCATGGGCCCACATTCAGGGCCCCCACCTCGGGAGAAAATTCTCCCAATGTGGTCTGATGTTGAAAGAGTCAAGAAGAGAAGAAGGGAAAAAAACCCCAAAGTCCCAGGAAAACAAAGTTCAACTCTCCATCTCCCCCCAGAGAAAAGGAGCTGAAAACTGGCTAAAAAGAAACAAAGTTGCTTCCTCTGCTCTTGCTGCAAGCAGGATGCAGAGGAGTGTGTATGTGTGTCCTTGAACAAACGCTCTGAGAAGTTTGTCCGGTTTTTTTTCCTCTCCCCCCTCTCAGGCTCAGTTGAAAGGCACAGAAATGCACAAAGTTCACTTCTGGGCATAGAGCAGCAATAGGGGATACACACAATAAAGTCACCCCAAGACACAGGGACAGAGAATTCAGTGGAAAGACTCCGAGAATTCTGCTCCCAGAGATCATTCATTCCTGCTCACACTGACCCTTGTAGAAAGGGGACATCGTTCCAGGCAGCCTGTACTGAGCATGTGGCTCCTGAGTGGGGTTTGTTGTTTAGGAAACCTGCTCCGGCTTTTCCATTCTTTCCTTCCAAACAGGAAAACTTCTCCTGGGGCTGTGTGCAGGCAGAGCCCTGAGGAGAGCAGGTGGCACATGGTGCGCTGGGCTGGGACAGCCAGCTGCAGAGCTCAAGGGAAGAAGCCCAAAGTGTCACAATGGCTCCTTGCCTTCACATGCAACACCTGGGTCACAATGGTCTCCTTGATTCCATGAGGCCCCACTGTGTCACAATGGCTCCTTGGTTCCATCAGGTTCCGCAGTGTCACCATGGTCTCCTTTGATCCGCACTGTCATCATGGACAATTGGTTCCATGAGGCCCCGCAGTGTCAAAATGGTCCCTTGCTTCCATAGGTTTGATGTTGTAACAAAGGACTCCTTGCTTCTATGAGCTAGCCTGCTTTTTGCAGAGGTGTCTTTGGTTCCAACAAGGCCCCGCTGTGTCTCAGTGCACCCTGGCTTCCATGTGGATCTGGAGTATCACAAAGGCTCCTTGGTTCCACCAGGTCCTGCTGTGTCACAATGGGTCCTGTGGTCCCTGAGGCCCTCCAAAACCATCGTGGAGGCTTGCTTCCATGAGGTTCCATTATGTGCCAGTGGTCATCTTGGTTCCAGGAGTTTCCTTAGTGTCACAATGCTCTCCATGCTTCCATTAGGCCCTGCTTTGCCACAATGGTCCCCTTGTTTCCATGAGGCCCCGCTGTGTCACAATGGACCTATGGTTCCGTGATGTTGCGTGGTGTCACCGTGCTCTTCTTGAATCCGCCGTGTAACCATGGACCATTGGTTCCATGCAGCCGTGTCACAATGGGCTCCTTGATTCCATGATTCCCCACGGTGTCACAATGGAGCCTTGTTTCTAGGAGGTTCTGTACTGTCACAATTGCCTCCTTGATGCCATCAGCCCCTGCAGTGTCACAATGGCTCCTTGGTTCCATGAGGAACACAATAGCTTGGCATAAGCATTGAGCAACAGCTGCTGAACACACCTGGCAACATCTGCTTGCATCAAAAGAGGGCTTCAAGCTGACAATGGCACCAGCAGCTTCCATCTGCAACAGAGACCCAGGAAAGGACAGGCTGTGCCGGTTTGGACAAATGTGGAGGAAAATATCCTCTGATAGAAGGCAGGTTACACCCAGCCCTCCCCCACCAGGTTTTTGGAAAAAAGAACTTTCCTGGGAAGAAAGTGAAAGAGATAAAAACTATTTTTTTAACAAACACACAGGAAAAGGATAACAATGCTAAATATTAAAAGCTCTCGCTGTGCAGAGAAAGCTGGGATAATTTGAGAGTCCTTCCGTGTTTCGGTGGGGTCTCCTGAAACATCCATAGACAGCGAGGCCCGTGCAAAGAAACAGGGAGCGATTCTTGAGAGAAGTTTCAGAGCTCTTTCTTCTCCAGCCACATGGGCGGGGCACTGCCAAAGAACTGAGCAATCACAGCACAACCAGGGCCCTCCTCGCACAGGGCAACACAAAATAAGCAGTGCTGAACAGGATTAGGGCACATGTAAGCAGGGAGACCCCCCGTGCCCAGGCCATGCCTCTACCCCAGGGTCCCCTCTCCCATGACCTCATGGCAGGGGGGAGGAACCCCAACACTTCCGTAGGTGTAGTCTCTCTCCTCCTCCTTGCAGCTGGCTCATGGGCCCACATTCAGGGCCCCCACCTCGGGAGAAAATTCTCCCAATGTGCTCTGATGTTGAAAGAGTCAAGAAGAGAAGAAGGGAAAAAAACCCCCCGAAGTCCCAGGAAAACAAAGTTCAACTCTCCATCTCCCCCCAGAGAAAAGGAGCTGAAAACTGGCTAAAAAGAAACAAAGTTGCTTCCTCTGCTCTTGCTGCAAGCAGGATGCAGAGGAGTGTGTATGTGTGTCCTTGAACAAACGCTCTGAGAAGTTTGTCCGGTTTTTTTTCCTCTCCCCCCTCTCAGGCTCAGTTGAAAGGCACAGAAATGCACAAAGTTCACCTCCGGGCATAGAGCAGCAATAGGGGATACACACAATAAAGTCACCCCAAGACACAGGGACAGAGAATTCAGTGGAAAGACTCCGAGAATTCTGCTCCCAGAGATCATTCATTCCTGCTCACCCTGACCCTTGTAGAAAGGGGACATCGTTCCCGGCAGCCTGTACTGAGCATGTGGCTCCTGAGTGGGGTTTGTTGTTTAGGAAACCTGCTCAGGCTTTTCCATTCTTTCCTTGCAAACAGGAAAACTTCTCCTGGGGCTGTGTGCAGGCAGAGCCCTGAGGAGAGCAGGTGGCACATGGTGCGCTGGGCTGGGACAGCCAGCTGCAGAGCTCAAGGGAAGAAGCCCAAAGTGTCACAATGGCTCCTTGCCTTCACATGCAACACCTGGGTCACAATGGTCTCCTTGATTCCATGAGGCCCCACTGTGTCACAATGGCTCCTTGGTTCCATCAGGTTCCGCAGTGTCACCATGGTCTCCTTTGATCCGCACTGTCATCATGGACAATTGGTTCCATGAGGCCCCGCAGTGTCACAATGGTCCCTTGCTTCCATAGGTTTGATGTTGTAACAATGGACTCCTTGCTTCTATGAGCTGGCCTGCTTTTTGCAGAGGTGTCTTTGGTTCCAACAAGGCCCCGCTGTGTCTCAGTGCACCCTGGCTTCCATGTGGATCTGGAGTATCACAAAGGCTCCTTGGTTCCACCAGGTCCTGCTGTGTCACAATGGGTCCTGTGGTCCCTGAGGCCCTCCAAAACAATCGTGGAGGCTTGGTTCCATGAGGTTCCATTATGTGCCAGTGGTCATCTTGGTTCCAGGAGTTTCCTTAGTGTCACAATGCCCTCCATGCTTCCATTAGGCCCTGCTTTGCCACAATGGTCCCCTTGTTTCCATGAGGCCCCGCTGTGTCACAATGGACCTATGGTTCCGTGATGTTGCGTGGTGTCACCGTGCTCTTCTTGAATCCGCAGCGTAACCATGGACCATTGGTTCCATGCAGCCGTGTCACAATGGGCTCCTTGATTCCATGATTCTCCACGGTGTCACAATGGAGCCTTGTTTCTAGGAGGTTCTGTACTGTCACAATTGCCTCCTTGATGCCATCAGCCCCTGCAGTGTCACAATGGCTCCTTGGTTCCATGAGGAACACAATAGCTTGGCATAAGCATTGAGCAACAGCTGCTGAACACACCTGGCAACATCTGCTTGCATCAAAAGAGGGCTTCAAGCTGACAATGGCACCAGCAGCTTCCATCTGCAACAGAGACCCAGGAAAGGACAGGCTGTGCCGGTTTGGACAAATGTGGAGGAAAATATCCTCTGATAGAAGGCAGGTTACACCCAGCCCTCCCCCACCAGGTTTTTGGAAAAAAGAACTTTCCTGGGAAGAAAGTGAAAGAGATAAAAACTATTTTTTTAACAAACACACAGGAAAAGGATAGCAATGCTAAATATTAAAAGCTCTCGCTGTGCAGAGAAAGCTGGGATAATTTGAGAGTCCTTCCGTGTTTCGGTGGGGTCTCCTGAAACATCCATAGACAGCGAGGCCCGTGCAAAGAAATAGGGAGCGATTCTTGAGAGAAGTTTCAGAGCTCTTTCTTCTCCAGCCACATGGGCGGGGCACTGCCAAAGAACTGAGCAATCACAGCACAACCAGGGCCCTCCTCGCACAAGGCAACACAAAATAAGCAGTGCTGAACAGGATTAGGGCACATGTGAGCAGGGAGCAGGGAGACCCCGTGCCCAGGCCATGACTCTACCCCAGGGTCCACTCTCCCATGACCTCATGGCAGGGGGGAGGAACCCCAACACTTCCGTAGGTGTAGTCTCTCTCCTCCTCCTTGCAGCTGGCTCATGGGCCCACATTCAGGGCCCCCACCTCGGGAGAAAATTCTCCCAATGTGGTCTGATGTTGAAAGAGTCAAGAAGAGAAGAAGGGAAAAAAACCCCAAAGTCCCAGGAAAACAAAGTTCAACTCTCCATCTCCCCCCAGAGAAAAGGAGCTGAAAACTGGCTAAAAAGAAACAAAGTTGCTTCCTCTGCTCTTGCTGCAAGCAGGATGCAGAGGAGTGTGTATGTGTGTCCTTGAACAAACGCTCTGAGAAGTTTGTCCGGTTTTTTTTCCTCTCCCCCCTCTCAGGCTCAGTTGAAAGGCACAGAAATGCACAAAGTTCACTTCTGGGCATAGAGCAGCAATAGGGGATACACACAATAAAGTCACCCCAAGACACAGGGACAGAGAATTCAGTGGAAAGACTCCGAGAATTCTGCTCCCAGAGATCATTCATTCCTGCTCACACTGACCCTTGTAGAAAGGGGACATCGTTCCAGGCAGCCTGTACTGAGCATGTGGCTCCTGAGTGGGGTTTGTTGTTTAGGAAACCTGCTCCGGCTTTTCCATTCTTTCCTTCCAAACAGGAAAACTTCTCCTGGGGCTGTGTGCAGGCAGAGCCCTGAGGAGAGCAGGTGGCACATGGTGCGCTGGGCTGGGACAGCCAGCTGCAGAGCTCAAGGGAAGAAGCCCAAAGTGTCACAATGGCTCCTTGCCTTCACATGCAACACCTGGGTCACAATGGTCTCCTTGATTCCATGAGGCCCCACTGTGTCACAATGGCTCCTTGGTTCCATCAGGTTCCGCAGTGTCACCATGGTCTCCTTTGATCCGCACTGTCATCATGGACAATTGGTTCCATGAGGCCCCGCAGTGTCAAAATGGTCCCTTGCTTCCATAGGTTTGATGTTGTAACAAAGGACTCCTTGCTTCTATGAGCTAGCCTGCTTTTTGCAGAGGTGTCTTTGGTTCCAACAAGGCCCCGCTGTGTCTCAGTGCACCCTGGCTTCCATGTGGATGTGGAGTATCACAAAGGCTCCTTGGTTCCACCAGGTCCTGCTGTGTCACAATGGGTCCTGTGGTCCCTGAGGCCCTCCAAAACCATCGTGGAGGCTTGCTTCCATGAGGTTCCATTATGTGCCAGTGGTCATCTTGGTTCCAGGAGTTTCCTTAGTGTCACAATGCTCTCCATGCTTCCATTAGGCCCTGCTTTGCCACAATGGTCCCCTTGTTTCCATGAGGCCCCGCTGTGTCACAATGGACCTATGGTTCCGTGATGTTGCGTGGTGTCACCGTGCTCTTCTTGAATCCGCCGTGTAACCATGGACCATTGGTTCCATGCAGCCGTGTCACAATGGGCTCCTTGATTCCATGATTCCCCACGGTGTCACAATGGAGCCTTGTTTCTAGGAGGTTCTGTACTGTCACAATTGCCTCCTTGATGCCATCAGCCCCTGCAGTGTCACAATGGCTCCTTGGTTCCATGAGGAACACAATAGCTTGGCATAAGCATTGAGCAACAGCTGCTGAACACACCTGGCAACATCTGCTTGCATCAAAAGAGGGCTTCAAGCTGACAATGGCACCAGCAGCTTCCATCTGCAACAGAGACCCAGGAAAGGACAGGCTGTGCCGGTTTGGACAAATGTGGAGGAAAATATCCTCTGATAGAAGGCAGGTTACACCCAGCCCTCCCCCACCAGGTTTTTGGAAAAAAGAACTTTCCTGGGAAGAAAGTGAAAGAGATAAAAACTATTTTTTTAACAAACACACAGGAAAAGGATAACAATGCTAAATATTAAAAGCTCTCGCTGTGCAGAGAAAGCTGGGATAATTTGAGAGTCCTTCCGTGTTTCGGTGGGGTCTCCTGAAACATCCATAGACAGCGAGGCCCGTGCAAAGAAACAGGGAGCGATTCTTGAGAGAAGTTTCAGAGCTCTTTCTTCTCCAGCCACATGGGCGGGGCACTGCCAAAGAACTGAGCAATCACAGCACAACCAGGGCCCTCCTCGCACAGGGCAACACAAAATAAGCAGTGCTGAACAGGATTAGGGCACATGTAAGCAGGGAGACCCCCCGTGCCCAGGCCATGCCTCTACCCCAGGGTCCACTCTCCCATGACCTCATGGCAGGGGGGAGGAACCCCAACACTTCCGTAGGTGTAGTCTCTCTCCTCCTCCTTGCAGCTGGCTCATGGGCCCACATTCAGGGCCCCCACCTCGGGAGAAAATTCTCCCAATGTGGTCTGATGTTGAAAGAGTCAAGAAGAGAAGAAGGGAAAAAAACCCCAAAGTCCCAGGAAAACAAAGTTCAACTCTCCATCTCCCCCCAGAGAAAAGGAGCTGAAAACTGGCTAAAAAGAAACAAAGTTGCTTCCTCTGCTCTTGCTGCAAGCAGGATGCAGAGGAGTGTGTATGTGTGTCCTTGAACAAACGCTCTGAGAAGTTTGTCCGGTTTTTTTTCCTCTCCCCCCTCTCAGGCTCAGTTGAAAGGCACAGAAATGCACAAAGTTCACTTCTGGGCATAGAGCAGCAATAGGGGATACACACAATAAAGTCACCCCAAGACACAGGGACAGAGAATTCAGTGGAAAGGCTCCGAGAATTCTGCTCCCAGAGATCATTCATTCCTGCTCACACTGACCCTTGTAGAAAGGGGACATCGTTCCAGGCAGCCTGTACTGAGCATGTGGCTCCTGAGTGGGGTTTGTTGTTTAGGAAACCTGCTCCGGCTTTTCCATTCTTTCCTTCCAAACAGGAAAACTTCTCCTGGGGCTGTGTGCAGGCAGAGCCCTGAGGAGAGCAGGTGGCACATGGTGCGCTGGGCTGGGACAGCCAGCTGCAGAGCTCAAGGGAAGAAGCCCAAAGTGTCACAATGGCTCCTTGCCTTCACATGCAACACCTGGGTCACAATGGTCTCCTTGATTCCATGAGGCCCCACTGTGTCACAATGGCTCCTTGGTTCCATCAGGTTCCGCAGTGTCACCATGGTCTCCTTTGATCCGCACTGTCATCATGGACAATTGGTTCCATGAGGCCCCGCAGTGTCAAAATGGTCCCTTGCTTCCATAGGTTTGATGTTGTAACAAAGGACTCCTTGCTTCTATGAGCTAGCCTGCTTTTTGCAGAGGTGTCTTTGGTTCCAACAAGGCCCCGCTGTGTCTCAGTGCACCCTGGCTTCCATGTGGATGTGGAGTATCACAAAGGCTCCTTGGTTCCACCAGGTCCTGCTGTGTCACAATGGGTCCTGTGGTCCCTGAGGCCCTCCAAAACCATCGTGGAGGCTTGCTTCCATGAGGTTCCATTATGTGCCAGTGGTCATCTTGGTTCCAGGAGTTTCCTTAGTGTCACAATGCTCTCCATGCTTCCATTAGGCCCTGCTTTGCCACAATGGTCCCCTTGTTTCCATGAGGCCCCGCTGTGTCACAATGGACCTATGGTTCCGTGATGTTGCGTGGTGTCACCGTGCTCTTCTTGAATCCGCCGTGTAACCATGGACCATTGGTTCCATGCAGCCGTGTCACAATGGGCTCCTTGATTCCATGATTCCCCACGGTGTCACAATGGAGCCTTGTTTCTAGGAGGTTCTGTACTGTCACAATTGCCTCCTTGATGCCATCAGCCCCTGCAGTGTCACAATGGCTCCTTGGTTCCATGAGGAACACAATAGCTTGGCATAAGCATTGAGCAACAGCTGCTGAACACACCTGGCAACATCTGCTTGCATCAAAAGAGGGCTTCAAGCTGACAATGGCACCAGCAGCTTCCATCTGCAACAGAGACCCAGGAAAGGACAAGCTGTGCCGGTTTGGACAAATGTGGAGGAAAATATCCTCTGATAGAAGGCAGGTTACACCCAGCCCTCCCCCACCAGGTTTTTGGAAAAAAGAACTTTCCTGGGAAGAAAGTGAAAGAGATAAAAACTATTTTTTTAACAAACACACAGGAAAAGGATAACAATGCTAAATATTAAAAGCTCTCGCTGTGCAGAGAAAGCTGGGATAATTTGAGAGTCCTTCCGTGTTTCGGTGGGGTCTCCTGAAACATCCATAGACAGCGAGGCCCGTGCAAAGAAACAGGGAGCGATTCTTGAGAGAAGTTTCAGAGCTCTTTCTTCTCCAGCCACATGGGCGGGGCACTGCCAAAGAACTGAGCAATCACAGCACAACCAGGGCCCTCCTCGCACAGGGCAACACAAAATAAGCAGTGCTGAACAGGATTAGGGCACATGTAAGCAGGGAGACCCCCCGTGCCCAGGCCATGCCTCTACCCCAGGGTCCCCTCTCCCATGACCTCATGGCAGGGGGGAGGAACCCCAACACTTCCGTAGGTGTAGTCTCTCTCCTCCTCCTTGCAGCTGGCTCATGGGCCCACATTCAGGGCCCCCACCTCGGGAGAAAATTCTCCCAATGTGCTCTGATGTTGAAAGAGTCAAGAAGAGAAGAAGGGAAAAAAACCCCCCGAAGTCCCAGGAAAACAAAGTTCAACTCTCCATCTCCCCCCAGAGAAAAGGAGCTGAAAACTGGCTAAAAAGAAACAAAGTTGCTTCCTCTGCTCTTGCTGCAAGCAGGATGCAGAGGAGTGTGTATGTGTGTCCTTGAACAAACGCTCTGAGAAGTTTGTCCGGTTTTTTTTCCTCTCCCCCCTCTCAGGCTCAGTTGAAAGGCACAGAAATGCACAAAGTTCACCTCCGGGCATAGAGCAGCAATAGGGGATACACACAATAAAGTCACCCCAAGACACAGGGACAGAGAATTCAGTGGAAAGACTCCGAGAATTCTGCTCCCAGAGATCATTCATTCCTGCTCACCCTGACCCTTGTAGAAAGGGGACATCGTTCCCGGCAGCCTGTACTGAGCATGTGGCTCCTGAGTGGGGTTTGTTGTTTAGGAAACCTGCTCAGGCTTTTCCATTCTTTCCTTGCAAACAGGAAAACTTCTCCTGGGGCTGTGTGCAGGCAGAGCCCTGAGGAGAGCAGGTGGCACATGGTGCGCTGGGCTGGGACAGCCAGCTGCAGAGCTCAAGGGAAGAAGCCCAAAGTGTCACAATGGCTCCTTGCCTTCACATGCAACACCTGGGTCACAATGGTCTCCTTGATTCCATGAGGCCCCACTGTGTCACAATGGCTCCTTGGTTCCATCAGGTTCCGCAGTGTCACCATGGTCTCCTTTGATCCGCACTGTCATCATGGACAATTGGTTCCATGAGGCCCCGCAGTGTCACAATGGTCCCTTGCTTCCATAGGTTTGATGTTGTAACAATGGACTCCTTGCTTCTATGAGCTGGCCTGCTTTTTGCAGAGGTGTCTTTGGTTCCAACAAGGCCCCGCTGTGTCTCAGTGCACCCTGGCTTCCATGTGGATCTGGAGTATCACAAAGGCTCCTTGGTTCCACCAGGTCCTGCTGTGTCACAATGGGTCCTGTGGTCCCTGAGGCCCTCCAAAACAATCGTGGAGGCTTGGTTCCATGAGGTTCCATTATGTGCCAGTGGTCATCTTGGTTCCAGGAGTTTCCTTAGTGTCACAATGCCCTCCATGCTTCCATTAGGCCCTGCTTTGCCACAATGGTCCCCTTGTTTCCATGAGGCCCCGCTGTGTCACAATGGACCTATGGTTCCGTGATGTTGCGTGGTGTCACCGTGCTCTTCTTGAATCCGCAGCGTAACCATGGACCATTGGTTCCATGCAGCCGTGTCACAATGGGCTCCTTGATTCCATGATTCTCCACGGTGTCACAATGGAGCCTTGTTTCTAGGAGGTTCTGTACTGTCACAATTGCCTCCTTGATGCCATCAGCCCCTGCAGTGTCACAATGGCTCCTTGGTTCCATGAGGAACACAATAGCTTGGCATAAGCATTGAGCAACAGCTGCTGAACACACCTGGCAACATCTGCTTGCATCAAAAGAGGGCTTCAAGCTGACAATGGCACCAGCAGCTTCCATCTGCAACAGAGACCCAGGAAAGGACAGGCTGTGCCGGTTTGGACAAATGTGGAGGAAAATATCCTCTGATAGAAGGCAGGTTACACCCAGCCCTCCCCCACCAGGTTTTTGGAAAAAAGAACTTTCCTGGGAAGAAAGTGAAAGAGATAAAAACTATTTTTTTAACAAACACACAGGAAAAGGATAGCAATGCTAAATATTAAAAGCTCTCGCTGTGCAGAGAAACCTGGGATAATTTGAGAGTCCTTCCGTGTTTCGGTGGGGTCTCCTGAAACATCCATAGACAGCGAGGCCCGTGCAAAGAAACAGGGAGCGATTCTTGAGAGAAGTTTCAGAGCTCTTTCTTCTCCAGCCACATGGGCGGGGCACTGCCAAAGAACTGAGCAATCACAGCACAACCAGGGCCCTCCTCGCACAAGGCAACACAAAATAAGCAGTGCTGAACAGGGTTAGGGCACATGTGAGCAGGGAGCAGGGAGACCCCCGTGCCCAGGCCATGCCTCTACCCCAGGGTCCCCTCTCCCATGACCTCATGGCAGGGGGGAGGAACCCCAACACTTCCGTAGGTGTAGCCTCTCTCCTCCTCCTTGCAGCTGGCTCATGGGCCCACATTCAGGGCCCCCACCTCGGGAGAAAATTCTCCCAATGTGCTCTGATGTTGAAAGAGTCAAGAAGAGAAGAAGGGGAAAAAAACCCCCGAAGTCCCAGGAAAACAAAGTTCAACTCTCCATCTCCCCCCCAGAGAAAAGGAGCTGAAAACTGGCTAAAAAGAAACAAAGTTGCTTCCTCTGCTCTTGCTGCAAGCAGGATGCAGAGGAGTGTGTATGTGTGTCCTTGAGCAAACGCTCTGAGAAGTTTGTCCGGTTTTTTTTTTCCTCTCCCCCCTCTCAGGCTCAGTTGAAAGGCACAGAAATGCACAAAGTTCACTTCTGGGCATAGAGCAGCGATAGGGGATACACACGATAAAGTCACCCCAAGACACAGGGACAGAGAATTCAGTGGAAAGACTCCGAGAATTCTGCTCCCAGAGATCATTCATTCCTGCTCACACTGACCCTTGTAGAAAGGGGACATCGTTCCAGGCAGCCTGTACTGAGCATGTGGCTCCTGAGTGGGGTTTGTTGTTTAGGAAACCTGCTCAGGCTTTTCCATTCTTTCCTTGCAAACAGGAAAACTTCTCCTGGGGCTGTGTGCAGGCAGAGCCCTGAGGAGAGCAGGTGGCACATGGTGCGCTGGGCTGGGACAGCCAGCTGCAGAGCTCAAGGGAAGAAGCCCAAAGTGTCACAATGGCTCCTTGCCTTCCCATGCAACACCTGGGTCACAATGGTCTCCTTGATTCCATGAGGCCCCACTGTGTCACAATGGCTCCTTGGTTCCATCAGGTTCCGCAGTGTCACCATGGTCTCCTTTGATCCGCACTGTCATCATGGACAATTGGTTCCATGAGGCCCCGCAGTGTCACAATGGTCCCTTGCTTCCATAGCTTTTACGTTGTAACAATGGACTCCTTGCTTCTATGAGCTAGCCTGCTTTTTGCAGAGGTGTCTTTGGTTCCAACAAGGCCCCACTGTGTCTCAGTGCACCCTGGCTTCCATGTGGATGTGGAGTATCACAAAGGCTCCTTGGTTCCACCAGGTCCTGCTGTGTCACAATGGGTCCTGTGGTCCCTGAGGCCCTCCAAAGTCATTGTGGAGGCTTGCTTCCATGAGGTTCCATTATGTGCCAGTGGTCATCTTGGTTCCAGGAGTTTCCTTAGTGTCACAATGCCCTCCATGCTTCCATTAGGCCCTGCTTTGCCACAATGGTCCCCTTGTTTCCATGAGGCCCCGCTGTGTCACAATGGACGTACGGTTCCATGATGTTGCGTGGTGTCACCGTGCTCTTCTTGAATCCGCAGTGTAACCATGGACCATTGGTTCCATGCAGCCGTGTCACAATGGGCTCCTTGATTCCATGATTCCCCACGGTGTCACAATGGAGCCTTGTTTCTAGGAGGTTCTGTACTGTCACAATTGCCTCCTTGATGCCATCAGCCCCTGCAGTGTCACAATGGCTCCTTGGTTCCATGAGGAACACAATAGCTTGGCATAAGCATTGAGCAACAGCTGCTGAACACACCTGGCAACATCTGCTTGCATCAAAAGAGGGCTTCAAGCTGACAATGGCACCAGCAGCTTCCATCTGCAACAGAGACCCAGGAAAGGACAGGCTGTGCCGGTTTGGACAAATGTGGAGGAAAATATCCTCTGATAGAAGGCAGGTTACACCCAGCCCTCCCCCACCAGGTTTTTGGAAAAAAGAACTTTCCTGGGAAGAAAGTGAAAGAGATAAAAACTATTTTTTTAACAAACACACAGGAAAAGGATAGCAATGCTAAATATTAAAAGCTCTCGCTGTGCAGAGAAACCTGGGATAATTTGAGAGTCCTTCCGTGTTTCGGTGGGGTCTCCTGAAACATCCATAGACAGCGAGGCCCGTGCAAAGAAACAGGGAGCGATTCTTGAGAGAAGTTTCAGAGCTCTTTCTTCTCCAGCCACATGGGCGGGGCACTGCCAAAGAACTGAGCAATCACAGCACAACCAGGGCCCTCCTCGCACAGGGCAACACAAAATAAGCAGTGCTGAACAGGATTAGGGCACATGTGAGCAGGGAGCAGGGAGACCCCCGTGCCCAGGCCATGCCTCTACCCCAGGGTCCCCTCTCCCATGACCGCATGGCAGGAGGGAGGAACCCCAACACTTCCGTAGGTGTAGTCTCTCTCCTCCTCCTTGCAGCTGGCTCATGGGCCCACATTCAGGGCCCCCACCTCGGGAGAAAATTCTCCCAATGTGCTCTGATGTTGAAAGAGTCAAGAAGAGAAGAAGGGAAAAAAAACCCCCGAAGTCCCAGGAAAACAAAGTTCAACTCTCCATCTCCCCCCAGAGAAAAGGAGCTGAAAACTGGCTAAAAAGAAACAAAGTTGCTTCCTCTGCTCTTGCTGCAAGCAGGATGCAGAGGAGTGTGTATGTGTGTCCTTGAACAAACGCTCTGAGAAGTTTGTCCGGTTTTTTTTCCTCTCCCCCCTCTCAGGCTCAGTTGAAAGGCACAGAAACGCACAAAGTTCACTTCTGGGCATAGAGCAGCAATAGGGGATACACACAATAAAGTCACCCCAAGACACAGGGACAGAGAATTCAGTGGAAAGACTCCGAGAATTCTGCTCCCAGAGATCATTCATTCCTGCTCACACTGACCCTTGTAGAAAGGGGACATCGTTCCAGGCAGCCTGTACTGAGCATGTGGCTCCTGAGTGGGGTTTGTTGTTTAGGAAACCTGCTCCGGCTTTTCCATTCTTTCCTTGCAAACAGGAAAACTTCTCCTGGGGCTGTGTGCAGGCAGAGCCCTGAGGAGAGCAGGTGGCACATGGTGCGCTGGGCTGGGACAGCCAGCTGCAGAGCTCAAGGGAAGAAGCCCAAAGTGTCACAATGGCTCCTTGCCTTCCCATGCAACACCTGGGTCACAATGGTCTCCTTGATTCCATGAGGCCCCACTGTGTCACAATGGCTCCTTGGTTCCATCAGGTTCCGCAGTGTCACCATGGTCTCCTTTGATCCGCACTGTCATCATGGACAATTGGTTCCATGAGGCCCCGCAGTGTCACAATGGTCCCTTGCTTCCATAGCTTTTACGTTGTAACAATGGACTCCTTGCTTCTATGAGCTAGCCTGCTTTTTGCAGAGGTGTCTTTGGTTCCAACAAGGCCCCGCTGTGTCTCAGTGCATCCTGGCTTCCATGTGGATGTGGAGTATCACAAAGGCTCCTTGGTTCCACCAGGTCCTGCTGTGTCACAATGGGTCCTGTGGTCCCTGAGGCCCTCCAAAGTAATTGTGGATGCTTGCTTCCATGAGGTTCCATTATGTGCCAGTGGTCATCTTGGTTCCAGGAGTTTCCTTAGTGTCACAATGCCCTCCATGCTTCCATTAGGCCCTGCTTTGCCACAATGGTCCCCTTGTTTCCATGAGGCCCCGCTGTGTCACAATGGACCTATGGTTCCATGATGTTGCGTGGTGTCACCGTGCTCTTCTTGAATCCGCAGTGTAACCATGGACCATTGGTTCCATGCAGCCGTGTCACAATGGGCTCCTTGATTCCATGATTCCCCACAGTGTCACAATGGAGCCTTGTTTCTAGGAGGTTCTGTACTGTCACAATTGCCTCCTTGATGCCATCAGCCCCTGCAGTGTCACAATGGCTCCTTGGTTCCATGAGGAACACAATAGCTTGGCATAAGCATTGAGCAACAGCTGCTGAACACACCTGGCAACATCTGCTTGCATCAAAAGAGGGCTTCAAGCTGACAATGGCACCAGCAGCTTCCATCTGCAACAGAGACCCAGGAAAGGACAGGCTGTGCCGGTTTGGACAAATGTGGAGGAAAATATCCTCTGATAGAAGGCAGGTTACACCCAGCCCTCCCCCACCAGGTTTTTGGAAAAAAGAACTTTCCTGGGAAGAAAGTGAAAGAGATAAAAACTATTTTTTTAACAAACACACAGGAAAAGGATAGCAATGCTAAATATTAAAAGCTCTCGCTGTGCAGAGAAAGCTGGGATAATTTGAGAGTCCTTCCGTGTTTCGGTGGGGTCTCCTGAAACATCCATAGACAGCGAGGCCCGTGCAAAGAAACAGGGAGCGATTCTTGAGAGAAGTTTCAGAGCTCTTTCTTCTCCAGCCACATGGGCGGGGCACTGCCAAAGAACTGAGCAATCACAGCACAACCAGGGCCCTCCTCGCACAAGGCAACACAAAATAAGCAGTGCTGAACAGTGTTAAGGGCACATGTGAGCAGGGAGCAGGGAGACCCCCGTGCCCAGGCCATGCCTCTACCCCAGGGTCCCCTCTCCCATGACCTCATGGCAGGGGGGAGGAACCCCAACACTTCCGTAGGTGTAGTCTCTCTCCTCCTCCTTGCAGCTGGCTCATGGGCCCACATTCAGGGCCCCCACCTCGGGAGAAAATTCTCCCAATGTGCTCTGATGTTGAAAGAGTCAAGAAGAGAAGAAGGGAAAAAAAACCCCCGAAGTCCCAGGAAAACAAAGTCCAACTCTCCATCTCCCCCCAGAGAAAAGGAGCTGAAAACTGGCTAAAAAGAAACCAAGTTGCTTCCTCTGCTCTTGCTGCAAGCAGGATGCAGAGGAGTGTGTATGTGTGTCCTTGAACAAACGCTCTGAGAAGTTTGTCCGGTTTTTTTTTTCCTCTCCCCCCTCTCAGGCTCAGTTGAAAGGCACAGAAACGCACAAAGTTCACTTCTGGGCATAGAGCAGCAATAGGGGATACACACGATAAAGTCACCCCAAGACACAGGGACAGAGAATTCAGTGGAAAGACTCCGAGAATTCTGCTCCCAGAGATCATTCATTCCTGCTCACACTGACCCTTGTAGAAAGGGGACATCGTTCCAGGCAGCCTGTACTGAGCATGTGGCTCCTGAGTGGGGTTTGTTGTTTAGGAAACCTGCTCCGGCTTTTCCATCCTTTCCTTCCAAACAGGAAAACTTCTCCTGGGGCTGTGTGCAGGCAGAGCCCTGAGGAGAGCAGGTGGCACATGGTGCGCTGGGCTGGGACAGCCAGCTGCAGAGCTCAAGGGAAGAAGCCCAAAGTGTCACAATGGCTCCTTGCCTTCACATGCAACACCTGGGTCACAATGGTCTCCTTGATTCCATGAGGCCCCACTGTGTCACAATGGCTCCTTGGTTCCATCAGGTTCCGCAGTGTCACCATGGTCTCCTTTGATCCGCACTGTCATCATGGACAATTGGTTCCATGAGGCCCCGCAGTGTCACAATGGTCCCTTGCTTCCATAGCTTTGATGTTGTAACAATGGACTCCTTGCTTCTATGAGCTAGCCTGCTTTTTGCAGAGGTGTCTTTGGTTCCAACAAGGCCCCGCTGTGTCTCAGTGCACCCTGGCTTCCATGTGGATGTGGAGTATCACAAAGGCTCCTTGGTTCCACCAGGTCCTGCTGTGTCACAATGGGTCCTGTGGTCCCTGAGGCCCACCAAAACCATCGTGGAGGCTTGCTTCCATGAGGTTCCATTATGTTCCAGTGGTCATCTTGGTTCCAGGAGTTTCCTTAGTGTCACAATGCCCTCCATGCTTCCATTAGGCCCTGCTTTGCCACAATGGTCCCCTTGTTTCCATGAGGCCCCGCTGTGTCACAATGGACCTATGGTTCCATGATGTTGCGTGGTGTCACCGTGCTCTTCTTGAATCCGCAGTGTAACCATGGACCATTGGTTCCATGCAGCCGTGTCACAATGGGCTCCTTGATTCCATGATTCCCCACAGTGTCACAATGGAGCCTTGTTTCTAGGAGGTTCTGTACTGTCACAATTGCCTCCTTGATGCCATCAGCCCCTGCAGTGTCACAATGGCTCCTTGGTTCCATGAGGAACACAATAGCTTGGCATAAGCATTGAGCAACAGCTGCTGAACACACCTGGCAACATCTGCTTGCATCAAAAGAGGGCTTCAAGCTGACAATGGCACCAGCAGCTTCCATCTGCAACAGA
The DNA here is from genome assembly GCF_041296385.1 of Aphelocoma coerulescens. Taxonomy (NCBI): domain Eukaryota; kingdom Metazoa; phylum Chordata; class Aves; order Passeriformes; family Corvidae; genus Aphelocoma; species Aphelocoma coerulescens. The sequence goes on along the minus strand of NW_027183503.1, from coordinate 176,577 downwards.
GACCCAGGAAAGGACAGGCTGTGCCGGTTTGGACAAATGTGGAGGAAAATATCCTCTGATAGAAGGCAGGTTACACCCAGCCCTCCCCCACCAGGTTTTTGGAAAAAAGAACTTTCCTGGGAAGAAAGTGAAAGAGATAAAAACTATTTTTTTAACAAACACACAGGAAAAGGATAGCAATGCTAAATATTAAAAGCTCTCGCTGTGCAGAGAAACCTGGGATAATTTGAGAGTCCTTCCGTGTTTCGGTGGGGTCTCCTGAAACATCCATAGACAGCGAGGCCCGTGCAAAGAAACAGGGAGCGATTCTTGAGAGAAGTTTCAGAGCTCTTTCTTCTCCAGCCACATGGGCGGGGCACTGCCAAAGAACTGAGCAATCACAGCACAACCAGGGCCCTCCTCGCACAAGGCAACACAAAATAAGCAGTGCTGAACAGGGTTAGGGCACATGTGAGCAGGGAGCAGGGAGACCCCCGTGCCCAGGCCATGCCTCTACCCCAGGGTCCCCTCTCCCATGACCTCATGGCAGGGGGGAGGAACCCCAACACTTCCGTAGGTGTAGCCTCTCTCCTCCTCCTTGCAGCTGGCTCATGGGCCCACATTCAGGGCCCCCACCTCGGGAGAAAATTCTCCCAATGTGCTCTGATGTTGAAAGAGTCAAGAAGAGAAGAAGGGGAAAAAAACCCCCGAAGTCCCAGGAAAACAAAGTTCAACTCTCCATCTCCCCCCCAGAGAAAAGGAGCTGAAAACTGGCTAAAAAGAAACAAAGTTGCTTCCTCTGCTCTTGCTGCAAGCAGGATGCAGAGGAGTGTGTATGTGTGTCCTTGAGCAAACGCTCTGAGAAGTTTGTCCGGTTTTTTTTTTCCTCTCCCCCCTCTCAGGCTCAGTTGAAAGGCACAGAAATGCACAAAGTTCACTTCTGGGCATAGAGCAGCGATAGGGGATACACACGATAAAGTCACCCCAAGACACAGGGACAGAGAATTCAGTGGAAAGACTCCGAGAATTCTGCTCCCAGAGATCATTCATTCCTGCTCACACTGACCCTTGTAGAAAGGGGACATCGTTCCAGGCAGCCTGTACTGAGCATGTGGCTCCTGAGTGGGGTTTGTTGTTTAGGAAACCTGCTCCGGCTTTTCCATTCTTTCCTTGCAAACAGGAAAACTTCTCCTGGGGCTGTGTGCAGGCAGAGCCCTGAGGAGAGCAGGTGGCACATGGTGCGCTGGGCTGGGACAGCCAGCTGCAGAGCTCAAGGGAAGAAGCCCAAAGTGTCACAATGGCTCCTTGCCTTCCCATGCAACACCTGGGTCACAATGGTCTCCTTGATTCCATGAGGCCCCACTGTGTCACAATGGCTCCTTGGTTCCATCAGGTTCCGCAGTGTCACCATGGTCTCCTTTGATCCGCACTGTCATCATGGACAATTGGTTCCATGAGGCCCCGCAGTGTCACAATGGTCCCTTGCTTCCATAGCTTTTACGTTGTAACAATGGACTCCTTGCTTCTATGAGCTAGCCTGCTTTTTGCAGAGGTGTCTTTGGTTCCAACAAGGCCCCACTGTGTCTCAGTGCACCCTGGCTTCCATGTGGATGTGGAGTATCACAAAGGCTCCTTGGTTCCACCAGGTCCTGCTGTGTCACAATGGGTCCTGTGGTCCCTGAGGCCCTCCAAAGTCATTGTGGAGGCTTGCTTCCATGAGGTTCCATTATGTGCCAGTGGTCATCTTGGTTCCAGGAGTTTCCTTAGTGTCACAATGCCCTCCATGCTTCCATTAGGCCCTGCTTTGCCACAATGGTCCCCTTGTTTCCATGAGGCCCCGCTGTGTCACAATGGACGTACGGTTCCATGATGTTGCGTGGTGTCACCGTGCTCTTCTTGAATCCGCAGTGTAACCATGGACCATTGGTTCCATGCAGCCGTGTCACAATGGGCTCCTTGATTCCATGATTCCCCACGGTGTCACAATGGAGCCTTGTTTCTAGGAGGTTCTGTACTGTCACAATTGCCTCCTTGATGCCATCAGCCCCTGCAGTGTCACAATGGCTCCTTGGTTCCATGAGGAACACAATAGCTTGGCATAAGCATTGAGCAACAGCTGCTGAACACACCTGGCAACATCTGCTTGCATCAAAAGAGGGCTTCAAGCTGACAATGGCACCAGCAGCTTCCATCTGCAACAGAGACCCAGGAAAGGACAGGCTGTGCCGGTTTGGACAAATGTGGAGGAAAATATCCTCTGATAGAAGGCAGGTTACACCCAGCCCTCCCCCACCAGGTTTTTGGAAAAAAGAACTTTCCTGGGAAGAAAGTGAAAGAGATAAAAACTATTTTTTTAACAAACACACAGGAAAAGGATAGCAATGCTAAATATTAAAAGCTCTCGCTGTGCAGAGAAAGCTGGGATAATTTGAGAGTCCTTCCGTGTTTCGGTGGGGTCTCCTGAAACATCCATAGACAGCGAGGCCCGTGCAAAGAAACAGGGAGCGATTCTTGAGAGAAGTTTCAGAGCTCTTTCTTCTCCAGCCACATGGGCGGGGCACTGCCAAAGAACTGAGCAATCACAGCACAACCAGGGCCCTCCTCGCACAGGGCAACACAAAATAAGCAGTGCTGAACAGGATTAGGGCACATGTGAGCAGGGAGCAGGGAGACCCCCGTGCCCAGGCCATGCCTCTACCCCAGGGTCCCCTCTCCCATGACCGCATGGCAGGAGGGAGGAACCCCAACACTTCCGTAGGTGTAGTCTCTCTCCTCCTCCTTGCAGCTGGCTCATGGGCCCACATTCAGGGCCCCCACCTCGGGAGAAAATTCTCCCAATGTGCTCTGATGTTGAAAGAGTCAAGAAGAGAAGAAGGGAAAAAAAACCCCCGAAGTCCCAGGAAAACAAAGTTCAACTCTCCATCTCCCCCCAGAGAAAAGGAGCTGAAAACTGGCTAAAAAGAAACAAAGTTGCTTCCTCTGCTCTTGCTGCAAGCAGGATGCAGAGGAGTGTGTATGTGTGTCCTTGAACAAACGCTCTGAGAAGTTTGTCCGGTTTTTTTTCCTCTCCCCCCTCTCAGGCTCAGTTGAAAGGCACAGAAACGCACAAAGTTCACTTCTGGGCATAGAGCAGCAATAGGGGATACACACAATAAAGTCACCCCAAGACACAGGGACAGAGAATTCAGTGGAAAGACTCCGAGAATTCTGCTCCCAGAGATCATTCATTCCTGCTCACACTGACCCTTGTAGAAAGGGGACATCGTTCCAGGCAGCCTGTACTGAGCATGTGGCTCCTGAGTGGGGTTTGTTGTTTAGGAAACCTGCTCCGGCTTTTCCATTCTTTCCTTGCAAACAGGAAAACTTCTCCTGGGGCTGTGTGCAGGCAGAGCCCTGAGGAGAGCAGGTGGCACATGGTGCGCTGGGCTGGGACAGCCAGCTGCAGAGCTCAAGGGAAGAAGCCCAAAGTGTCACAATGGCTCCTTGCCTTCCCATGCAACACCTGGGTCACAATGGTCTCCTTGATTCCATGAGGCCCCACTGTGTCACAATGGCTCCTTGGTTCCATCAGGTTCCGCAGTGTCACCATGGTCTCCTTTGATCCGCACTGTCATCATGGACAATTGGTTCCATGAGGCCCCGCAGTGTCACAATGGTCCCTTGCTTCCATAGCTTTTACGTTGTAACAATGGACTCCTTGCTTCTATGAGCTAGCCTGCTTTTTGCAGAGGTGTCTTTGGTTCCAACAAGGCCCCGCTGTGTCTCAGTGCATCCTGGCTTCCATGTGGATGTGGAGTATCACAAAGGCTCCTTGGTTCCACCAGGTCCTGCTGTGTCACAATGGGTCCTGTGGTCCCTGAGGCCCTCCAAAGTAATTGTGGATGCTTGCTTCCATGAGGTTCCATTATGTGCCAGTGGTCATCTTGGTTCCAGGAGTTTCCTTAGTGTCACAATGCCCTCCATGCTTCCATTAGGCCCTGCTTTGCCACAATGGTCCCCTTGTTTCCATGAGGCCCCGCTGTGTCACAATGGACCTATGGTTCCATGATGTTGCGTGGTGTCACCGTGCTCTTCTTGAATCCGCAGTGTAACCATGGACCATTGGTTCCATGCAGCCGTGTCACAATGGGCTCCTTGATTCCATGATTCCCCACAGTGTCACAATGGAGCCTTGTTTCTAGGAGGTTCTGTACTGTCACAATTGCCTCCTTGATGCCATCAGCCCCTGCAGTGTCACAATGGCTCCTTGGTTCCATGAGGAACACAATAGCTTGGCATAAGCATTGAGCAACAGCTGCTGAACACACCTGGCAACATCTGCTTGCATCAAAAGAGGGCTTCAAGCTGACAATGGCACCAGCAGCTTCCATCTGCAACAGAGACCCAGGAAAGGACAGGCTGTGCCGGTTTGGACAAATGTGGAGGAAAATATCCTCTGATAGAAGGCAGGTTACACCCAGCCCTCCCCCACCAGGTTTTTGGAAAAAAGAACTTTCCTGGGAAGAAAGTGAAAGAGATAAAAACTATTTTTTTAACAAACACACAGGAAAAGGATAGCAATGCTAAATATTAAAAGCTCTCGCTGTGCAGAGAAAGCTGGGATAATTTGAGAGTCCTTCCGTGTTTCGGTGGGGTCTCCTGAAACATCCATAGACAGCGAGGCCCGTGCAAAGAAACAGGGAGCGATTCTTGAGAGAAGTTTCAGAGCTCTTTCTTCTCCAGCCACATGGGCGGGGCACTGCCAAAGAACTGAGCAATCACAGCACAACCAGGGCCCTCCTCGCACAGGGCAACACAAAATAAGCAGTGCTGAACAGGATTAGGGCACATGTAAGCAGGGAGACCCCCCGTGCCCAGGCCATGCCTCTACCCCAGGGTCCCCTCTCCCATGACCTCATGGCAGGGGGGAGGAACCCCAACACTTCCGTAGGTGTAGTCTCTCTCCTCCTCCTTGCAGCTGGCTCATGGGCCCACATTCAGGGCCCCCACCTCGGGAGAAAATTCTCCCAATGTGCTCTGATGTTGAAAGAGTCAAGAAGAGAAGAAGGGAAAAAAACCCCCCGAAGTCCCAGGAAAACAAAGTTCAACTCTCCATCTCCCCCCAGAGAAAAGGAGCTGAAAACTGGCTAAAAAGAAACAAAGTTGCTTCCTCTGCTCTTGCTGCAAGCAGGATGCAGAGGAGTGTGTATGTGTGTCCTTGAACAAACGCTCTGAGAAGTTTGTCCGGTTTTTTTTCCTCTCCCCCCTCTCAGGCTCAGTTGAAAGGCACAGAAATGCACAAAGTTCACTTCTGGGCATAGAGCAGCAATAGGGGATACACACAATAAAGTCACCCCAAGACACAGGGACAGAGAATTCAGTGGAAAGACTCCGAGAATTCTGCTCCCAGAGATCATTCATTCCTGCTCACCCTGACCCTTGTAGAAAGGGGACATCGTTCCCGGCAGCCTGTACTGAGCATGTGGCTCCTGAGTGGGGTTTGTTGTTTAGGAAACCTGCTCAGGCTTTTCCATTCTTTCCTTGCAAACAGGAAAACTTCTCCTGGGGCTGTGTGCAGGCAGAGCCCTGAGGAGAGCAGGTGGCACATGGTGCGCTGGGCTGGGACAGCCAGCTGCAGAGCTCAAGGGAAGAAGCCCAAAGTGTCACAATGGCTCCTTGCCTTCCCATGCAACACCTGGGTCACAATGGTCTCCTTGATTCCATGAGGCCCCACTGTGTCACAATGGCTCCTTGGTTCCATCAGGTTCCGCAGTGTCACCATGGTCTCCTTTGATCCGCACTGTCATCATGGACAATTGGTTCCATGAGGCCCCGCAGTGTCACAATGGTCCCTTGCTTCCATAGCTTTTATGTTGTAACAATGGACTCCTTGCTTCTATGAGCTGGCCTGCTTTTTGCAGAGGTGTCTTTGGTTCCAACAAGGCCCCGCTGTGTCTCAGTGCACCCTGGCTTCCATGTGGATCTGGAGTATCACAAAGGCTCCTTGGTTCCACCAGGTCCTGCTGTGTCACAATGGGTCCTGTGGTCCCTGAGGCCCTCCAAAACAATCGTGGAGGCTTGGTTCCATGAGGTTCCATTATGTGCCAGTGGTCATCTTGGTTCCAGGAGTTTCCTTAGTGTCACAATGCCCTCCATGCTTCCATTAGGCCCTGCTTTGCCACAATGGTCCCCTTGTTTCCATGAGGCCCCGCTGTGTCACAATGGACCTATGGTTCCGTGATGTTGCGTGGTGTCACCGTGCTCTTCTTGAATCCGCAGCGTAACCATGGACCATTGGTTCCATGCAGCCGTGTCACAATGGGCTCCTTGATTCCATGATTCTCCACGGTGTCACAATGGAGCCTTGTTTCTAGGAGGTTCTGTACTGTCACAATTGCCTCCTTGATGCCATCAGCCCCTGCAGTGTCACAATGGCTCCTTGGTTCCATGAGGAACACAATAGCTTGGCATAAGCATTGAGCAACAGCTGCTGAACACACCTGGCAACATCTGCTTGCATCAAAAGAGGGCTTCAAGCTGACAATGGCACCAGCAGCTTCCATCTGCAACAGAGACCCAGGAAAGGACAGGCTGTGCCGGTTTGGACAAATGTGGAGGAAAATATCCTCTGATAGAAGGCAGGTTACACCCAGCCCTCCCCCACCAGGTTTTTGGAAAAAAGAACTTTCCTGGGAAGAAAGTGAAAGAGATAAAAACTATTTTTTTAACAAACACACAGGAAAAGGATAGCAATGCTAAATATTAAAAGCTCTCGCTGTGCAGAGAAACCTGGGATAATTTGAGAGTCCTTCCGTGTTTCGGTGGGGTCTCCTGAAACATCCATAGACAGCGAGGCCCGTGCAAAGAAACAGGGAGCGATTCTTGAGAGAAGTTTCAGAGCTCTTTCTTCTCCAGCCACATGGGCGGGGCACTGCCAAAGAACTGAGCAATCACAGCACAACCAGGGCCCTCCTCGCACAAGGCAACACAAAATAAGCAGTGCTGAACAGGGTTAGGGCACATGTGAGCAGGGAGCAGGGAGACCCCCGTGCCCAGGCCATGCCTCTACCCCAGGGTCCCCTCTCCCATGACCTCATGGCAGGGGGGAGGAACCCCAACACTTCCGTAGGTGTAGCCTCTCTCCTCCTCCTTGCAGCTGGCTCATGGGCCCACATTCAGGGCCCCCACCTCGGGAGAAAATTCTCCCAATGTGCTCTGATGTTGAAAGAGTCAAGAAGAGAAGAAGGGGAAAAAAACCCCCGAAGTCCCAGGAAAACAAAGTTCAACTCTCCATCTCCCCCCCAGAGAAAAGGAGCTGAAAACTGGCTAAAAAGAAACAAAGTTGCTTCCTCTGCTCTTGCTGCAAGCAGGATGCAGAGGAGTGTGTATGTGTGTCCTTGAGCAAACGCTCTGAGAAGTTTGTCCGGTTTTTTTTTTCCTCTCCCCCCTCTCAGGCTCAGTTGAAAGGCACAGAAATGCACAAAGTTCACTTCTGGGCATAGAGCAGCGATAGGGGATACACACGATAAAGTCACCCCAAGACACAGGGACAGAGAATTCAGTGGAAAGACTCCGAGAATTCTGCTCCCAGAGATCATTCATTCCTGCTCACACTGACCCTTGTAGAAAGGGGACATCGTTCCAGGCAGCCTGTACTGAGCATGTGGCTCCTGAGTGGGGTTTGTTGTTTAGGAAACCTGCTCCGGCTTTTCCATTCTTTCCTTGCAAACAGGAAAACTTCTCCTGGGGCTGTGTGCAGGCAGAGCCCTGAGGAGAGCAGGTGGCACATGGTGCGCTGGGCTGGGACAGCCAGCTGCAGAGCTCAAGGGAAGAAGCCCAAAGTGTCACAATGGCTCCTTGCCTTCCCATGCAACACCTGGGTCACAATGGTCTCCTTGATTCCATGAGGCCCCACTGTGTCACAATGGCTCCTTGGTTCCATCAGGTTCCGCAGTGTCACCATGGTCTCCTTTGATCCGCACTGTCATCATGGACAATTGGTTCCATGAGGCCCCGCAGTGTCACAATGGTCCCTTGCTTCCATAGCTTTTACGTTGTAACAATGGACTCCTTGCTTCTATGAGCTAGCCTGCTTTTTGCAGAGGTGTCTTTGGTTCCAACAAGGCCCCGCTGTGTCTCAGTGCATCCTGGCTTCCATGTGGATGTGGAGTATCACAAAGGCTCCTTGGTTCCACCAGGTCCTGCTGTGTCACAATGGGTCCTGTGGTCCCTGAGGCCCTCCAAAGTAATTGTGGATGCTTGCTTCCATGAGGTTCCATTATGTGCCAGTGGTCATCTTGGTTCCAGGAGTTTCCTTAGTGTCACAATGCCCTCCATGCTTCCATTAGGCCCTGCTTTGCCACAATGGTCCCCTTGTTTCCATGAGGCCCCGCTGTGTCACAATGGACCTATGGTTCCATGATGTTGCGTGGTGTCACCGTGCTCTTCTTGAATCCGCAGTGTAACCATGGACCATTGGTTCCATGCAGCCGTGTCACAATGGGCTCCTTGATTCCATGATTCCCCACAGTGTCACAATGGAGCCTTGTTTCTAGGAGGTTCTGTACTGTCACAATTGCCTCCTTGATGCCATCAGCCCCTGCAGTGTCACAATGGCTCCTTGGTTCCATGAGGAACACAATAGCTTGGCATAAGCATTGAGCAACAGCTGCTGAACACACCTGGCAACATCTGCTTGCATCAAAAGAGGGCTTCAAGCTGACAATGGCACCAGCAGCTTCCATCTGCAACAGAGACCCAGGAAAGGACAGGCTGTGCCGGTTTGGACAAATGTGGAGGAAAATATCCTCTGATAGAAGGCAGGTTACACCCAGCCCTCCCCCACCAGGTTTTTGGAAAAAAGAACTTTCCTGGGAAGAAAGTGAAAGAGATAAAAACTATTTTTTTAACAAACACACAGGAAAAGGATAGCAATGCTAAATATTAAAAGCTCTCGCTGTGCAGAGAAAGCTGGGATAATTTGAGAGTCCTTCCGTGTTTCGGTGGGGTCTCCTGAAACATCCATAGACAGCGAGGCCCGTGCAAAGAAACAGGGAGCGATTCTTGAGAGAAGTTGCAGAGCTCTTTCTTCTCCAGCCACATGGGCGGGGCACTGCCAAAGAACTGAGCAATCACAGCACAACCAGGGCCCTCCTCGCACAGGGCAACACAAAATAAGCAGTGCTGAACAGGATTAGGGCACATGTAAGCAGGGAGACCCCCCGTGCCCAGGCCATGCCTCTACCCCAGGGTCCCCTCTCCCATGACCTCATGGCAGGGGGGAGGAACCCCAACACTTCCGTAGGTGTAGTCTCTCTCCTCCTCCTTGCAGCTGGCTCATGGGCCCACATTCAGGGCCCCCACCTCGGGAGAAAATTCTCCCAATGTGCTCTGATGTTGAAAGAGTCAAGAAGAGAAGAAGGGAAAAAAACCCCCCGAAGTCCCAGGAAAACAAAGTTCAACTCTCCATCTCCCCCCAGAGAAAAGGAGCTGAAAACTGGCTAAAAAGAAACAAAGTTGCTTCCTCTGCTCTTGCTGCAAGCAGGATGCAGAGGAGTGTGTATGTGTGTCCTTGAACAAACGCTCTGAGAAGTTTGTCCGGTTTTTTTTCCTCTCCCCCCTCTCAGGCTCAGTTGAAAGGCACAGAAATGCACAAAGTTCACTTCTGGGCATAGAGCAGCAATAGGGGATACACACAATAAAGTCACCCCAAGACACAGGGACAGAGAATTCAGTGGAAAGACTCCGAGAATTCTGCTCCCAGAGATCATTCATTCCTGCTCACCCTGACCCTTGTAGAAAGGGGACATCGTTCCCGGCAGCCTGTACTGAGCATGTGGCTCCTGAGTGGGGTTTGTTGTTTAGGAAACCTGCTCAGGCTTTTCCATTCTTTCCTTGCAAACAGGAAAACTTCTCCTGGGGCTGTGTGCAGGCAGAGCCCTGAGGAGAGCAGGTGGCACATGGTGCGCTGGGCTGGGACAGCCAGCTGCAGAGCTCAAGGGAAGAAGCCCAAAGTGTCACAATGGCTCCTTGCCTTCCCATGCAACACCTGGGTCACAATGGTCTCCTTGATTCCATGAGGCCCCACTGTGTCACAATGGCTCCTTGGTTCCATCAGGTTCCGCAGTGTCACCATGGTCTCCTTTGATCCGCACTGTCATCATGGACAATTGGTTCCATGAGGCCCCGCAGTGTCACAATGGTCCCTTGCTTCCATAGCTTTTATGTTGTAACAATGGACTCCTTGCTTCTATGAGCTGGCCTGCTTTTTGCAGAGGTGTCTTTGGTTCCAACAAGGCCCCGCTGTGTCTCAGTGCACCCTGGCTTCCATGTGGATCTGGAGTATCACAAAGGCTCCTTGGTTCCACCAGGTCCTGCTGTGTCACAATGGGTCCTGTGGTCCCTGAGGCCCTCCAAAACAATCGTGGAGGCTTGGTTCCATGAGGTTCCATTATGTGCCAGTGGTCATCTTGGTTCCAGGAGTTTCCTTAGTGTCACAATGCCCTCCATGCTTCCATTAGGCCCTGCTTTGCCACAATGGTCCCCTTGTTTCCATGAGGCCCCGCTGTGTCACAATGGACCTATGGTTCCGTGATGTTGCGTGGTGTCACCGTGCTCTTCTTGAATCCGCAGCGTAACCATGGACCATTGGTTCCATGCAGCCGTGTCACAATGGGCTCCTTGATTCCATGATTCTCCACGGTGTCACAATGGAGCCTTGTTTCTAGGAGGTTCTGTACTGTCACAATTGCCTCCTTGATGCCATCAGCCCCTGCAGTGTCACAATGGCTCCTTGGTTCCATGAGGAACACAATAGCTTGGCATAAGCATTGAGCAACAGCTGCTGAACACACCTGGCAACATCTGCTTGCATCAAAAGAGGGCTTCAAGCTGACAATGGCACCAGCAGCTTCCATCTGCAACAGAGACCCAGGAAAGGACAGGCTGTGCCGGTTTGGACAAATGTGGAGGAAAATATCCTCTGATAGAAGGCAGGTTACACCCAGCCCTCCCCCACCAGGTTTTTGGAAAAAAGAACTTTCCTGGGAAGAAAGTGAAAGAGATAAAAACTATTTTTTTAACAAACACACAGGAAAAGGATAGCAATGCTAAATATTAAAAGCTCTCGCTGTGCAGAGAAAGCTGGGATAATTTGAGAGTCCTTCCGTGTTTCGGTGGGGTCTCCTGAAACATCCATAGACAGCGAGGCCCGTGCAAAGAAACAGGGAGCGATTCTTGAGAGAAGTTTCAGAGCTCTTTCTTCTCCAGCCACATGGGCGGGGCACTGCCAAAGAACTGAGCAATCACAGCACAACCAGGGCCCTCCTCGCACAAGGCAACACAAAATAAGCAGTGCTGAACAGGGTTAGGGCACATGTGAGCAGGGAGCAGGGAGACCCCCGTGCCCAGGCCATGCCTCTACCCCAGGGTCCCCTCTCCCATGACCTCATGGCAGGGGGGAGGAACCCCAACACTTCCGTAGGTGTAGCCTCTCTCCTCCTCCTTGCAGCTGGCTCATGGGCCCACATTCAGGGCCCCCACCTCGGGAGAAAATTCTCCCAATGTGCTCTGATGTTGAAAGAGTCAAGAAGAGAAGAAGGGGAAAAAAACCCCCGAAGTCCCAGGAAAACAAAGTTCAACTCTCCATCTCCCCCCCAGAGAAAAGGAGCTGAAAACTGGCTAAAAAGAAACAAAGTTGCTTCCTCTGCTCTTGCTGCAAGCAGGATGCAGAGGAGTGTGTATGTGTGTCCTTGAGCAAACGCTCTGAGAAGTTTGTCCGGTTTTTTTTTTCCTCTCCCCCCTCTCAGGCTCAGTTGAAAGGCACAGAAATGCACAAAGTTCACTTCTGGGCATAGAGCAGCGATAGGGGATACACACGATAAAGTCACCCCAAGACACAGGGACAGAGAATTCAGTGGAAAGACTCCGAGAATTCTGCTCCCAGAGATCATTCATTCCTGCTCACACTGACCCTTGTAGAAAGGGGACATCGTTCCAGGCAGCCTGTACTGAGCATGTGGCTCCTGAGTGGGGTTTGTTGTTTAGGAAACCTGCTCAGGCTTTTCCATTCTTTCCTTGCAAACAGGAAAACTTCTCCTGGGGCTGTGTGCAGGCAGAGCCCTGAGGAGAGCAGGTGGCACATGGTGCGCTGGGCTGGGACAGCCAGCTGCAGAGCTCAAGGGAAGAAGCCCAAAGTGTCACAATGGCTCCTTGCCTTCCCATGCAACACCTGGGTCACAATGGTCTCCTTGATTCCATGAGGCCCCACTGTGTCACAATGGCTCCTTGGTTCCATCAGGTTCCGCAGTGTCACCATGGTCTCCTTTGATCCGCACTGTCATCATGGACAATTGGTTCCATGAGGCCCCGCAGTGTCACAATGGTCCCTTGCTTCCATAGCTTTTACGTTGTAACAATGGACTCCTTGCTTCTATGAGCTAGCCTGCTTTTTGCAGAGGTGTCTTTGGTTCCAACAAGGCCCCACTGTGTCTCAGTGCACCCTGGCTTCCATGTGGATGTGGAGTATCACAAAGGCTCCTTGGTTCCACCAGGTCCTGCTGTGTCACAATGGGTCCTGTGGTCCCTGAGGCCCTCCAAAGTCATTGTGGAGGCTTGCTTCCATGAGGTTCCATTATGTGCCAGTGGTCATCTTGGTTCCAGGAGTTTCCTTAGTGTCACAATGCCCTCCATGCTTCCATTAGGCCCTGCTTTGCCACAATGGTCCCCTTGTTTCCATGAGGCCCCGCTGTGTCACAATGGACGTACGGTTCCATGATGTTGCGTGGTGTCACCGTGCTCTTCTTGAATCCGCAGTGTAACCATGGACCATTGGTTCCATGCAGCCGTGTCACAATGGGCTCCTTGATTCCATGATTCCCCACGGTGTCACAATGGAGCCTTGTTTCTAGGAGGTTCTGTACTGTCACAATTGCCTCCTTGATGCCATCAGCCCCTGCAGTGTCACAATGGCTCCTTGGTTCCATGAGGAACACAATAGCTTGGCATAAGCATTGAGCAACAGCTGCTGAACACACCTGGCAACATCTGCTTGCATCAAAAGAGGGCTTCAAGCTGACAATGGCACCAGCAGCTTCCATCTGCAACAGAGACCCAGGAAAGGACAGGCTGTGCCGGTTTGGACAAATGTGGAGGAAAATATCCTCTGATAGAAGGCAGGTTACACCCAGCCCTCCCCCACCAGGTTTTTGGAAAAAAGAACTTTCCTGGGAAGAAAGTGAAAGAGATAAAAACTATTTTTTTAACAAACACACAGGAAAAGGATAGCAATGCTAAATATTAAAAGCTCTCGCTGTGCAGAGAAAGCTGGGATAATTTGAGAGTCCTTCCGTGTTTCGGTGGGGTCTCCTGAAACATCCATAGACAGCGAGGCCCGTGCAAAGAAACAGGGAGCGATTCTTGAGAGAAGTTTCAGAGCTCTTTCTTCTCCAGCCACATGGGCGGGGCACTGCCAAAGAACTGAGCAATCACAGCACAACCAGGGCCCTCCTCGCACAGGGCAACACAAAATAAGCAGTGCTGAACAGGATTAGGGCACATGTGAGCAGGGAGCAGGGAGACCCCCGTGCCCAGGCCATGCCTCTACCCCAGGGTCCCCTCTCCCATGACCGCATGGCAGGAGGGAGGAACCCCAACACTTCCGTAGGTGTAGTCTCTCTCCTCCTCCTTGCAGCTGGCTCATGGGCCCACATTCAGGGCCCCCACCTCGGGAGAAAATTCTCCCAATGTGCTCTGATGTTGAAAGAGTCAAGAAGAGAAGAAGGGAAAAAAAACCCCCGAAGTCCCAGGAAAACAAAGTTCAACTCTCCATCTCCCCCCAGAGAAAAGGAGCTGAAAACTGGCTAAAAAGAAACAAAGTTGCTTCCTCTGCTCTTGCTGCAAGCAGGATGCAGAGGAGTGTGTATGTGTGTCCTTGAACAAACGCTCTGAGAAGTTTGTCCGGTTTTTTTTCCTCTCCCCCCTCTCAGGCTCAGTTGAAAGGCACAGAAACGCACAAAGTTCACTTCTGGGCATAGAGCAGCAATAGGGGATACACACAATAAAGTCACCCCAAGACACAGGGACAGAGAATTCAGTGGAAAGACTCCGAGAATTCTGCTCCCAGAGATCATTCATTCCTGCTCACACTGACCCTTGTAGAAAGGGGACATCGTTCCAGGCAGCCTGTACTGAGCATGTGGCTCCTGAGTGGGGTTTGTTGTTTAGGAAACCTGCTCCGGCTTTTCCATTCTTTCCTTGAAAACAGGAAAACTTCTCCTGGGGCTGTGTGCAGGCAGAGCCCTGAGGAGAGCAGGTGGCACATGGTGCGCTGGGCTGGGACAGCCAGCTGCAGAGCTCAAGGGAAGAAGCCCAAAGTGTCACAATGGCTCCTTGCCTTCCCATGCAACACCTGGGTCACAATGGTCTCCTTGATTCCATGAGGCCCCACTGTGTCACAATGGCTCCTTGGTTCCATCAGGTTCCGCAGTGTCACCATGGTCTCCTTTGATCCGCACTGTCATCATGGACAATTGGTTCCATGAGGCCCCGCAGTGTCACAATGGTCCCTTGCTTCCATAGCTTTTACGTTGTAACAATGGACTCCTTGCTTCTATGAGCTAGCCTGCTTTTTGCAGAGGTGTCTTTGGTTCCAACAAGGCCCCGCTGTGTCTCAGTGCATCCTGGCTTCCATGTGGATGTGGAGTATCACAAAGGCTCCTTGGTTCCACCAGGTCCTGCTGTGTCACAATGGGTCCTGTGGTCCCTGAGGCCCTCCAAAGTAATTGTGGATGCTTGCTTCCATGAGGTTCCATTATGTGCCAGTGGTCATCTTGGTTCCAGGAGTTTCCTTAGTGTCACAATGCCCTCCATGCTTCCATTAGGCCCTGCTTTGCCACAATGGTCCCCTTGTTTCCATGAGGCCCCGCTGTGTCACAATGGACCTATGGTTCCATGATGTTGCGTGGTGTCACCGTGCTCTTCTTGAATCCGCAGTGTAACCATGGACCATTGGTTCCATGCAGCCGTGTCACAATGGGCTCCTTGATTCCATGATTCCCCACAGTGTCACAATGGAGCCTTGTTTCTAGGAGGTTCTGTACTGTCACAATTGCCTCCTTGATGCCATCAGCCCCTGCAGTGTCACAATGGCTCCTTGGTTCCATGAGGAACACAATAGCTTGGCATAAGCATTGAGCAACAGCTGCTGAACACACCTGGCAACATCTGCTTGCATCAAAAGAGGGCTTCAAGCTGACAATGGCACCAGCAGCTTCCATCTGCAACAGAGACCCAGGAAAGGACAGGCTGTGCCGGTTTGGACAAATGTGGAGGAAAATATCCTCTGATAGAAGGCAGGTTACACCCAGCCCTCCCCCACCAGGTTTTTGGAAAAAAGAACTTTCCTGGGAAGAAAGTGAAAGAGATAAAAACTATTTTTTTAACAAACACACAGGAAAAGGATAGCAATGCTAAATATTAAAAGCTCTCGCTGTGCAGAGAAAGCTGGGATAATTTGAGAGTCCTTCCGTGTTTCGGTGGGGTCTCCTGAAACATCCATAGACAGCGAGGCCCGTGCAAAGAAACAGGGAGCGATTCTTGAGAGAAGTTTCAGAGCTCTTTCTTCTCCAGCCACATGGGCGGGGCACTGCCAAAGAACTGAGCAATCACAGCACAACCAGGGCCCTCCTCGCACAAGGCAACACAAAATAAGCAGTGCTGAACAGTGTTAAGGGCACATGTGAGCAGGGAGCAGGGAGACCCCCGTGCCCAGGCCATGCCTCTACCCCAGGGTCCCCTCTCCCATGACCTCATGGCAGGGGGGAGGAACCCCAACACTTCCGTAGGTGTAGTCTCTCTCCTCCTCCTTGCAGCTGGCTCATGGGCCCACATTCAGGGCCCCCACCTCGGGAGAAAATTCTCCCAATGTGCTCTGATGTTGAAAGAGTCAAGAAGAGAAGAAGGGAAAAAAAACCCCCGAAGTCCCAGGAAAACAAAGTCCAACTCTCCATCTCCCCCCAGAGAAAAGGAGCTGAAAACTGGCTAAAAAGAAACCAAGTTGCTTCCTCTGCTCTTGCTGCAAGCAGGATGCAGAGGAGTGTGTATGTGTGTCCTTGAACAAACGCTCTGAGAAGTTTGTCCGGTTTTTTTTTTCCTCTCCCCCCTCTCAGGCTCAGTTGAAAGGCACAGAAACGCACAAAGTTCACTTCTGGGCATAGAGCAGCAATAGGGGATACACACGATAAAGTCACCCCAAGACACAGGGACAGAGAATTCAGTGGAAAGACTCCGAGAATTCTGCTCCCAGAGATCATTCATTCCTGCTCACACTGACCCTTGTAGAAAGGGGACATCGTTCCAGGCAGCCTGTACTGAGCATGTGGCTCCTGAGTGGGGTTTGTTGTTTAGGAAACCTGCTCCGGCTTTTCCATCCTTTCCTTCCAAACAGGAAAACTTCTCCTGGGGCTGTGTGCAGGCAGAGCCCTGAGGAGAGCAGGTGGCACATGGTGCGCTGGGCTGGGACAGCCAGCTGCAGAGCTCAAGGGAAGAAGCCCAAAGTGTCACAATGGCTCCTTGCCTTCCCATGCAACACCTGGGTCACAATGGTCTCCTTGATTCCATGAGGCCCCACTGTGTCACAATGGCTCCTTGGTTCCATCAGGTTCCGCAGTGTCACCATGGTCTCTTTTGATCCGCACTGTCATCATGGACAATTGGTTCCATGAGGCCCCGCAGTGTCACAATGGTCCCTTGCTTCCATAGCTTTGATGTTGTAACAATGGACTCCTTGCTTCTATGAGCTAGCCTGCTTTTTGCAGAGGTGTCTTTGGTTCCAACAAGGCCCCGCTGTGTCTCAGTGCACCCTGGCTTCCATGTGGATCTGGAGTATCACAAAGGCTCCTTGGTTCCACCAGGTCCTGCTGTGTCACAATGGGTCCTGTGGTCCCTGAGGCCCTCCAAAGTCATTGTGGAGGCTTGCTTCCATGAGGTTCCATTATGTGCCAGTGGTCATCTTGGTTCCAGGAGTTTCCTTAGTGTCACAATGCCCTCCATGCTTCCATTAGGCCCTGCTTTGCCACAATGGTCCCCTTGTTTCCATGAGGCCCCGCTGTGTCACAATGGACCTATGGTTCCATGATGTTGCGTGGTGTCACCGTGCTCTTCTTGAATCCGCCGTGTAACCATGGACCATTGGTTCCATGCGGCGTGTCACAATGGGCTCCTTGATTCCATGATTCCCCACGGTGTCACAATGGAGCCTTGTTTCTAGGAGGTTCTGTACTGTCACAATTGCCTCCTTGATGCCATCAGCCCCTGCAGTGTCACAATGGCTCCTTGGTTCCATGAGGAACACAATAGCTTGGCATAAGCATTGAGCAACAGCTGCTGAACACACCTGGCAACATCTGCTTGCATCAAAAGAGGGCTTCAAGCTGAGAATGGCACCAGCAGCTTCCATCTGCAACAGAGACCCAGGAAAGGACAGGCTGTGCCGGTTTGGACAAATGTGGAGGAAAATATCCTCTGATAGAAGGCAGGTTACACCCAGCCCTCCCCCACCAGGTTTTTGGAAAAAAGAACTTTCCTGGGAAGAAAGTGAAAGAGATAAAAACTATTTTTTTAACAAACACACAGGAAAAGGATAGCAATGCTAAATATTAAAAGCTCTCGCTGTGCAGAGAAAGCTGGGATAATTTGAGAGTCCTTCCGTGTTTCGGTGGGGTCTCCTGAAACATCCATAGACAGCGAGGCCCGTGCAAAGAAACAGGGAGCGATTCTTGAGAGAAGTTTCAGAGCTCTTTCTTCTCCAGCCACATGGGCGGGGCACTGCCAAAGAACTGAGCAATCACAGCACAACCAGGGCCCTCCTCGCACAGGGCAACACAAAATAAGCAGTGCTGAACAGGATTAGGGCACATGTGAGCAGGGAGCAGGGAGACCCCCGTGCCCAGGCCATGCCTCTACCCCAGGGTCCCCTCTCCCATGACCGCATGGCAGGAGGGAGGAACCCCAACACTTCCGTAGGTGTAGTCTCTCTCCTCCTCCTTGCAGCTGGCTCATGGGCCCACATTCAGGGCCCCCACCTCGGGAGAAAATTCTCCCAATGTGCTCTGATGTTGAAAGAGTCAAGAAGAGAAGAAGGGAAAAAAAACCCCCGAAGTCCCAGGAAAACAAAGTTCAACTCTCCATCTCCCCCCAGAGAAAAGGAGCTGAAAACTGGCTAAAAAGAAACAAAGTTGCTTCCTCTGCTCTTGCTGCAAGCAGGATGCAGAGGAGTGTGTATGTGTGTCCTTGAACAAACGCTCTGAGAAGTTTGTCCGGTTTTTTTTCCTCTCCCCCCTCTCAGGCTCAGTTGAAAGGCACAGAAACGCACAAAGTTCACTTCTGGGCATAGAGCAGCAATAGGGGATACACACAATAAAGTCACCCCAAGACACAGGGACAGAGAATTCAGTGGAAAGACTCCAAGAATTCTGCTCCCAGAGATCATTCATTCCTGCTCACACTGACCCTTGTAGAAAGGGGACATCGTTCCAGGCAGCCTGTACTGAGCATGTGGCTCCTGAGTGGGGTTTGTTGTTTAGGAAACCTGCTCCGGCTTTTCCATTCTTTCCTTGCAAACAGGAAAACTTCTCCTGGGGCTGTGTGCAGGCAGAGCCCTGAGGAGAGCAGGTAGCACATGGTGCGCTGGGCTGGGACAGCCCGCTGCAGAGCTCAAGGGAAGAAGCCCAAAGTGTCACAATGGCTCCTTGCCTTCCCATGCAACACCTGGGTCACAATGGTCTCCTTGATTCCATGAGGCCCCACTGTGTCACAATGGCTCCTTGGTTCCATCAGGTTCCGCAGTGTCACCATGGTCTCTTTTGATCCGCACTGTCATCATGGACAATTGGTTCCATGAGGCCCCGCAGTGTCACAATGGTCCCTTGCTTCCATAGCTTTGATGTTGTAACAATGGACTCCTTGCTTCTATGAGCTAGCCTGCTTTTTGCAGAGGTGTCTTTGGTTCCAACAAGGCCCCGCTGTGTCTCAGTGCACCCTGGCTTCCATGTGGATCTGGAGTATCACAAAGGCTCCTTGGTTCCACCAGGTCCTGCTGTGTCACAATGGGTCCTGTGGTCCCTGAGGCCCACCAAAACCATCGTGGAGGCTTGCTTCCATGAGGTTCCATTATGTTCCAGTGGTCATCTTGGTTCCAGGAGTTTCCTTAGTGTCACAATGCCCTCCATGCTTCCATTAGGCCCTGCTTTGCCACAATGGTCCCCTTGTTTCCATGAGGCCCCGCTGTGTCACAATGGACCTATGGTTCCATGATGTTGCGTGGTGTCACCGTGCTCTTCTTGAATCCGCAGTGTAACCATGGACCATTGGTTCCATGCGGCCTGGCTGTGTCACAATGGGCTCCTTGATTCCATGATTCCCCACGGTGTTACAATGGAGCCTTGTTTCTAGGAGGTTCTGTACTGTCACAATTGCCTCCTTGATGCCATCAGCCCCTGCAGTGTCACAATGGCTCCTTGGTTCCATGAGGAACACAATAGCTTGGCATAAGCATTGAGCAACAGCTGCTGAACACACCTGGCAACATCTGCTTGCATCAAAAGAGGGCTTCAAGCTGACAATGGCACCAGCAGCTTCCATCTTCAACAGAGACCCAGGAAAGGACAGGCTGTGCCGGTTTGGACAAATGTGGAGGAAAATATCCTCTGATAGAAGGCAGGTTACACCCAGCCCTCCCCCACCAGGTTTTTGGAAAAAAGAACTTTCCTGGGAAGAAAGTGAAAGAGATAAAAACTATTTTTTTAACAAACACACAGGAAAAGGATAGCAATGCTAAATATTAAAAGCTCTCGCTGTGCAGAGAAACCTGGGATAATTTGAGAGTCCTTCCGTGTTTCGGTGGGGTCTCCTGAAACATCCATAGACAGCGAGGCCCGTGCAAAGAAACAGGGAGCGATTCTTGAGAGAAGTTTCAGAGCTCTTTCTTCTCCAGCCACATGGGCGGGGCACTGCCAAAGAACTGAGCAATCACAGCACAACCAGGGCCCTCCTCGCACAAGGCAACACAAAATAAGCAGTGCTGAACAGGGTTAGGGCACATGTGAGCAGGGAGCAGGGAGACCCCCGTGCCCAGGCCATGCCTCTACCCCAGGGTCCCCTCTCCCATGACCTCATGGCAGGGGGGAGGAACCCCAACACTTCCGTAGGTGTAGTCTCTCTCCTCCTCCTTGCAGCTGGCTCATGGGCCCACATTCAGGGCCCCCACCTCGGGAGAAAATTTTCCCAATGTGCTCTGATGTTGAAAGAGTCAAGAAGAGAAGAAGGGGAAAAAAACCCCCGAAGTCCCAGGAAAACAAAGTTCAACTCTCCATCTCCCCCCAGAGAAAAGGAGCTGAAAACTGGCTAAAAAGAAACAAAGTTGCTTCCTCTGCTCTTGCTGCAAGCAGGATGCAGAGGAGTGTGTATGTGTGTCCTTGAACAAACGCTCTGAGAAGTTTGTCCGGTTTTTTTTCCTCTCCCCCCTCTCAGGCTCAGTTGAAAGGCACAGAAACGCACAAAGTTCACTTCTGGGCATAGAGCAGCGATAGGGGATACACACAATAAAGTCACCCCAAGACACAGGGACAGAGAATTCAGTGGAAAGACTCCGAGAATTCTGCTCCCAGAGATCATTCATTCCTGCTCACACTGACCCTTGTAGAAAGGGGACATCGTTCCAGGCAGCCTGTACTGAGCATGTGGCTCCTGAGTGGGGTTTGTTGTTTAGGAAACCTGCTCCGGCTTTTCCATTCTTTCCTTGCAAACAGGAAAACTTCTCCTGGGGCTGTGTGCAGGCAGAGCCCTGAGGAGAGCAGGTGGCACATGGTGCGCTGGGCTGGGACAGCCCGCTGCAGAGCTCAAGGGAAGAAGCCCAAAGTGTCACAATGGCTCCTTGCCTTCCCATGCAACACCTGGGTCACAATGGTCTCCTTGATTCCATGAGGCCCCACTGTGTCACAATGGCTCCTTGGTTCCATCAGGTTCCGCAGTGTCACCATGGTCTCCTTTCATCCGCACTGTCATCATGGACAATTGGTTCCATGAGGCCCCGCAGTGTCACAATGGTCCCTTGGTTCCATAGCTTTTACGTTGTAACAATGGACTCCTTGCTTCTATGAGCTAGCCTGCTTTTTGCAGAGGTGTCTTTGGTTCCAACAAGGCCCCGCTGTGTCTCAGTGCACCCTGGCTTCCATGTGGATGTGGAGTATCACAAAGGCTCCTTGGTTCCACCAGGTCCTGCTGTGTCACAATGGGTCCTGTGGTCCCTGAGGCCCTCCAAAGTCATTGTGGAGGCTTGCTTCCATGAGGTTCCATTATGTGCCAGTGGTCATCTTGGTTCCAGGAGTTTCCTTAGTGTCACAATGCTCTCCATGCTTCCATTAGGCCCTGCTTTGCCACAATGGTCCCCTTGTTTCCATGAGGCCCCGCTGTGTCACAATGGACCTATGGTTCCATGATGTTGCGTGGTGTCACCGTGCTCTTCTTGAATCCGCAGTGTAACCATGGACCATTGGTTCCATGCGGCCTGGCTGTGTCACAATGGGCTCCTTGATTCCATGATTCCCCACGGTGTCACAATGGAGCCTTGTTTCTAGGAGGTTCTGTACTGTCACAATTGCCTCCTTGATGCCATCAGCCCCTGCAGTGTCACAATGGCTCCTTGGTTCCATGAGGAACACAATAGCTTGGCATAAGCATTGAGCAACAGCTGCTGAACACACCTGGCAACATCTGCTTGCATCAAAAGAGGGCTTCAAGCTGACAATGGCACCAGCAGCTTCCATCTGCAACAGAGACCCAGGAAAGGACAGGCTGTGCCGGTTTGGACAAATGTGGAGGAAAATATCCTCTGATAGAAGGCAGGTTACACCCAGCCCTCCCCCACCAGGTTTTTGGAAAAAAGAACTTTCCTGGGAAGAAAGTGAAAGAGATAAAAACTATTTTTTTAACAAACACACAGGAAAAGGATAGCAATGCTAAATATTAAAAGCTCTCGCTGTGCAGAGAAACCTGGGATAATTTGAGAGTCCTTCCGTGTTTCGGTGGGGTCTCCTGAAACATCCATAGACAGCGAGGCCCGTGCAAAGAAACAGGGAGCGATTCTTGAGAGAAGTTTCAGAGCTCTTTCTTCTCCAGCCACATGGGCGGGGCACTGCCAAAGAACTGAGCAATCACAGCACAACCAGGGCCCTCCTCGCACAAGGCAACACAAAATAAGCAGTGCTGAACAGGGTTAGGGCACATGTGAGCAGGGAGCAGGGAGACCCCCGTGCCCAGGCCATGCCTCTACCCCAGGGTCCCCTCTCCCATGACCTCATGGCAGGGGGGAGGAACCCCAACACTTCCGTAGGTGTAGTCTCTCTCCTCCTCCTTGCAGCTGGCTCATGGGCCCACATTCAGGGCCCCCACCTCGGGAGAAAATTCTCCCAATGTGCTCTGATGTTGAAAGAGTCAAGAGAAGAAGGGGAAAAAAACCCCCGAAGTCCCAGGAAAACAAACTTCAACTCTCCATCTCCCCCCAGAGAAAAGGAGCTGAAAACTGGCTAAAAAGAAACAAAGTTGCTTCCTCTGCTCTTGCTGCAAGCAGGATGCAGAGGAGTGTGTATGTGTGTCCTTGAACAAACGCTCTGAGAAGTTTGTCCGGTTTTTTTTTTCCTCTCCCCCCTCTCAGGCTCAGTTGAAAGGCACAGAAACGCACAAAGTTCACTTCTGGGCATAGAGCAGCAATAGGGGATACACACAATAAAGTCACCCCAAGACACAGGGACAGAGAATTCAGTGGAAAGACTCCGAGAATTCTGCTCCCAGAGATCATTCATTCCTGCTCACACTGACCCTTGTAGAAAGGGGACATCGTTCCAGGCAGCCTGTACTGAGCATGTGGCTCGTGAGTGGGGTTTGTTGTTTAGGAAACCTGCTCCGGCTTTTCCATTCTTTCCTTGCAAACAGGAAAACTTCTCCTGGGGCTGTGTGCAGGCAGAGCCCTGAGGAGAGCAGGTGGCACATGGTGCGCTGGGCTGGGACAGCCAGCTGCAGAGCTCAAGGGAAGAAGCCCAAAGTGTCACAATGGCTCCTTGCCTTCCCATGCAACACCTGGGTCACAATGGTCTCCTTGATTCCATGAGGCCCCACTGTGTCACAATGGCTCCTTGGTTCCATCAGGTTCCGCAGTGTCACCATGGTCTCCTTTGATCCGCACTGTCATCATGGACAATTGGTTCCATGAGGCCCCGCAGTGTCACAATGGTCCCTTGGTTCCATAGCTTTTACATTGTAACAATGGACTCCTTGCTTCTATGAGCTAGCCTGCTTTTTGCAGAGGTGTCTTTGGTTCCAACAAGGCCCCGCTGTGTCTCAGTGCACCCTGGCTTCCATGTGGATGTGGAGTATCACAAAGGCTCCTTGGTTCCACCAGGTCCTGCTGTGTCACAATGGGTCCTGTGGTCCCTGAGGCCCTCCAAAGTCATTGTGGATGCTTGCTTCCATGAGGTTCCATTATGTGCCAGTGGTCATCTTGGTTCCAGGAGTTTCCTTAGTGTCACAATGCCCTCCATGCTTCCATTAGGCCCTGCTTTGCCACAATGGTCCCCTTGTTTCCATGAGGCCCCGCTGTGTCACAATGGACCTATGGTTCCATGATGTTGCGTGGTGTCACCGTGCTCTTCTTGAATCCGCAGTGTAACCATGGACCATTGGTTCCATGCAGCCGTGTCACAATGGGCTCCTTGATTCCATGATTCCCCACAGTGTCACAATGGAGCCTTGTTTCTAGGAGGTTCTGTACTGTCACAATTGCCTCCTTGATGCCATCAGCCCCTGCAGTGTCACAATGGCTCCTTGGTTCCATGAGGAACACAATAGCTTGGCATAAGCATTGAGCAACAGCTGCTGAACACACCTGGCAACATCTGCTTGCATCAAAAGAGGGCTTCAAGCTGACAATGGCACCAGCAGCTTCCATCTGCAACAGAGACCCAGGAAAGGACAGGCTGTGCCGGTTTGGACAAATTTGGAGGAAAATATCCTCTGATAGACGGCAGGTTACACCCAGCCCTCCCCCACCAGGTTTTTGGAAAAAAGAACTTTCCTGGGAAGAAAGTGAAAGAGATAAAAACTATTTTTTTAACAAACACACAGGAAAAGGATAGCAATGCTAAATATTAAAAGCTCTCGCTGTGCAGAGAAAGCTGGGATAATTTGAGAGTCCTTCCGTGTTTTGGTGGGGTCTCCTGAAACATCCATAGACAGCGAGGCCCGTGCAAAGAAACAGGGAGCGATTCTTGAGAGAAGTTTCAGAGCTCTTTCTTCTCCAGCCACATGGGCGGGGCACTGCCAAAGAACTGAGCAATCACAGCACAACCAGGGCCCTCCTCGCACAAGGCAACACAAAATAAGCAGTGCTGAACAGGGTTAGGGCACATGTGAGCAGGGAGCAGGGAGACCCCCGTGCCCAGGCCATGCCTCTACCCCAGGGTCCCCTCTCCCATGACCTCATGGCAGGGGGGAGGAACCCCAACACTTCCGTAGGTGTAGTCTCTCTCCTCCTCTTTGCAGCTGGCTCATGGGCCCACATTCAGGGCCCCCACCTCGGGAGAAAATTCTCCCAATGTGCTCTGATGTTGAAAGAGTCAAGAAGAGAAGAAGGGGAAAAAAACCCCCGAAGTCCCAGGAAAACAAAGTTCAACTCTCCATCTCCCCCCAGAGAAAAGGAGCTGAAAACTGGCTAAAAAGAAACCAAGTTGCTTCCTCTGCTCTTGCTGCAAGCAGGATGCAGAGGAGTGTGTATGTGTGTCCTTGAACAAACGCTCTGAGAAGTTTGTCCGGTTTTTTTTTTCCTCTCCCCCCTCTCAGGCTCAGTTGAAAGGCACAGAAATGCACAAAGTTCACTTCTGGGCATAGAGCAGCGATAGGGGATACACACGATAAAGTCACCCCAAGACACAGGGACAGAGAATTCAGTGGAAAGACTCCGAGAATTCTGCTCCCAGAGATCATTCATTCCTGCTCACACTGACCCTTGTAGAAAGGGGACATCGTTCCAGGCAGCCTGTACTGAGCATGTGGCTCCTGAGTGGGGTTTGTTGTTTAGGAAACCTGCTCCGGCTTTTCCATTCTTTCCTTGCAAACAGGAAAACTTCTCCTGGGGCTGTGTGCAGGCAGAGCCCTGAGGAGAGCAGGTGGCACATGGTGCGCTGGGCTGGGACAGCCAGCTGCAGAGCTCAAGGGAAGAAGCCCAAAGTGTCACAATGGCTCCTTGCCTTCACATGCAACACCTGGGTCACAATGGTCTCCTTGATTCCATGAGGCCCCACTGTGTCACAATGGCTCCTTGGTTCCATCAGGTTCCGCAGTGTCACCATGGTCTCCTTTGATCCGCATTGTCATCATGGACAATTGGTTCCATGAGGCCCCGCAGTGTCACAATGGTCCCTTGGTTCCATAGCTTTTACATTGTAACAATGGACTCCTTGCTTCTATGAGCTAGCCTGCTTTTTGCAGAGGTGTCTTTGGTTCCAACAAGGCCCCGCTGTGTCTCAGTGCACCCTGGCTTCCATGTGGATGTGGAGTATCACAAAGGCTCCTTGGTTCCACCAGGTCCTGCTGTGTCACAATGGGTCCTGTGGTCCCTGAGGCCCTCCAAAGTCATTGTGGATGCTTGCTTCCATGAGGTTCCATTATGTGCCAGTGGTCATCTTGGTTCCAGGAGTTTCCTTAGTGTCACAATGCCCTCCATGCTTCCATTAGGCCCTGCTTTGCCACAATGGTCCCCTTGTTTCCATGAGGCCCCGCTGTGTCACAATGGACCTATGGTTCCATGATGTTGCGTGGTGTCACCGTGCTCTTCTTGAATCCGCAGTGTAACCATGGACCATTGGTTCCATGCAGCCGTGTCACAATGGGCTCCTTGATTCCATGATTCCCCACAGTGTCACAATGGAGCCTTGT
The DNA here is from genome assembly GCF_041296385.1 of Aphelocoma coerulescens. Classification (NCBI taxonomy): domain Eukaryota; kingdom Metazoa; phylum Chordata; class Aves; order Passeriformes; family Corvidae; genus Aphelocoma; species Aphelocoma coerulescens. Next base: position 150,636 of record NW_027183503.1, on the reverse strand, counting down.
TTCTAGGAGGTTCTGTACTGTCACAATTGCCTCCTTGATGCCATCAGCCCCTGCAGTGTCACAATGGCTCCTTGGTTCCATGAGGAACACAATAGCTTGGCATAAGCATTGAGCAACAGCTGCTGAACACACCTGGCAACATCTGCTTGCATCAAAAGAGGGCTTCAAGCTGACAATGGCACCAGCAGCTTCCATCTGCAACAGAGACCCAGGAAAGGACAGGCTGTGCCGGTTTGGACAAATTTGGAGGAAAATATCCTCTGATAGACGGCAGGTTACACCCAGCCCTCCCCCACCAGGTTTTTGGAAAAAAGAACTTTCCTGGGAAGAAAGTGAAAGAGATAAAAACTATTTTTTTAACAAACACACAGGAAAAGGATAGCAATGCTAAATATTAAAAGCTCTCGCTGTGCAGAGAAAGCTGGGATAATTTGAGAGTCCTTCCGTGTTTTGGTGGGGTCTCCTGAAACATCCATAGACAGCGAGGCCCGTGCAAAGAAACAGGGAGCGATTCTTGAGAGAAGTTTCAGAGCTCTTTCTTCTCCAGCCACATGGGCGGGGCACTGCCAAAGAACTGAGCAATCACAGCACAACCAGGGCCCTCCTCGCACAAGGCAACACAAAATAAGCAGTGCTGAACAGGGTTAGGGCACATGTGAGCAGGGAGCAGGGAGACCCCCGTGCCCAGGCCATGCCTCTACCCCAGGGTCCCCTCTCCCATGACCTCATGGCAGGGGGGAGGAACCCCAACACTTCCGTAGGTGTAGTCTCTCTCCTCCTCTTTGCAGCTGGCTCATGGGCCCACATTCAGGGCCCCCACCTCGGGAGAAAATTCTCCCAATGTGCTCTGATGTTGAAAGAGTCAAGAAGAGAAGAAGGGGAAAAAAACCCCCGAAGTCCCAGGAAAACAAAGTTCAACTCTCCATCTCCCCCCAGAGAAAAGGAGCTGAAAACTGGCTAAAAAGAAACCAAGTTGCTTCCTCTGCTCTTGCTGCAAGCAGGATGCAGAGGAGTGTGTATGTGTGTCCTTGAACAAACGCTCTGAGAAGTTTGTCCGGTTTTTTTTTTCCTCTCCCCCCTCTCAGGCTCAGTTGAAAGGCACAGAAATGCACAAAGTTCACTTCTGGGCATAGAGCAGCGATAGGGGATACACACGATAAAGTCACCCCAAGACACAGGGACAGAGAATTCAGTGGAAAGACTCCGAGAATTCTGCTCCCAGAGATCATTCATTCCTGCTCACACTGACCCTTGTAGAAAGGGGACATCGTTCCAGGCAGCCTGTACTGAGCATGTGGCTCCTGAGTGGGGTTTGTTGTTTAGGAAACCTGCTCCGGCTTTTCCATTCTTTCCTTCCAAACAGGAAAACTTCTCCTGGGGCTGTGTGCAGGCAGAGCCCTGAGGAGAGCAGGTGGCACATGGTGCGCTGGGCTGGGACAGCCAGCTGCAGAGCTCAAGGGAAGAAGCCCAAAGTGTCACAATGGCTCCTTGCCTTCACATGCAACACCTGGGTCACAATGGTCTCCTTGATTCCATGAGGCCCCACTGTGTCACAATGGCTCCTTGGTTCCATCAGGTTCCGCAGTGTCACCATGGTCTCCTTTGATCCGCATTGTCATCATGGACAATTGGTTCCATGAGGCCCCGCAGTGTCACAATGGTCCCTTGGTTCCATAGCTTTTACGTTGTAACAATGGACTCCTTGCTTCTATGAGCTAGCCTGCTTTTTGCAGAGGTGTCTTTGGTTCCAACAAGGCCCCGCTGTGTCTCAGTGCACCCTGGCTTCCATGTGGATGTGGAGTATCACAAAGGCTCCTTGGTTCCACCAGGTCCTGCTGTGTCACAATGGGTCCTGTGGTCCCTGAGGCCCTCCAAAGTCATTGTGGATGCTTGCTTCCATGAGGTTCCATTATGTGCCAGTGGTCATCTTGGTTCCAGGAGTTTCCTTAGTGTCACAATGCTCTCCATGCTTCCATTAGGCCCTGCTTTGCCACAATGGTCCCCTTGTTTCCATGAGGCCCCGCTGTGTCACAATGGACCTATGGTTCCATGATGTTGCGTGGTGTCACCGTGCTCTTCTTGAATCCGCAGTGTAACCATGGACCATTGGTTCCATGCGGCCTGGCTGTGTCACAATGGGCTCCTTGATTCCATGATTCCCCACGGTGTCACAATGGAGCCTTGTTTCTAGGAGGTTCTGTACTGTCACAATTGCCTCCTTGATGCCATCAGCCCCTGCAGTGTCACAATGGCTCCTTGGTTCCATGAGGAACACAATAGCTTGGCATAAGCATTGAGCAACAGCTGCTGAACACACCTGGCAACATCTGCTTGCATCAAAAGAGGGCTTCAAGCTGACAATGGCACCAGCAGCTTCCATCTGCAACAGAGACCCAGGAAAGGACAGGCTGTGCCGGTTTGGACAAATGTGGAGGAAAATATCCTCTGATAGAAGGCAGGTTACACCCAGCCCTCCCCCACCAGGTTTTTGGAAAAAAGAACTTTCCTGGGAAGAAAGTGAAAGAGATAAAAACTATTTTTTTAACAAACACACAGGAAAAGGATAGCAATGCTAAATATTAAAAGCTCTCGCTGTGCAGAGAAAGCTGGGATAATTTGAGAGTCCTTCCGTGTTTTGGTGGGGTCTCCTGAAACATCCATAGACAGCGAGGCCCGTGCAAAGAAACAGGGAGCGATTCTTGAGAGAAGTTTCAGAGCTCTTTCTTCTCCAGCCACATGGGCGGGGCACTGCCAAAGAACTGAGCAATCACAGCACAACCAGGGCCCTCCTCGCACAGGGCAACACAAAATAAGCAGTGCTGAACAGGATTAGGGCACATGTGAGCAGGGAGCAGGGAGACCCCCGTGCCCAGGCCATGCCTCTACCCCAGGGTCCCCTCTCCCATGACCTCATGGCAGGGGGGAGGAACCCCAACACTTCCGTAGGTGTAGTCTCTCTCCTCCTCCTTGCAGCTGGCTCATGGGCCCACATTCAGGGCCCCCACCTCGGGAGAAAATTCTCCCAATGTGCTCTGATGTTGAAAGAGTCAAGAAGAGAAGAAGGGGAAAAAAACCCCCGAAGTCCCAGGAAAACAAAGTTCAACTCTCCATCTCCCCCCAGAGAAAAGGAGCTGAAAACTGGCTAAAAAGAAACAAAGTTGCTTCCTCTGCTCTTGCTGCAAGCAGGATGCAGAGGAGTGTGTATGTGTGTCCTTGAACAAACGCTCTGAGAAGTTTGTCCGGTTTTTTTCCTCTCCCCCCTCTCAGGCTCAGTTGAAAGGCACAGAAACGCACAAAGTTCACTTCTGGGCATAGAGCAGCAATAGGGGATACACACAATAAAGTCACCCCAAGACACAGGGACAGAGAATTCAGTGGAAAGACTCCGAGAATTCTGCTCCCAGAGATCATTCATTCCTGCTCACACTGACCCTTGTAGAAAGGGGACATCGTTCCAGGCAGCCTGTACTGAGCATGTGGCTCCTGAGTGGGGTTTGTTGTTTAGGAAACCTGCTCCGGCTTTTCCATTCTTTCCTTCCAAACAGGAAAACTTCTCCTGGGGCTGTGTGCAGGCAGAGCCCTGAGGAGAGCAGGTGGCACATGGTGCGCTGGGCTGGGACAGCCAGCTGCAGAGCTCAAGGGAAGAAGCCCAAAGTGTCACAATGGCTCCTTGCCTTCACATGCAACACCTGGGTCACAATGGTCTCCTTGATTCCATGAGGCCCCACTGTGTCACAATGGCTCCTTGGTTCCATCAGGTTCCGCAGTGTCACCATGGTCTCCTTTGATCCGCACTGTCATCATGGACAATTGGTTCCATGAGGCCCCGCAGTGTCACAATGGTCCCTTGCTTCCATAGCTTTTACGTTGTAACAATGGACTCCTTGCTTCTATGAGCTAGCCTGCTTTTTGCAGAGGTGTCTTTGGTTCCAACAAGGCCCCGCTGTGTCTCAGTGCACCCTGGCTTCCATGTGGATGTGGAGTATCACAAAGGCTCCTTGGTTCCACCAGGTCCTGCTGTGTCACAATGGGTCCTGTGGTCCCTGAGGCCCTCCAAAGTAATTGTGGATGCTTGCTTCCATGAGGTTCCATTATGTGCCAGTGGTCATCTTGGTTCCAGGAGTTTCCTTAGTGTCACAATGCCCTCCATGCTTCCATTAGGCCCTGCTTTGCCACAATGGTCCCCTTGTTTCCATGAGGCCCCGCTGTGTCACAATGGACCTATGGTTCCATGATGTTGCGTGGTGTCACCGTGCTCTTCTTGAATCCGCAGTGTAACCATGGACCATTGGTTCCATGCAGCCGTGTCACAATGGGCTCCTTGATTCCATGATTCCCCACAGTGTCACAATGGAGCCTTGTTTCTAGGAGGTTCTGTACTGTCACAATTGCCTCCTTGATGCCATCAGCCCCTGCAGTGTCACAATGGCTCCTTGGTTCCATGAGGAACACAATAGCTTGGCATAAGCATTGAGCAACAGCTGCTGAACACACCTGGCAACATCTGCTTGCATCAAAAGAGGGCTTCAAGCTGACAATGGCACCAGCAGCTTCCATCTGCAACAGAGACCCAGGAAAGGACAGGCTGTGCCAGTTTGGACAAATTTGGAGGAAAATATCCTCTGATAGAAGGCAGGTTACACCCAGCCCTCCCCCACCAGGTTTTTGGAAAAAAGAACTTTCCTGGGAAGAAAGTGAAAGAGATAAAAACTATTTTTTTAACAAACACACAGGAAAAGGATAGCAATGCTAAATATTAAAAGCTCTCGCTGTGCAGAGAAAGCTGAGATAATTTGAGAGTCCTTCCGTGTTTCGGTGGGGTCTCCTGAAACATCCATAGACAGCGAGGCCCGTGCAAAGAAACAGGGAGCGATTCTTGAGAGAAGTTTCAGAGCTCTTTCTTCTCCAGCCACATGGGCGGGGCACTGCCAAAGAACTGAGCAATCACAGCACAACCAGGGCCCTCCTCGCACAGGGCAACACAAAATAAGCAGTGCTGAACAGGATTAGGGCACATGTGAGCAGGGAGCAGGGAGACCCCCGTGCCCAGGCCATGCCTCTACCCCAGGGTCCCCTCTCCCATGACCTCATGGCAGGGGGGAGGAACCCCAACACTTCCGTAGGTGTAGTCTCTCTCCTCCTCCTTGCAGCTGGCTCATGGGCCCACATTCAGGGCCCCCACCTCGGGAGAAAATTCTCCCAATGTGCTCTGATGTTGAAAGAGTCAAGAAGAGAAGAAGGGAAAAAAAACCCCCGAAGTCCCAGGAAAACAAAGTTCAACTCTCCATCTCCCCCCAGAGAAAAGGAGCTGAAAACTGGCTAAAAAGAAACAAAGTTGCTTCCTCTGCTCTTGCTGCAAGCAGGATGCAGAGGAGTGTGTATGTGTGTCCTTGAACAAACGCTCTGAGAAGTTTGTCCGGTTTTTTTCCTCTCCCCCCTCTCAGGCTCAGTTGAAAGGCACAGAAACGCACAAAGTTCACTTCTGGGCATAGAGCAGCAATAGGGGATACACACAATAAAGTCACCCCAAGACACAGGGACAGAGAATTCAGTGGAAAGACTCCGAGAATTCTGCTCCCAGAGATCATTCATTCCTGCTCACACTGACCCTTGTAGAAAGGGGACATCGTTCCAGGCAGCCTGTACTGAGCATGTGGCTCCTGAGTGGGGTTTGTTGTTTAGGAAACCTGCTCCGGCTTTTCCATTCTTTCCTTCCAAACAGGAAAACTTCTCCTGGGGCTGTGTGCAGGCAGAGCCCTGAGGAGAGCAGGTGGCACATGGTGCGCTGGGCTGGGACAGCCAGCTGCAGAGCTCAAGGGAAGAAGCCCAAAGTGTCACAATGGCTCCTTGCCTTCCCATGCAACACCTGGGTCACAATGGTCTCCTTGATTCCATGAGGCCCCACTGTGTCACAATGGCTCCTTGGTTCCATCAGGTTCCGCAGTGTCACCATGGTCTCCTTTGATCCGCACTGTCATCATGGACAATTGGTTCCATGAGGCCCCGCAGTGTCACAATGGTCCCTTGCTTCCATAGCTTTTACGTTGTAACAATGGACTCCTTGCTTCTATGAGCTAGCCTGCTTTTTGCAGAGGTGTCTTTGGTTCCAACAAGGCCCCGCTGTGTCTCAGTGCACCCTGGCTTCCATGTGGATGTGGAGTATCACAAAGGCTCCTTGGTTCCACCAGGTCCTGCTGTGTCACAATGGGTCCTGTGGTCCCTGAGGCCCTCCAAAGTAATTGTGGATGCTTGCTTCCATGAGGTTCCATTATGTGCCAGTGGTCATCTTGGTTCCAGGAGTTTCCTTAGTGTCACAATGCCCTCCATGCTTCCATTAGGCCCTGCTTTGCCACAATGGTCCCCTTGTTTCCATGAGGCCCCGCTGTGTCACAATGGACCTATGGTTCCATGATGTTGCGTGGTGTCACCGTGCTCTTCTTGAATCCGCAGTGTAACCATGGACCATTGGTTCCATGCAGCCGTGTCACAATGGGCTCCTTGATTCCATGATTCCCCACAGTGTCACAATGGAGCCTTGTTTCTAGGAGGTTCTGTACTGTCACAATTGCCTCCTTGATGCCATCAGCCCCTGCAGTGTCACAATGGCTCCTTGGTTCCATGAGGAACACAATAGCTTGGCATAAGCATTGAGCAACAGCTGCTGAACACACCTGGCAACATCTGCTTGCATCAAAAGAGGGCTTCAAGCTGACAATGGCACCAGCAGCTTCCATCTGCAACAGAGACCCAGGAAAGGACAGGCTGTGCCAGTTTGGACAAATTTGGAGGAAAATATCCTCTGATAGAAGGCAGGTTACACCCAGCCCTCCCCCACCAGGTTTTTGGAAAAAAGAACTTTCCTGGGAAGAAAGTGAAAGAGATAAAAACTATTTTTTTAACAAACACACAGGAAAAGGATAGCAATGCTAAATATTAAAAGCTCTCGCTGTGCAGAGAAAGCTGAGATAATTTGAGAGTCCTTCCGTGTTTCGGTGGGGTCTCCTGAAACATCCATAGACAGCGAGGCCCGTGCAAAGAAACAGGGAGCGATTCTTGAGAGAAGTTTCAGAGCTCTTTCTTCTCCAGCCACATGGGCGGGGCACTGCCAAAGAACTGAGCAATCACAGCACAACCAGGGCCCTCCTCGCACAGGGCAACACAAAATAAGCAGTGCTGAACAGGATTAGGGCACATGTGAGCAGGGAGCAGGGAGACCCCCGTGCCCAGGCCATGCCTCTACCCCAGGGTCCCCTCTCCCATGACCTCATGGCAGGGGGGAGGAACCCCAACACTTCCGTAGGTGTAGTCTCTCTCCTCCTCCTTGCAGCTGGCTCATGGGCCCACATTCAGGGCCCCCACCTCGGGAGAAAATTCTCCCAATGTGCTCTGATGTTGAAAGAGTCAAGAAGAGAAGAAGGGAAAAAAAACCCCCGAAGTCCCAGGAAAACAAAGTTCAACTCTCCATCTCCCCCCAGAGAAAAGGAGCTGAAAACTGGCTAAAAAGAAACAAAGTTGCTTCCTCTGCTCTTGCTGCAAGCAGGATGCAGAGGAGTGTGTATGTGTGTCCTTGAACAAACGCTCTGAGAAGTTTGTCCGGTTTTTTTCCTCTCCCCCCTCTCAGGCTCAGTTGAAAGGCACAGAAACGCACAAAGTTCACTTCTGGGCATAGAGCAGCAATAGGGGATACACACAATAAAGTCACCCCAAGACACAGGGACAGAGAATTCAGTGGAAAGACTCCGAGAATTCTGCTCCCAGAGATCATTCATTCCTGCTCACACTGACCCTTGTAGAAAGGGGACATCGTTCCAGGCAGCCTGTACTGAGCATGTGGCTCCTGAGTGGGGTTTGTTGTTTAGGAAACCTGCTCCGGCTTTTCCATTCTTTCCTTGCAAACAGGAAAACTTCTCCTGGGGCTGTGTGCAGGCAGAGCCCTGAGGAGAGCAGGTGGCACATGGTGCGCTGGGCTGGGACAGCCAGCTGCAGAGCTCAAGGGAAGAAGCCCAAAGTGTCACAATGGCTCCTTGCCTTCACATGCAACACCTGGGTCACAATGGTCTCCTTGATTCCATGAGGCCCCACTGTGTCACAATGGCTCCTTGGTTCCATCAGGTTCCGCAGTGTCACCATGGTCTCCTTTGATCCGCACTGTCATCATGGACAATTGGTTCCATGAGGCCCCGCAGTGTCACAATGGTCCCTTGGTTCCATAGCTTTTACGTTGTAACAATGGACTCCTTGCTTCTATGAGCTAGCCTGCTTTTTGCAGAGGTGTCTTTGGTTCCAACAAGGCCCCGCTGTGTCTCAGTGCACCCTGGCTTCCATGTGGATGTGGAGTATCACAAAGGCTCCTTGGTTCCACCAGGTCCTGCTGTGTCACAGTGGGTCCTGTGGTCCCTGAGGCCCTCCAAAGTAATTGTGGATGCTTGCTTCCATGAGGTTCCATTATGTGCCAGTGGTCATCTTGGTTCCAGGAGTTTCCTTAGTGTCACAATGCCCTCCATGCTTCCATTAGGCCCTGCTTTGCCACAATGGTCCCCTTGTTTCCATGAGGCCCCGCTGTGTCACAATGGACCTATGGTTCCATGATGTTGCGTGGTGTCACCGTGCTCTTCTTGAATCCGCAGTGTAACCATGGACCATTGGTTCCATGCGGCCTGGCTGTGTCACAATGGGCTCCTTGATTCCATGATTCCCCACGGTGTCACAATGGAGCCTTGTTTCTAGGAGGTTCTGTACTGTCACAATTGCCTCCTTGATGCCATCAGCCCCTGCAGTGTCACAATGGCTCCTTGGTTCCATGAGGAACACAATAGCTTGGCATAAGCATTGAGCAACAGCTGCTGAACACACCTGGCAACATCTGCTTGCATCAAAAGAGGGCTTCAAGCTGACAATGGCACCAGCAGCTTCCATCTGCAACAGAGACCCAGGAAAGGACAGGCTGTGCCGGTTTGGACAAATGTGGAGGAAAATATCCTCTGATAGAAGGCAGGTTACACCCAGCCCTCCCCCACCAGGTTTTTGGAAAAAAGAACTTTCCTGGGAAGAAAGTGAAAGAGATAAAAACTATTTTTTTAACAAACACACAGGAAAAGGATAGCAATGCTAAATATTAAAAGCTCTCGCTGTGCAGAGAAACCTGGGATAATTTGAGAGTCCTTCCGTGTTTCGGTGGGGTCTCCTGAAACATCCATAGACAGCGAGGCCCGTGCAAAGAAACAGGGAGCGATTCTTGAGAGAAGTTTCAGAGCTCTTTCTTCTCCAGCCACATGGGCGGGGCACTGCCAAAGAACTGAGCAATCACAGCACAACCAGGGCCCTCCTCGCACAGGGCAACACAAAATAAGCAGTGCTGAACAGGATTAGGGCACATGTGAGCAGGGAGCAGGGAGACCCCCGTGCCCAGGCCATGCCTCTACCCCAGGGTCCCCTCTCCCATGACCTCATGGCAGGGGGGAGGAACCCCAACACTTCCGTAGGTGTAGTCTCTCTCCTCCTCCTTGCAGCTGGCTCATGGGCCCACATTCAGGGCCCCCACCTCGGGAGAAAATTCTCCCAATGTGCTCTGATGTTGAAAGAGTCAAGAAGAGAAGAAGGGGAAAAAAACCCCCGAAGTCCCAGGAAAACAAAGTTCAACTCTCCATCTCCCCCCAGAGAAAAGGAGCTGAAAACTGGCTAAAAAGAAACAAAGTTGCTTCCTCTGCTCTTGCTGCAAGCAGGATGCAGAGGAGTGTGTATGTGTGTCCTTGAACAAACGCTCTGAGAAGTTTGTCCGGTTTTTTTCCTCTCCCCCCTCTCAGGCTCAGTTGAAAGGCACAGAAACGCACAAAGTTCACTTCTGGGCATAGAGCAGCAATAGGGGATACACACAATAAAGTCACCCCAAGACACAGGGACAGAGAATTCAGTGGAAAGACTCCGAGAATTCTGCTCCCAGAGATCATTCATTCCTGCTCACACTGACCCTTGTAGAAAGGGGACATCGTTCCAGGCAGCCTGTACTGAGCATGTGGCTCCTGAGTGGGGTTTGTTGTTTAGGAAACCTGCTCCGGCTTTTCCATTCTTTCCTTCCAAACAGGAAAACTTCTCCTGGGGCTGTGTGCAGGCAGAGCCCTGAGGAGAGCAGGTGGCACATGGTGCGCTGGGCTGGGACAGCCAGCTGCAGAGCTCAAGGGAAGAAGCCCAAAGTGTCACAATGGCTCCTTGCCTTCACATGCAACACCTGGGTCACAATGGTCTCCTTGATTCCATGAGGCCCCACTGTGTCACAATGGCTCCTTGGTTCCATCAGGTTCCGCAGTGTCACCATGGTCTCCTTTGATCCGCATTGTCATAATGGACAATTGGTTCCATGAGGCCCCGCAGTGTCACAATGGTCCCTTGCTTCCATAGCTTTTACGTTGTAACAATGGACTCCTTGCTTCTATGAGCTAGCCTGCTTTTTGCAGAGGTGTCTTTGGTTCCAACAAGGCCCCGCTGTGTCTCAGTGCACCCTGGCTTCCATGTGGATCTGGAGTATCACAAAGGCTCCTTGGTTCCACCAGGTCCTGCTGTGTCACAATGGGTCCTGTGGTCCCTGAGGCCCTCCAAAGTCATTGTGGATGCTTGCTTCCATGAGGTTCCATTATGTGCCAGTGGTCATCTTGGTTCCAGGAGTTTCCTTAGTGTCACAATGCCCTCCATGCTTCCATTAGGCCCTGCTTTGCCACAATGGTCCCCTTGTTTCCATGAGGCCCCGCTGTGTCACAATGGACCTATGGTTCCATGATGTTGCGTGGTGTCACCGTGCTCTTCTTGAATCCGCAGTGTAACCATGGACCATTGGTTCCATGCAGCCGTGTCACAATGGGCTCCTTGATTCCATGATTCCCCACAGTGTCACAATGGAGCCTTGTTTCTAGGAGGTTCTGTACTGTCACAATTGCCTCCTTGATGCCATCAGCCCCTGCAGTGTCACAATGGCTCCTTGGTTCCATGAGGAACACAATAGCTTGGCATAAGCATTGAGCAACAGCTGCTGAACACACCTGGCAACATCTGCTTGCATCAAAAGAGGGCTTCAAGCTGACAATGGCACCAGCAGCTTCCATCTGCAACAGAGACCCAGGAAAGGACAGGCTGTGCCGGTTTGGACAAATGTGGAGGAAAATATCCTCTGATAGAAGGCAGGTTACACCCAGCCCTCCCCCACCAGGTTTTTGGAAAAAAGAACTTTCCTGGGAAGAAAGTGAAAGAGATAAAAACTATTTTTTTAACAAACACACAGGAAAAGGATAGCAATGCTAAATATTAAAAGCTCTCGCTGTGCAGAGAAAGCTGGGATAATTTGAGAGTCCTTCCGTGTTTCGGTGGGGTCTCCTGAAACATCCATAGACAGCGAGGCCCGTGCAAAGAAACAGGGAGCGATTCTTGAGAGAAGTTTCAGAGCTCTTTCTTCTCCAGCCACATGGGCGGGGCACTGCCAAAGAACTGAGCAATCACAGCACAACCAGGGCCCTCCTCGCACAGGGCAACACAAAATAAGCAGTGCTGAACAGGATTAGGGCACATGTGAGCAGGGAGCAGGGAGACCCCCGTGCCCAGGCCATGCCTCTACCCCAGGGTCCCCTCTCCCATGACCTCATGGCAGGGGGGAGGAACCCCAACACTTCCGTAGGTGTAGTCTCTCTCCTCCTCCTTGCAGCTGGCTCATGGGCCCACATTCAGGGCCCCCACCTCGGGAGAAAATTCTCCCAATGTGCTCTGATGTTGAAAGAGTCAAGAAGAGAAGAAGGGGAAAAAAACCCCCGAAGTCCCAGGAAAACAAAGTTCAACTCTCCATCTCCCCCCAGAGAAAAGGAGCTGAAAACTGGCTAAAAAGAAACAAAGTTGCTTCCTCTGCTCTTGCTGCAAGCAGGATGCAGAGGAGTGTGTATGTGTGTCCTTGAACAAACGCTCTGAGAAGTTTGTCCGGTTTTTTTCCTCTCCCCCCTCTCAGGCTCAGTTGAAAGGCACAGAAACGCACAAAGTTCACTTCTGGGCATAGAGCAGCAATAGGGGATACACACAATAAAGTCACCCCAAGACACAGGGACAGAGAATTCAGTGGAAAGACTCCGAGAATTCTGCTCCCAGAGATCATTCATTCCTGCTCACACTGACCCTTGTAGAAAGGGGACATCGTTCCAGGCAGCCTGTACTGAGCATGTGGCTCCTGAGTGGGGTTTGTTGTTTAGGAAACCTGCTCCGGCTTTTCCATTCTTTCCTTCCAAACAGGAAAACTTCTCCTGGGGCTGTGTGCAGGCAGAGCCCTGAGGAGAGCAGGTGGCACATGGTGCGCTGGGCTGGGACAGCCAGCTGCAGAGCTCAAGGGAAGAAGCCCAAAGTGTCACAATGGCTCCTTGCCTTCACATGCAACACCTGGGTCACAATGGTCTCCTTGATTCCATGAGGCCCCACTGTGTCACAATGGCTCCTTGGTTCCATCAGGTTCCGCAGTGTCACCATGGTCTCCTTTGATCCGCATTGTCATCATGGACAATTGGTTCCATGAGGCCCCGCAGTGTCACAATGGTCCCTTGCTTCCATAGCTTTGACGTTGTAACAATGGACTCCTTGCTTCTATGAGCTAGCCTGCTTTTTGCAGAGGTGTCTTTGGTTCCAACAAGGCCCCGCTGTGTCTCAGTGCACCCTGGCTTCCATGTGGATGTGGAGTATCACAAAGGCTCCTTGGTTCCACCAGGTCCTGCTGTGTCACAATGGGTCCTGTGGTCCCTGAGGCCCTCCAAAGTAATTGTGGATGCTTGCTTCCATGAGGTTCCATTATGTGCCAGTGGTCATCTTGGTTCCAGGAGTTTCCTTAGTGTCACAATGCCCTCCATGCTTCCATTAGGCCCTGCTTTGCCACAATGGTCCCCTTGTTTCCATGAGGCCCCGCTGTGTCACAATGGACCTATGGTTCCATGATGTTGCGTGGTGTCACCGTGCTCTTCTTGAATCCGCAGTGTAACCATGGACCATTGGTTCCATGCAGCCGTGTCACAATGGGCTCCTTGATTCCATGATTCCCCACAGTGTCACAATGGAGCCTTGTTTCTAGGAGGTTCTGTACTGTCACAATTGCCTCCTTGATGCCATCAGCCCCTGCAGTGTCACAATGGCTCCTTGGTTCCATGAGGAACACAATAGCTTGGCATAAGCATTGAGCAACAGCTGCTGAACACACCTGGCAACATCTGCTTGCATCAAAAGAGGGCTTCAAGCTGACAATGGCACCAGCAGCTTCCATCTGCAACAGAGACCCAGGAAAGGACAGGCTGTGCCGGTTTGGACAAATTTGGAGGAAAATATCCTCTGATAGAAGGCAGGTTACACCCAGCCCTCCCCCACCAGGTTTTTGGAAAAAAGAACTTTCCTGGGAAGAAAGTGAAAGAGATAAAAACTATTTTTTTAACAAACACACAGGAAAAGGATAGCAATGCTAAATATTAAAAGCTCTCGCTGTGCAGAGAAAGCTGAGATAATTTGAGAGTCCTTCCGTGTTTCGGTGGGGTCTCCTGAAACATCCATAGACAGCGAGGCCCGTGCAAAGAAACAGGGAGCGATTCTTGAGAGAAGTTTCAGAGCTCTTTCTTCTCCAGCCACATGGGCGGGGCACTGCCAAAGAACTGAGCAATCACAGCACAACCAGGGCCCTCCTGGCACAGGGCAACACAAAATAAGCAGTGCTGAACAGGATTAGGGCACATGTGAGCAGGGAGCAGGGAGACCCCCGTGCCCAGGCCATGCCTCTACCCCAGGGTCCCCTCTCCCATGACCTCATGGCAAGGGGGAGGAACCCCAACACTTCCGTAGGTGTAGTCTCTCTCCTCCTCCTTGCAGCTGGCTCATGGGCCCACATTCAGGGCCCCCACCTCGGGAGAAAATTCTCCCAATGTGCTCTGATGTTGAAAGAGTCAAGAAGAGAAGAAGGGAAAAAAACCCCCAAAGTCCCAGGAAAACAAAGTTCAACTCTCCATCTCCCCCCAGAGAAAAGGAGCTGAAAACTGGCTAAAAAGAAACAAAGTTGCTTCCTCTGCTCTTGCTGCAAGCAGGATGCAGAGGAGTGTGTATGTGTGTCCTTGAACAAACGCTCTGAGAAGTTTGTCCGGTTTTTTTCCTCTCCCCCCTCTCAGGCTCAGTTGAAAGGCACAGAAACGCACAAAGTTCACTTCTGGGCATAGAGCAGCAATAGGGGATACACACAATAAAGTCACCCCAAGACACAGGGACAGAGAATTCAGTGGAAAGACTCCGAGAATTCTGCTCCCAGAGATCATTCATTCCTGCTCACACTGACCCTTGTAGAAAGGGGACATCGTTCCAGGCAGCCTGTACTGAGCATGTGGCTCCTGAGTGGGGTTTGTTGTTTAGGAAACCTGCTCCGGCTTTTCCATTCTTTCCTTCCAAACAGGAAAACTTCTCCTGGGGCTGTGTGCAGGCAGAGCCCTGAGGAGAGCAGGTGGCACATGGTGCGCTGGGCTGGGACAGCCAGCTGCAGAGCTCAAGGGAAGAAGCCCAAAGTGTCACAATGGCTCCTTGCCTTCCCATGCAACACCTGGGTCACAATGGTCTCCTTGATTCCATGAGGCCCCACTGTGTCACAATGGCTCCTTGGTTCCATCAGGTTCCGCAGTGTCACCATGGTCTCCTTTGATCCGCACTGTCATCATGGACAATTGGTTCCATGAGGCCCCGCAGTGTCACAATGGTCCCTTGCTTCCATAGCTTTTACGTTGTAACAATGGACTCCTTGCTTCTATGAGCTAGCCTGCTTTTTGCAGAGGTGTCTTTGGTTCCAACAAGGCCCCGCTGTGTCTCAGTGCACCCTGGCTTCCATGTGGATGTGGAGTATCACAAAGGCTCCTTGGTTCCACCAGGTCCTGCTGTGTCACAATGGGTCCTGTGGTCCCTGAGGCCCTCCAAAGTAATTGTGGATGCTTGCTTCCATGAGGTTCCATTATGTGCCAGTGGTCATCTTGGTTCCAGGAGTTTCCTTAGTGTCACAATGCCCTCCATGCTTCCATTAGGCCCTGCTTTGCCACAATGGTCCCCTTGTTTCCATGAGGCCCCGCTGTGTCACAATGGACCTATGGTTCCATGATGTTGCGTGGTGTCACCGTGCTCTTCTTGAATCCGCAGTGTAACCATGGACCATTGGTTCCATGCAGCCGTGTCACAATGGGCTCCTTGATTCCATGATTCCCCACAGTGTCACAATGGAGCCTTGTTTCTAGGAGGTTCTGTACTGTCACAATTGCCTCCTTGATGCCATCAGCCCCTGCAGTGTCACAATGGCTCCTTGGTTCCATGAGGAACACAATAGCTTGGCATAAGCATTGAGCAACAGCTGCTGAACACACCTGGCAACATCTGCTTGCATCAAAAGAGGGCTTCAAGCTGACAATGGCACCAGCAGCTTCCATCTGCAACAGAGACCCAGGAAAGGACAGGCTGTGCCGGTTTGGACAAATGTGGAGGAAAATATCCTCTGATAGAAGGCAGGTTACACCCAGCCCTCCCCCACCAGGTTTTTGGAAAAAAGAACTTTCCTGGGAAGAAAGTGAAAGAGATAAAAACTATTTTTTTAACAAACACACAGGAAAAGGATAGCAATGCTAAATATTAAAAGCTCTCGCTGTGCAGAGAAAGCTGAGATAATTTGAGAGTCCTTCCGTGTTTCGGTGGGGTCTCCTGAAACATCCATAGACAGCGAGGCCCGTGCAAAGAAACAGGGAGCGATTCTTGAGAGAAGTTTCAGAGCTCTTTCTTCTCCAGCCACATGGGCGGGGCACTGCCAAAGAACTGAGCAATCACAGCACAACCAGGGCCCTCCTCGCACAAGGCAACACAAAATAAGCAGTGCTGAACAGGGTTAGGGCACATGTGAGCAGGGAGCAGGGAGACCCCCGTGCCCAGGCCATGCCTCTACCCCAGGGTCCCCTCTCCCATGACCTCATGGCAGGGGGGAGGAACCCCAACACTTCCGTAGGTGTAGTCTCTCTCCTCCTCCTTGCAGCTGGCTCATGGGCCCACATTCAGGGCCCCCACCTCGGGAGAAAATTCTCCCAATGTGCTCTGATGTTGAAAGAGTCAAGAAGAGAAGAAGGGAAAAAAACCCCCGAAGTCCCAGGAAAACAAAGTTCAACTCTCCATCTCCCCCCAGAGAAAAGGAGCTGAAAACTGGCTAAAAAGAAACAAAGTTGCTTCCTCTGCTCTTGCTGCAAGCAGGATGCAGAGGAGTGTGTATGTGTGTCCTTGAACAAACGCTCTGAGAAGTTTGTCCGGTTTTTTTTTTCCTCTCCCCCCTCTCAGGCTCAGTTGAAAGGCACAGAAACGCACAAAGTTCACTTCTGGGCATAGAGCAGCGATAGGGGATACACACGATAAAGTCACCCCAAGACACAGGGACAGAGAATTCAGTGGAAAGACTCCGAGAATTCTGCTCCCAGAGATCATTCATTCCTGCTCACACTGACCCTTGTAGAAAGGGGACATCGTTCCCGGCAGCCTGTACTGAGCATGTGGCTCCTGAGTGGGGTTTGTTGTTTAGGAAACCTGCTCCGGCTTTTCCATTCTTTCCTTGCAAACAGGAAAACTTCTCCTGGGGCTGTGTGCAGGCAGAGCCCTGAGGAGAGCAGGTGGCACATGGTGCGCTGGGCTGGGACAGCCAGCTGCAGAGCTCAAGGGAAGAAGCCCAAAGTGTCACAATGGCTCCTTGCCTTCACATGCAACACCTGGGTCACAATGGTCTCCTTGATTCCATGAGGCCCCACTGTGTCACAATGGCTCCTTGGTTCCATCAGGTTCCGCAGTGTCACCATGGTCTCCTTTGATCCGCACTGTCATCATGGACAATTGGTTCCATGAGGCCCCGCAGTGTCACAATGGTCCCTTGGTTCCATAGCTTTTACGTTGTAACAATGGACTCCTTGCTTCTATGAGCTAGCCTGCTTTTTGCAGAGGTGTCTTTGGTTCCAACAAGGCCCCGCTGTGTCTCAGTGCACCCTGGCTTCCATGTGGATCTGGAGTATCACAAAGGCTCCTTGGTTCCACCAGGTCCTGCTGTGTCACAATGGGTCCTGTGGTCCCTGAGGCCCTCCAAAGTCATTGTGGAGGCTTGCTTCCATGAGGTTCCATTATGTGCCAGTGGTCATCTTGGTTCCAGGAGTTTCCTTAGTGTCACAATGCTCTCCATGCTTCCATTAGGCCCTGCTTTGCCACAATGGTCCCCTTGTTTCCATGAGGCCCCGCTGTGTCACAATGGACCTATGGTTCCATGATGTTGCGTGGTGTCACCGTGCTCTTCTTGAATCCGCAGTGTAACCATGGACCATTGGTTCCATGCGGCCTGGCTGTGTCACAATGGGCTCCTTGATTCCATGATTCCCCACGGTGTCACAATGGAGCCTTGTTTCTAGGAGGTTCTGTACTGTCACAATTGCCTCCTTGATGCCATCAGCCCCTGCAGTGTCACAATGGCTCCTTGGTTCCATGAGGAACACAATAGCTTGGCATAAGCATTGAGCAACAGCTGCTGAACACACCTGGCAACATCTGCTTGCATCAAAAGAGGGCTTCAAGCTGACAATGGCACCAGCAGCTTCCATCTGCAACAGAGACCCAGGAAAGGACAGGCTGTGCCGGTTTGGACAAATTTGGAGGAAAATATCCTCTGATAGAAGGCAGGTTACACCCAGCCCTCCCCCACCAGGTTTTTGGAAAAAAGAACTTTCCTGGGAAGAAAGTGAAAGAGATAAAAACTATTTTTTTAACAAACACACAGGAAAAGGATAGCAATGCTAAATATTAAAAGCTCTCGCTGTGCAGAGAAAGCTGGGATAATTTGAGAGTCCTTCCGTGTTTCGGTGGGGTCTCCTGAAACATCCATAGACAGCGAGGCCCGTGCAAAGAAACAGGGAGCGATTCTTGAGAGAAGTTTCAGAGCTCTTTCTTCTCCAGCCACATGGGCGGGGCACTGCCAAAGAACTGAGCAATCACAGCACAACCAGGGCCCTCCTCGCACAAGGCAACACAAAATAAGCAGTGCTGAACAGGGTTAGGGCACATGTGAGCAGGGAGCAGGGAGACCCCCGTGCCCAGGCCATGCCTCTACCCCAGGGTCCCCTCTCCCATGACCTCATGGCAGGGGGGAGGAACCCCAACACTTCCGTAGGTGTAGTCTCTCTCCTCCTCCTTGCAGCTGGCTCATGGGCCCACATTCAGGGCCCCCACCTCGGGAGAAAATTCTCCCAATGTGCTCTGATGTTGAAAGAGTCAAGAAGAGAAGAAGGGAAAAAAACCCCCCGAAGTCCCAGGAAAACAAAGTTCAACTCTCCATCTCCCCCCAGAGAAAAGGAGCTGAAAACTGGCTAAAAAGAAACAAAGTTGCTTCCTCTGCTCTTGCTGCAAGCAGGATGCAGAGGAGTGTGTATGTGTGTCCTTGAACAAACGCTCTGAGAAGTTTGTCCGGTTTTTTTTTTCCTCTCCCCCCTCTCAGGCTCAGTTGAAAGGCACAGAAACGCACAAAGTTCACTTCTGGGCATAGAGCAGCGATAGGGGATACACACGATAAAGTCACCCCAAGACACAGGGACAGAGAATTCAGTGGAAAGACTCCGAGAATTCTGCTCCCAGAGATCATTCATTCCTGCTCACACTGACCCTTGTAGAAAGGGGACATCGTTCCCGGCAGCCTGTACTGAGCATGTGGCTCCTGAGTGGGGTTTGTTGTTTAGGAAACCTGCTCCGGCTTTTCCATTCTTTCCTTGCAAACAGGAAAACTTCTCCTGGGGCTGTGTGCAGGCAGAGTCCTGAGGAGAGCAGGTGGCACATGGTGCGCTGGGCTGGGACAGCCAGCTGCAGAGCTCAAGGGAAGAAGCCCAAAGTGTCACAATGGCTCCTTGCCTTCACATGCAACACCTGGGTCACAATGGTCTCCTTGATTCCATGAGGCCCCACTGTGTCACAATGGCTCCTTGGTTCCATCAGGTTCCGCAGTGTCACCATGGTCTCCTTTCATCCGCACTGTCATCATGGACAATTGGTTCCATGAGGCCCCGCAGTGTCACAATGGTCCCTTGGTTCCATAGCTTTTACGTTGTAACAATGGACTCCTTGCTTCTATGAGCTAGCCTGCTTTTTGCAGAGGTGTCTTTGGTTCCAACAAGGCCCCGCTGTGTCTCAGTGCACCCTGGCTTCCATGTGGATGTGGAGTATCACAAAGGCTCCTTGGTTCCACCAGGTCCTGCTGTGTCACAATGGGTCCTGTGGTCCCTGAGGCCCTCCAAAGTCATTGTGGAGGCTTGCTTCCATGAGGTTCCATTATGTGCCAGTGGTCATCTTGGTTCCAGGAGTTTCCTTAGTGTCACAATGCTCTCCATGCTTCCATTAGGCCCTGCTTTGCCACAATGGTCCCCTTGTTTCCATGAGGCCCCGCTGTGTCACAATGGACGTACGGTTCAATGATGTTGCGTGGTGTCACCGTGCTCTTCTTGAATCCGCAGTGTAACCATGGACCATTGGTTCCATGCGGCCTGGCTGTGTCACAATGGGCTCCTTGATTCCATGATTCCCCACGGTGTCACAATGGAGCCTTGTTTCTAGGAGGTTCTGTACTGTCACAATTGCCTCCTTGATGCCATCAGCCCCTGCAGTGTCACAATGGCTCCTTGGTTCCATGAGGAACACAATAGCTTGGCATAAGCATTGAGCAACAGCTGCTGAACACACCTGGCAACATCTGCTTGCATCAAAAGAGGGCTTCAAGCTGACAATGGCACCAGCAGCTTCCATCTGCAACAGAGACCCAGGAAAGGACAGGCTGTGCCGGTTTGGACAAATGTGGAGGAAAATATCCTCTGATAGAAGGCAGGTTACACCCAGCCCTCCCCCACCAGGTTTTTGGAAAAAAGAACTTTCCTGGGAAGAAAGTGAAAGAGATAAAAACTATTTTTTTAACAAACACACAGGAAAAGGATAGCAATGTTAAATATTAAAACCTCTCGCTGTGCAGAGAAAGCTGGGATAATTTGAGAGTCCTTCCGTGTTTCGGTGGGGTCTCCTGAAACATCCATAGACAGCGAGGCCTGTGCAAAGAAACAGGGAGCCATTCTTGAGAGAAGTTTCAGAGCTCTTTCTTCTCCAGCCACATGGGCGGGGCACTGCCAAAGAACTGAGCAATCACGGCACAACCAGGGCCCTCCTGGCACAGGGCAACACAAAATAAGCAGTGCTGAACAGGATTAGGGCACATGTGAGCAGGGAGCAGGGAGACCCCGTGCCCAGGCCATGCCTCTACCCCAGGGTCCCCTCTCCCATGACCTCATGGCAGGGGGGAGGAACCCCAACACTTCCGTAGGTGTAGTCTCTCTCCTCCTCCTTGCAGCTGGCTCATGGGCCCACATTCAGGGCCCCCACCTCGGGAGAAAATTCTCCCAATGTGCTCTGATGTTGAAAGAGTCAAGAAGAGAAGAAGGGAAAAAAACCCCCCGAAGTCCCAGGAAAACAAAGTTCAACTCTCCATCTCCCTCCAGAGAAAAGGAGCTGAAAACTGGCTAAAAAGAAACAAAGTTGCTTCCTCTGCTCTTGCTGCAAGCAGGATGCAGAGGAGTGTGTATGTGTGTCCTTGAACAAACGCTCTGAGAAGTTTGTCTGGCTTTTTTTTCCTCTCCCCCCTCTCAGGCTCAGTTGAAAGGCACAGAAATGCACAAAGTTCACTTCTGGGCATAGAGCAGCAATAGGGGGATACACATGATAAAGTCACCCCAAGACACAGGGACAGAGAATTCAGTGGAAAGACTCCGAGAATTCTGCTCCCAGAGATCATTCATTCCTGCTCACACTGACCCTTGTAGAAAGGGGACATCGTTCCAGGCAGCCTGTACTGAGCATGTGGCTCCTGAGTGGGGTTTGTTGTTTAGGAAACCTGCTCCGGCTTTTCCATTCTTTCCTTGCAAACAGGAAAACTTCTCCTGGGGCTGTGTGCAGGCAGAGCCCTGAGGAGAGCAGGTGGCACATGGTGCGCTGGGCTGGGACAGCCAGCTGCAGAGCTCAAGGGAAGAAGCCCAAAGTGTCACAATGGCTCCTTGCCTTCACATGCAACACCTGGGTCACAATGGTCTCCTTGATTCCATGAGGCCCCACTGTGTCACAATGGCTCCTTGGTTCCATCAGGTTCCGCAGTGTCACCATGGTCTCTTTTGATCCGCATTGTCATCATGGACAATTGGTTCCATGAGGCCCCGCAGTGTCACAATGGTCCCTTGCTTCCATAGCTTTGATGTTGTAACAAAGGACTCCTTGCTTCTATGAGCTAGCCTGCTTTTTGCAGAGGTGTCTTTGGTTCCAACAAGGCCCCGCTGTGTCTCAGTGCACCCTGGCTTCCATGTGGATGTGGAGTATCACAAAGGCTCCTTGGTTCCACCAGGTCCTGCTGTGTCACAATGGGTCCTGTGGTCCCTGAGGCCCTCCAAAGTCATCATGGATGCTTGCTTCCATGAGGTTCCATTATGTGCCAGTGGTCATCTTGGTTCCAGGAGTTTCCTTAGTGTCACAATGCTCTCCATGCTTCCATTAGGCCCTGCTTTGCCACAATGGTCCCCTTGTTTCCATGAGGCCCCGCTGTGTCACAATGGACCTATGGTTCCGTGATGTTGCGTGGTGTCACCGTGCTCTTCTTGAATCCGCCGTGTAACCATGGACCATTGGTTCCATGCAGCCGTGTCACAATGGGCTCCTTGATTCCATGATTCCCCACGGTGTCACAATGGAGCCTTGTTTCTAGGAGGTTCTGTACTGTCACAATTGCCTCCTTGATGCCATCAGCCCCTGCAGTGTCACAATGGCTCCTTGGTTCCATGAGGAACACAATAGCTTGGCATAAGCATTGAGCAACAGCTGCTGAACACACCTGGCAACATCTGCTTGCATCAAAAGAGGGCTTCAAGCTGACAATGGCACCAGCAGCTTCCATCTGCAACAGAGACCCAGGAAAGGACAGGCTGTGCCGGTTTGGACAAATTTGGAGGAAAATATCCTCTGATAGAAGGCAGGTTACACCCAGCCCTCCCCCACCAGGTTTTTGGAAAAAAGAACTTTCCTGGGAAGAAAGTGAAAGAGATAAAAACTATTTTTTTAACAAACACACAGGAAAAGGATAACAATGCTAAATATTAAAACCTCTCGCTGTGCAGAGAAAGCTGGGATAATTTGAGAGTCCTTCTGTGTTTCGGTGGGGTCTCCTGAAACATCCATAGACAGCGAGGCCCGTGCAAAGAAACAGGGAGCCATTCTTGAGAGAAGTTTCAGAGCTCTTTCTTCTCCAGCCACATGGGCGGGGCACTGCCAAAGAACTGAGCAATCACGGCACAACCAGGGCCCTCCTCGCACAGGGCAACACAAAATAAGCAGTGCTGAACAGGATTAGGGCACATGTGAGCAGGGAGCAGGGAGACCCCCGTGCCCAGGCCATGCCTCTACCCCAGGGTCCCCTCTCCCATGACCTCATGGCAGGGGGGAGGAACCCCAACACTTCCGTAGGTGCAGTCTCTCTCCTCCTCCTTGCAGCTGGCTCATGGGCCCACATTCAGGGCCCCCACCTCGGGAGAAAATTCTCCCAATGTGCTCTGATGTTGAAAGAGTCAAGAAGAGAAGAAGGGAAAAAAAACCCCCGAAGTCCCAGGAAAACAAAGTTCAACTCTCCATCTCCCCCCAGAGAAAAGGAGCTGAAAATTGGCTAAAAAGAAACAAAGTTGCTTCCCTCTGCTCTTGCTGCAAGCAGGATGCAGAGGAGTGTGTATGTGTGTCCTTGAACAAACGCTCTGAGAAGTTTGTCCGGTTTTTTTTCCTCTCCCCCCGCTCAGGCTCAGTTGAAAGGCACAGAAATGCACAAAGTTCACTTCTGGGCATAGAGCAGCAATAGGGGATACACATGATAAAGTCACCCCAAGACACAGGGACAGAGAATTCAGTGGAAAGACTCCGAGAATTCTGCTCCCAGAGATCATTCCTGCTCACACTGACCCTTGTAGAAAGGGGACATCGTTCCAGGCAGCCTGTACTGAGCATGTGGCTCCTGAGTGGGGTTTGTTGTTTAGGAAACCTGCTCCGGCTTTTCCATTCTTTCCTTCCAAACAGGAAAACTTCTCCTGGGGCTGTGTGCAGGCAGAGCCCTGAGGAGAGCAGGTGGCACATGGTGCGCTGGGCTGGGACAGCCAGCTGCAGAGCTCAAGGGAAGAAGCCCAAAGTGTCACAATGGCTCCTTGCCTTCACATGCAACACCTGGGTCACAATGGTCTCCTTGATTCCATGAGGCCCCACTGTGTCACAATGGCTCCTTGGTTCCATCAGGTTCCGCAGTGTCACCATGGTCTCTTTTGATCCGCACTGTCATCATGGACAATTGGTTCCATGAGGCCCCGCAGTGTCACAATGGTCCCTTGCTTCCATAGCTTTGATGTTGTAACAATGGACTCCTTGCTTCTATGAGCTAGCCTGCTTTTTGCAGAGGTGTCTTTGGTTCCAACAAGGCCCCGCTGTGTCTCAGTGCACCCTGGCTTCCATGTGGATCTGGAGTATCACAAAGGCTCCTTGGTTCCACCAGGTCCTGCTGTGTCACAATGGGTCCTGTGGTCCCTGAGGCCCTCCAAAGTCATCATGGATGCTTGCTTCCATGAGGTTCCATTATGTGCCAGTGGTCATCTTGGTTCCAGGAGTTTCCTTAGTGTCACAATGCTCTCCATGTTTCCATGATTCCCCACAATGTCACAATGCTCTCCAGGCTTCCATTAGGCCCTGCTTTGCCACAATGGTCCCCTTGTTTCCATGCGGCCTTGCTGTGTCACAATGGACCTATGGTTCCGTGATGTTGCGTGGTGTCACTGTGCTCTTCTTGAATCCGCCGTGTAACCATGGACCATTGGTTCCGTGCAGCCGTGTCACAATGGGCTCCTTGATTCCATGATTCCCCACGGTGTCACAATGGAGCCTTGTTTCTAGGAGGTTCTTTACTGTCACAATTGCCTCATTGATGCCATCAGCCCCTGCAGTGTCACAATGGCTCCTTGGTTCCATGAGGAACACAATAGCTTGGCATAAGCATTGAGCAACAGCTGCTGAACACACCTGGCAACATCTGCTTGCATCAAAAGAGTGCTTCAAGCTGACAATGGCACCAGCAGCTTCCATCTGCAACAGAGACCCAGGAAAGGACAGGCTGTGCCGGTTTGGACAAATGTGGAGGAAAATATCCTCTGATAGAAGGCAGGTTACACCCAGCCCTCCCCCACCAGGATTTTGGAAAAAAGAACTTTCCTGGGAAGAAAGTGAAAGAGATAAAAACTATTTTTTTAACAAACACACAGGAAAAGGATAACAATGCTAAATATTAAAACCTCTCGCTGTGCAGAGAAAGCTGGGATAATTTGAGAGTCCTTCTGTGTTTCGGTGGGGTCTCCTGAAACATCCATAGACAGCGAGGCCCGTGCAAAGAAACAGGGAGCGATTCTTGAGAGAAGTTTCAGAGCTCTTTCTTCTCCAGCCACATGGGCGGGGCACTGCCAAAGAACTGAGCAATCACGGCACAACCAGGGCCCTCCTCGCACAGGGCAACACAAAATAAGCAGTGCTGAACAGGGTTAGGGCACATGTGAGCAGGGAGCAGGGAGACCCCCCGTGCCCAGGCCATGCCTCTACCCCAGGGTCCCCTCTCCCATGACCTCATGGCAGGGGGGAGGAACCCCAACACTTCCGTAGGTGTAGTCTCTCTCCTCCTCCTTGCAGCTGGCTCATGGGCCCACATTCAGGGCCCCAACCTCGGGAGAAAATTCTCCCAATGTGCTCTGATGTTGAAAGAGTCAAGAAGAGGAGAAGGGAAAAAAACCCCCAAAGTCCCAGGAAAACAAAGTTCAACTCTCCATCTCCCCCCAGAGAAAAAGAGCTGAAAACTGGCTAAAAAGAAACAAGGTTGCTTCCTCCACTCTTGCTGCAAGCAGGATGCAGAGGAGTGTGTATGTGTGTCCTTGAACAAACGCTCTGAGAAGTTTGTCCGGTTTTTTTTCCTCTCCCCCCTCTCAGGCTCAGTTGAAAGGCACAGAAATGCACAAAGTTCACTTCTGGGCATAGAGCAGCAATAGGGGATACACACAATAAAGTCACCCCAAGACACAGGGACAGAGAATTCAGTGGAAAGACTCCGAGAATTCTGCTCCCAGAGATCATTCATTCCTGCTCACACTGACCCTTGTAGAAAGGGGACATCGTTCCAGGCAGCCTGTACTGAGCATGTGGCTCCTGAGTGGGGTTTGTTGTTTAGGAAACCTGCTCCGGCTTTTCCATTCTTTCCTTGCAAACAGGAAAACTTCTCCTGGGGCTGTGTGCAGGCAGAGCCCTGAGGAGAGCAGGTGGCACATGGTGCGCTGGGCTGGGACAGCCAGCTGCAGAGCTCAAGGGAAGAAGCCCAAAGTGTCACAATGGCTCCTTGCCTTCACATGCAACACCTGGGTCACAATGGTCTCCTTGATTCCATGAGGCCCCACTGTGTCACAATGGCTCCTTGGTTCCATCAGGTTCCGCAGTGTCACCATGGTCTCTTTTGATCCGCACTGTCATCATGGACAATTGGTTCCATGAGGCCCCGCAGTGTCACAATGGTCCCTTGCTTCCATAGCTTTGATGTTGTAACAATGGACTCCTTGCTTCTATGAGCTAGCCTGCTTTTTGCAGAGGTGTCTTTGGTTCCAACAAGGCCCCGCTGTGTCTCAGTGCACCCTGGCTTCCATGTGGATCTGGAGTATCACAAAGGCTCCTTGGTTCCACCAGGTCCTGCTGTGTCACAATGGGTCCTGTGGTCCCTGAGGCCCTCCAAAGTCATCGTGGAGGCTTGCTTCCATGAGGTTCCATTATGTGCCAGTGGTCATCTTGGTTCCAGGAGTTTCCTTAGTGTCACAATGCCCTCCATGCTTCCATTAGGCCCTGCTTTGCCACAATGGTCCCCTTGTTTCCATGAGGCCCCGCTGTGTCACAATGGACCTATGGTTCCGTGATGTTGCGTGGTGTCACTGTGCTCTTCTTGAATCCGCCGTGTAACCATGGACCATTGGTTCCGTGCAGCCGTGTCACAATGGGCTCCTTGATTCCATGATTCCCCACGGTGTCACAATGGAGCCTTGTTTCTAGGAGGTTCTTTACTGTCACAATTGCCTCATTGATGCCATCAGCCCCTGCAGTGTCACAATGGCTCCTTGGTTCCATGAGGAACACAATAGCTTGGCATAAGCATTGAGCAACAGCTGCTGAACACACCTGGCAACATCTGCTTGCATCAAAAGAGTGCTTCAAGCTGACAATGGCACCAGCAGCTTCCATCTGCAACAGAGACCCAGGAAAGGACAGGCTGTGCCGGTTTGGACAAATGTGGAGGAAAATATCCTCTGATAGAAGGCAGGTTACACCCAGCCCTCCCCCACCAGGTTTTTGGAAAAAAGAACTTTCCTGGGAAGAAAGTGAAAGAGATAAAAACTATTTTTTTAACAAACACACAGGAAAAGGATAACAATGCTAAATATTAAAACCTCTCGCTGTGCAGAGAAAGCTGGGATAATTTGAGAGTCCTTCTGTGTTTCGGTGGGGTCTCCTGAAACATCCATAGACAGCGAGGCCCGTGCAAAGAAACAGGGAGCGATTCTTGAGAGAAGTTTCAGAGCTCTTTCTTCTCCAGCCACATGGGCGGGGCACTGCCAAAGAACTGAGCAATCACGGCACAACCAGGGCCCTCCTCGCACAGGGCAACACAAAATAAGCAGTGCTGAACAGGGTTAGGGCACATGTGAGCAGGGAGCAGGGAGACCCCCCGTGCCCAGGCCATGCCTCTACCCCAGGGTCCCCTCTCCCATGACCTCATGGCAGGGGGGAGGAACCCCAACACTTCCGTAGGTGTAGTCTCTCTCCTCCTCCTTGCAGCTGGCTCATGGGCCCACATTCAGGGCCCCAACCTCGGGAGAAAATTCTCCCAATGTGCTCTGATGTTGAAAGAGTCAAGAAGAGGAGAAGGGAAAAAAAACCCCCGAAGTCCCAGGAAAACAAAGTTCAACTCTCCATCTCCCCCCAGAGAAAAGGAGCTGAAAATTGGCTAAAAAGAAACAAAGTTGCTTCCCTCTGCTCTTGCTGCAAGCAGGATGCAGAGGAGTGTGTATGTGTGTCCTTGAACAAACGCTCTGAGAAGTTTGTCCGGTTTTTTTTCCTCTCCCCCCTCTCAGGCTCAGTTGAAAGGCACAGAAATGCACAAAGTTCACTTCTGGGCATAGAGCAGCAATAGGGGATACACATGATAAAGTCACCCCAAGACACAGGGACAGAGAATTCAGTGGAAAGACTCCGAGAATTCTGCTCCCAGAGATCATTCCTGCTCACACTGACCCTTGTAGAAAGGGGACATCGTTCCAGGCAGCCTGTACTGAGCATGTGGCTCCTGAGTGGGGTTTGTTGTTTAGGAAACCTGCTCCGGCTTTTCCATTCTTTCCTTGCAAACAGGAAAACTTCTCCTGGGGCTGTGTGCAGGCAGAGCCCTGAGGAGAGCAGGTGGCACATGGTGCGCTGGGCTGGGACAGCCAGCTGCAGAGCTCAAGGGAAGAAGCCCAAAGTGTCACAATGGCTCCTTGCCTTCCCATGCAACACCTGGGTCACAATGGTCTCCTTGATTCCATGAGGCCCCACTGTGTCACAATGGCTCCTTGGTTCCATCAGGTTCCGCAGTGTCACCATGGTCTCTTTTGATCCGCACTGTCATCATGGACAATTGGTTCCATGAGGCCCCGCAGTGTCACAATGGTCCCTTGCTTCCATAGCTTTGATGTTGTAACAATGGACTCCTTGCTTCTATGAGCTAGCCTGCTTTTTGCAGAGGTGTCTTTGGTTCCAACAAGGCCCCGCTGTGTCTCAGTGCACCCTGGCTTCCATGTGGATCTGGAGTATCACAAAGGCTCCTTGGTTCCACCAGGTCCTGCTGTGTCACAATGGGTCCTGTGGTCCCTGAGGCCCTCCAAAGTCATCATGGATGCTTGCTTCCATGAGGTTCCATTATGTGCCAGTGGTCATCTTGGTTCCAGGAGTTTCCTTAGTGTCACAATGCTCTCCATGTTTCCATGATTCCCCACAATGTCACAATGCTCTCCAGGCTTCCATTAGGCCCTGCTTTGCCACAATGGTCCCCTTGTTTCCATGCGGCCTTGCTGTGTCACAATGGACCTATGGTTCCGTGATGTTGCGTGGTGTCACTGTGCTCTTCTTGAATCCGCCGTGTAACCATGGACCATTGGTTCCGTGCAGCCGTGTCACAATGGGCTCCTTGATTCCATGATTCCCCACGGTGTCACAATGGAGCCTTGTTTCTAGGAGGTTCTTTACTGTCACAATTGCCTCATTGATGCCATCAGCCCCTGCAGTGTCACAATGGCTCCTTGGTTCCATGAGGAACACAATAGCTTGGCATAAGCATTGAGCAACAGCTGCTGAACACACCTGGCAACATCTGCTTGCATCAAAAGAGTGCTTCAAGCTGACAATGGCACCAGCAGCTTCCATCTGCAACAGAGACCCAGGAAAGGACAGGCTGTGCCGGTTTGGACAAATTTGGAGGAAAATATCCTCTTATAGAAGGCAGGTTACACCCAGCCCTCCCCCACCAGGTTTTTGGAAAAAAGAACTTTCCTGGGAAGAAAGTGAAAGAGATAAAAACTATTTTTTTAACAAACACACAGGAAAAGGATAACAATGCTAAATATTAAAACCTCTCGCTGTGCAGAGAAAGCTGGGATAATTTGAGAGTCCTTCTGTGTTTCGGTGGGGTCTCCTGAAACATCCATAGACAGCGAGGCCCGTGCAAAGAAACAGGGAGCGATTCTTGAGAGAAGTTGCAGAGCTCTTTCTTCTCCAGCCACATGGGCGGGGCACTGCCAAAGAACTGAGCAATCACGGCACAACCAGGGCCCTCCTCGCACAGGGCAACACAAAATAAGCAGTGCTGAACAGGGTTAGGGCACATGTGAGCAGGGAGCAGGGAGACCCCCGTGCCCAGGCCATGCCTCTACCCCAGGGTCCCCTCTCCCATGACCTCATGGCAGGGGGGAGGAACCCCAACACTTCCGTAGGTGTAGTCTCTCTCCTCCTCCTTGCAGCTGGCTCATGGGCCCACATTCAGGGCCCCAACCTCGGGAGAAAATTCTCCCAATGTGCTCTGATGTTGAAAGAGTCAAGAAGAGGAGAAGGGAAAAAAAACCCCCGAAGTCCCAGGAAAACAAAGTTCAACTCTCCATCTCCCCCCAGAGAAAAGGAGCTGAAAATTGGCTAAAAAGAAACAAAGTTGCTTCCCTCTGCTCTTGCTGCAAGCAGGATGCAGAGGAGTGTGTATGTGTGTCCTTGAACAAACGCTCTGAGAAGTTTGTCCGGTTTTTTTTCCTCTCCCCCCTCTCAGGCTCAGTTGAAAGGCACAGAAATGCACAAAGTTCACTTCTGGGCATAGAGCAGCAATAGGGGATACACATGATAAAGTCACCCCAAGACACAGGGACAGAGAATTCAGTGGAAAGACTCCGAGAATTCTGCTCCCAGAGATCATTCCTGCTCACACTGACCCTTGTAGAAAGGGGACATCGTTCCAGGCAGCCTGTACTGAGCATGTGGCTCCTGAGTGGGGTTTGTTGTTTAGGAAACCTGCTCCGGCTTTTCCATTCTTTCCTTGCAAACAGGAAAACTTCTCCTGGGGCTGTGTGCAGGCAGAGCCCTGAGGAGAGCAGGTGGCACATGGTGCGCTGGGCTGGGACAGCCAGCTGCAGAGCTCAAGGGAAGAAGCCCAAAGTGTCACAATGGCTCCTTGCCTTCCCATGCAACACCTGGGTCACAATGGTCTCCTTGATTCCATGAGGCCCCACTGTGTCACAATGGCTCCTTGGTTCCATCAGGTTCCGCAGTGTCACCATGGTCTCTTTTGATCCGCACTGTCATCATGGACAATTGGTTCCATGAGGCCCCGCAGTGTCACAATGGTCCCTTGCTTCCATAGGTTTGATGTTGTAACAAAGGACTCCTTGCTTCTATGAGCTAGCCTGCTTTTTGCAGAGGTGTCTTTGGTTCCAACAAGGCCCCGCTGTGTCTCAGTGCACCCTGGCTTCCATGTGGATCTGGAGTATCACAAAGGCTCCTTGGTTCCACCAGGTCCTGCTGTGTCACAATGGGTCCTGTGGTCCCTGAGGCCCTCCAAAACCATCGTGGAGGCTTGCTTCCATGAGGTTCCATTATGTGCCAGTGGTCATCTTGGTTCCAGGAGTTTCCTTAGTGTCACAATGCTCTCCATGCTTCCATTAGGCCCTGCTTTGCCACAATGGTCCCCTTGTTTCCATGAGGCCCCGCTGTGTCACAATGGACCTATGGTTCCATGATGTTGCGTGGTGTCACCGTGCTCTTCTTGAATCCGCAGTGTAACCATGGACCATTGGTTCCATGCGGCCTGGCTGTGTCACAATGGGCTCCTTGATTCCATGATTCCCCACGGTGTCACAATGGAGCCTTGTTTCTAGGAGGTTCTGTACTGTCACAATTGCCTCCTTGATGCCATCAGCCCCTGCAGTGTCACAATGGCTCCTTGGTTCCATGAGGAACACAATAGCTTGGCATAAGCATTGAGCAACAGCTGCTGAACACACCTGGCAACATCTGCTTGCATCAAAAGAGGGCTTCAAGCTGACAATGGCACCAGCAGCTTCCATCTGCAACAGAGACCCAGGAAAGGACAGGCTGTGCCGGTTTGGACAAATTTGGAGGAAAATATCCTCTGATAGAAGGCAGGTTACACCCAGCCCTCCCCCACCAGGTTTTTGGAAAAAAGAACTTTCCTGGGAAGAAAGTGAAAGAGATAAAAACTATTTTTTTAACAAACACACAGGAAAAGGATAGCAATGCTAAATATTAAAAGCTCTCGCTGTGCAGAGAAAGCTGGGATAATTTGAGAGTCCTTCCGTGTTTCGGTGGGGTCTCCTGAAACATCCATAGACAGCGAGGCCCGTGCAAAGAAACAGGGAGCGATTCTTGAGAGAAGTTTCAGAGCTCTTTCTTCTCCAGCCACATGGGCGGGGCACTGCCAAAGAACTGAGCAATCACGGCACAACCAGGGCCCTCCTCGCACAGGGCAACACAAAATAAGCAGTGCTGAACAGGATTAGGGCACATGTGAGCAGGGAGCAGGGAGACCCCCCGTGCCCAGGCCATGCCTCTACCCCAGGGTCCCCTCTCCCATGACCTCATGGCAGGGGGGAGGAACCCCAACACTTCCGTAGGTGTAGTCTCTCTCCTCCTCCTTGCAGCTGGCTCATGGGCCCACATTCAGGGCCCCAACCTCGGGAGAAAATTCTCCCAATGTGCTCTGATGTTGAAAGAGTCAAGAAGAGGAGAAGGGAAAAAAACCCCCAAAGTCCCAGGAAAACAAAGTTCAACTCTCCATCTCCCCCCAGAGAAAAAGAGCTGAAAACTGGCTAAAAAGAAACAAGGTTGCTTCCTCCACTCTTGCTGCAAGCAGGATGCAGAGGAGTGTGTATGTGTGTCCTTGAACAAACGCTCTGAGAAGTTTGTCCGGTTTTTTTTCCTCTCCCCCCTCTCAGGCTCAGTTGAAAGGCACAGAAATGCACAAAGTTCACTTCTGGGCATAGAGCAGCAATAGGGGATACACACAATAAAGTCACCCCAAGACACAGGGACAGAGAATTCAGTGGAAAGACTCCGAGAATTCTGCTCCCAGAGATCATTCATTCCTGCTCACACTGACCCTTGTAGAAAGGGGACATCGTTCCAGGCAGCCTGTACTGAGCATGTGGCTCCTGAGTAGGGTTTGTTGTTTAGGAAACCTGCTCCGGCTTTTCCATTCTTTCCTTGCAAACAGGAAAACTTCTCCTGGGGCTGTGTGCAGGCAGAGCCCTGAGGAGAGCAGGTGGCACATGGTGCGCTGGGCTGGGACAGCCAGCTGCAGAGCTCAAGGGAAGAAGCCCAAAGTGTCACAATGGCTCCTTGCCTTCCCATGCAACACCTGGGTCACAATGGTCTCCTTGATTCCATGAGGCCCCACTGTGTCACAATGGCTCCTTGGTTCCATCAGGTTCCGCAGTGTCACCATGGTC
The DNA here is from genome assembly GCF_041296385.1 of Aphelocoma coerulescens. Taxonomy (NCBI): domain Eukaryota; kingdom Metazoa; phylum Chordata; class Aves; order Passeriformes; family Corvidae; genus Aphelocoma; species Aphelocoma coerulescens. The sequence continues at coordinate 118,456 of NW_027183503.1, read as the reverse complement.
TCTTTTGATCCGCACTGTCATCATGGACAATTGGTTCCATGAGGCCCCGCAGTGTCACAATGGTCCCTTGCTTCCATAGCTTTGATGTTGTAACAATGGACTCCTTGCTTCTATGAGCTAGCCTGCTTTTTGCAGAGGTGTCTTTGGTTCCAACAAGGCCCCGCTGTGTCTCAGTGCACCCTGGCTTCCATGTGGATGTGGAGTATCACAAAGGCTCCTTGGTTCCACCAGGTCCTGCTGTGTCACAATGGGTCCTGTGGTCCCTGAGGCCCTCCAAAGTCATCGTGGAGGCTTGCTTCCATGAGGTTCCATTATGTGCCAGTGGTCATCTTGGTTCCAGGAGTTTCCTTAGTGTCACAATGCCCTCCATGCTTCCATTAGGCCCTGCTTTGCCACAATGGTCCCCTTGTTTCCATGAGGCCCCGCTGTGTCACAATGGACCTATGGTTCCGTGATGTTGCGTGGTGTCACCGTGCTCTTCTTGAATCCGCAGTGTAACCATGGACCATTGGTTCCATGCGGCCTGGCTGTGTCACAATGGGCTCCTTGATTCCATGATTCCCCACGGTGTCACAATGGAGCCTTGTTTCTAGGAGGTTCTGTACTGTCACAATTGCCTCCTTGATGCCATCAGCCCCTGCAGTGTCACAATGGCTCCTTGGTTCCATGAGGAACACAATAGCTTGGCATAAGCATTGAGCAACAGCTGCTGAACACACCTGGCAACATCTGCTTGCATCAAAAGAGGGCTTCAAGCTGACAATGGCACCAGCAGCTTCCATCTGCAACAGAGACCCAGGAAAGGACAGGCTGTGCCGGTTTGGACAAATGTGGAGGAAAATATCCTCTGATAGAAGGCAGGTTACACCCAGCCCTCCCCCACCAGGTTTTTGGAAAAAAGAACTTTCCTGGGAAGAAAGTGAAAGAGATAAAAACTATTTTTTTAACAAACACACAGGAAAAGGATAGCAATGCTAAATATTAAAAGCTCTCGCTGTGCAGAGAAAGCTGGGATAATTTGAGAGTCCTTCCGTGTTTCGGTGGGGTCTCCTGAAACATCCATAGACAGCGAGGCCCGTGCAAAGAAACAGGGAGCGATTCTTGAGAGAAGTTTCAGAGCTCTTTCTTCTCCAGCCACATGGGCGGGGCACTGCCAAAGAACTGAGCAATCACAGCACAACCAGGGCCCTCCTCGCACAAGGCAACACAAAATAAGCAGTGCTGAACAGGGTTAGGGCACATGTGAGCAGGGAGCAGGGAGACCCCCGTGCCCAGGCCATGCCTCTACCCCAGGGTCCCCTCTCCCATGACCTCATGGCAGGGGGGAGGAACCCCAACACTTCCGTAGGTGTAGTCTCTCTCCTCCTCCTTGCAGCTGGCTCATGGGCCCACATTCAGGGCCCCCACCTCGGGAGAAAATTCTCCCAATGTGCTCTGATGTTGAAAGAGTCAAGAAGAGAAGAAGGGAAAAAAAACCCCCGAAGTCCCAGGAAAACAAAGTTCAACTCTCCATCTCCCTCCAGAGAAAAGGAGCTGAAAACTGGCTAAAAAGAAACAAAGTTGCTTCCTCTGCTCTTGCTGCAAGCAGGATGCAGAGGAGTGTGTATGTGTGTCCTTGAACAAACGCTCTGAGAAGTTTGTCTGGCTTTTTTTTCCTCTCCCCCCTCTCAGGCTCAGTTGAAAGGCACAGAAATGCACAAAGTTCACTTCTGGGCATAGAGCAGCAATAGGGGGATACACATGATAAAGTCACCCCAAGACACAGGGACAGAGAATTCAGTGGAAAGACTCCGAGAATTCTGCTCCCAGAGATCATTCATTCCTGCTCACACTGACCCTTGTAGAAAGGGGACATCGTTCCCGGCAGCCTGTACTGAGCATGTGGCTCCTGAGTGGGGTTTGTTGTTTAGGAAACCTGCTCCGGCTTTTCCATTCTTTCCTTGCAAACAGGAAAACTTCTCCTGGGGCTGTGTGCAGGCAGAGCCCTGAGGAGAGCAGGTGGCACATGGTGCGCTGGGCTGGGACAGCCAGCTGCAGAGCTCAAGGGAAGAAGCCCAAAGTGTCACAATGGCTCCTTGCCTTCACATGCAACACCTGGGTCACAATGGTCTCCTTGATTCCATGAGGCCCCACTGTGTCACAATGGCTCCTTGGTTCCATCAGGTTCCGCAGTGTCACCATGGTCTCTTTTGATCCGCATTGTCATCATGGACAATTGGTTCCATGAGGCCCCGCAGTGTCACAATGGTCCCTTGCTTCCATAGGTTTGATGTTGTAACAAAGGACTCCTTGCTTCTATGAGCTAGCCTGCTTTTTGCAGAGGTGTCTTTGGTTCCAACAAGGCCCCGCTGTGTCTCAGTGCACCCTGGCTTCCATGTGGATGTGGAGTATCACAAAGGCTCCTTGGTTCCACCAGGTCCTGCTGTGTCACAATGGGTCCTGTGGTCCCTGAGGCCCTCCAAAGTCATCATGGATGCTTGCTTCCATGAGGTTCCATTATGTGCCAGTGGTCATCTTGGTTCCAGGAGTTTCCTTAGTGTCACAATGCTCTCCATGCTTCCATTAGGCCCTGCTTTGCCACAATGGTCCCCTTGTTTCCATGAGGCCCCGCTGTGTCACAATGGACCTATGGTTCCGTGATGTTGCGTGGTGTCACTGTGCTCTTCTTGAATCCGCCGTGTAACCATGGACCATTGGTTCCGTGCAGCCGTGTCACAATGGGCTCCTTGATTCCATGATTCCCCACGGTGTCACAATGGAGCCTTGTTTCTAGGAGGTTCTTTACTGTCACAATTGCCTCATTGATGCCATCAGCCCCTGCAGTGTCACAATGGCTCCTTGGTTCCATGAGGAACACAATAGCTTGGCATAAGCATTGAGCAACAGCTGCTGAACACACCTGGCAACATCTGCTTGCATCAAAAGAGTGCTTCAAGCTGACAATGGCACCAGCAGCTTCCATCTGCAACAGAGACCCAGGAAAGGACAGGCTGTGCCGGTTTGGACAAATGTGGAGGAAAATATCCTCTGATAGAAGGCAGGTTACACCCAGCCCTCCCCCACCAGGTTTTTGGAAAAAAGAACTTTCCTGGGAAGAAAGTGAAAGAGATAAAAACTATTTTTTTAACAAACACACAGGAAAAGGATAACAATGCTAAATATTAAAACCTCTCGCTGTGCAGAGAAAGCTGGGATAATTTGAGAGTCCTTCTGTGTTTCGGTGGGGTCTCCTGAAACATCCATAGACAGCGAGGCCCGTGCAAAGAAACAGGGAGCGATTCTTGAGAGAAGTTTCAGAGCTCTTTCTTCTCCAGCCACATGGGCGGGGCACTGCCAAAGAACTGAGCAATCACAGCACAACCAGGGCCCTCCTCGCACAGGGCAACACAAAATAAGCAGTGCTGAACAGGATTAGGGCACATGTGAGCAGGGAGCAGGGAGACCCCCCGTGCCCAGGCCATGCCTCTACCCCAGGGTCCCCTCTCCCATGACCTCATGGCAGGGGGGAGGAACCCCAACACTTCCGTAGGTGTAGTCTCTCTCCTCCTCCTTGCAGCTGGCTCATGGGCCCACATTCAGGGCCCCAACCTCGGGAGAAAATTCTCCCAATGTGCTCTGATGTTGAAAGAGTCAAGAAGAGGAGAAGGGAAAAAAACCCCCAAAGTCCCAGGAAAACAAAGTTCAACTCTCCATCTCCCCCCAGAGAAAAAGAGCTGAAAACTGGCTAAAAAGAAACAAGGTTGCTTCCTCCACTCTTGCTGCAAGCAGGATGCAGAGGAGTGTGTATGTGTGTCCTTGAACAAACGCTCTGAGAAGTTTGTCCGGTTTTTTTTCCTCTCCCCCCTCTCAGGCTCAGTTGAAAGGCACAGAAATGCACAAAGTTCACTTCTGGGCATAGAGCAGCAATAGGGGATACACACAATAAAGTCACCCCAAGACACAGGGACAGAGAATTCAGTGGAAAGACTCCGAGAATTCTGCTCCCAGAGATCATTCATTCCTGCTCACACTGACCCTTGTAGAAAGGGGACATCGTTCCAGGCAGCCTGTACTGAGCATGTGGCTCCTGAGTGGGGTTTGTTGTTTAGGAAACCTGCTCCGGCTTTTCCATTCTTTCCTTGCAAACAGGAAAACTTCTCCTGGGGCTGTGTGCAGGCAGAGCCCTGAGGAGAGCAGGTGGCACATGGTGCGCTGGGCTGGGACAGCCAGCTGCAGAGCTCAAGGGAAGAAGCCCAAAGTGTCACAATGGCTCCTTGCCTTCCCATGCAACACCTGGGTCACAATGGTCTCCTTGATTCCATGAGGCCCCACTGTGTCACAATGGCTCCTTGGTTCCATCAGGTTCCGCAGTGTCACCATGGTCTCTTTTGATCCGCACTGTCATCATGGACAATTGGTTCCATGAGGCCCCGCAGTGTCACAATGGTCCCTTGCTTCCATAGCTTTGATGTTGTAACAATGGACTCCTTGCTTCTATGAGCTAGCCTGCTTTTTGCAGAGGTGTCTTTGGTTCCAACAAGGCCCCGCTGTGTCTCAGTGCACCCTGGCTTCCATGTGGATGTGGAGTATCACAAAGGCTCCTTGGTTCCACCAGGTCCTGCTGTGTCACAATGGGTCCTGTGGTCCCTGAGGCCCTCCAAAGTCATCGTGGAGGCTTGCTTCCATGAGGTTCCATTATGTGCCAGTGGTCATCTTGGTTCCAGGAGTTTCCTTAGTGTCACAATGCCCTCCATGCTTCCATTAGGCCCTGCTTTGCCACAATGGTCCCCTTGTTTCCATGAGGCCCCGCTGTGTCACAATGGACCTATGGTTCCGTGATGTTGCGTGGTGTCACCGTGCTCTTCTTGAATCCGCAGTGTAACCATGGACCATTGGTTCCATGCGGCCTGGCTGTGTCACAATGGGCTCCTTGATTCCATGATTCCCCACGGTGTCACAATGGAGCCTTGTTTCTAGGAGGTTCTGTACTGTCACAATTGCCTCCTTGATGCCATCAGCCCCTGCAGTGTCACAATGGCTCCTTGGTTCCATGAGGAACACAATAGCTTGGCATAAGCATTGAGCAACAGCTGCTGAACACACCTGGCAACATCTGCTTGCATCAAAAGAGGGCTTCAAGCTGACAATGGCACCAGCAGCTTCCATCTGCAACAGAGACCCAGGAAAGGACAGGCTGTGCCGGTTTGGACAAATGTGGAGGAAAATATCCTCTGATAGAAGGCAGGTTACACCCAGCCCTCCCCCACCAGGTTTTTGGAAAAAAGAACTTTCCTGGGAAGAAAGTGAAAGAGATAAAAACTATTTTTTTAACAAACACACAGGAAAAGGATAGCAATGCTAAATATTAAAACCTCTCGCTGTGCAGAGAAAGCTGGGATAATTTGAGAGTCCTTCCGTGTTTCGGTGGGGTCTCCTGAAACATCCATAGACAGCGAGGCCCGTGCAAAGAAACAGGGAGCGATTCTTGAGAGAAGTTTCAGAGCTCTTTCTTCTCCAGCCACATGGGCGGGGCACTGCCAAAGAACTGAGCAATCACAGCACAACCAGGGCCCTCCTCGCACAAGGCAACACAAAATAAGCAGTGCTGAACAGGGTTAGGGCACATGTGAGCAGGGAGCAGGGAGACCCCCGTGCCCAGGCCATGCCTCTACCCCAGGGTCCCCTCTCCCATGACCTCATGGCAGGGGGGAGGAACCCCAACACTTCCGTAGGTGTAGTCTCTCTCCTCCTCCTTGCAGCTGGCTCATGGGCCCACATTCAGGGCCCCCACCTCGGGAGAAAATTCTCCCAATGTGCTCTGATGTTGAAAGAGTCAAGAAGAGAAGAAGGGAAAAAAAACCCCCGAAGTCCCAGGAAAACAAAGTTCAACTCTCCATCTCCCTCCAGAGAAAAGGAGCTGAAAACTGGCTAAAAAGAAACAAAGTTGCTTCCTCTGCTCTTGCTGCAAGCAGGATGCAGAGGAGTGTGTATGTGTGTCCTTGAACAAACGCTCTGAGAAGTTTGTCTGGCTTTTTTTTCCTCTCCCCCCTCTCAGGCTCAGTTGAAAGGCACAGAAATGCACAAAGTTCACTTCTGGGCATAGAGCAGCAATAGGGGGATACACATGATAAAGTCACCCCAAGACACAGGGACAGAGAATTCAGTGGAAAGACTCCGAGAATTCTGCTCCCAGAGATCATTCATTCCTGCTCACACTGACCCTTGTAGAAAGGGGACATCGTTCCCGGCAGCCTGTACTGAGCATGTGGCTCCTGAGTGGGGTTTGTTGTTTAGGAAACCTGCTCCGGCTTTTCCATTCTTTCCTTGCAAACAGGAAAACTTCTCCTGGGGCTGTGTGCAGGCAGAGCCCTGAGGAGAGCAGGTGGCACATGGTGCGCTGGGCTGGGACAGCCAGCTGCAGAGCTCAAGGGAAGAAGCCCAAAGTGTCACAATGGCTCCTTGCCTTCCCATGCAACACCTGGGTCACAATGGTCTCCTTGATTCCATGAGGCCCCACTGTGTCACAATGGCTCCTTGGTTCCATCAGGTTCCGCAGTGTCACCATGGTCTCTTTTGATCCGCATTGTCATCATGGACAATTGGTTCCATGAGGCCCCGCAGTGTCACAATGGTCCCTTGCTTCCATAGGTTTGATGTTGTAACAAAGGACTCCTTGCTTCTATGAGCTAGCCTGCTTTTTGCAGAGGTGTCTTTGGTTCCAACAAGGCCCCGCTGTGTCTCAGTGCACCCTGGCTTCCATGTGGATGTGGAGTATCACAAAGGCTCCTTGGTTCCACCAGGTCCTGCTGTGTCACAATGGGTCCTGTGGTCCCTGAGGCCCTCCAAAGTCATCATGGATGCTTGCTTCCATGAGGTTCCATTATGTGCCAGTGGTCATCTTGGTTCCAGGAGTTTCCTTAGTGTCACAATGCTCTCCATGCTTCCATTAGGCCCTGCTTTGCCACAATGGTCCCCTTGTTTCCATGAGGCCCCGCTGTGTCACAATGGACCTATGGTTCCGTGATGTTGCGTGGTGTCACTGTGCTCTTCTTGAATCCGCCGTGTAACCATGGACCATTGGTTCCGTGCAGCCGTGTCACAATGGGCTCCTTGATTCCATGATTCCCCACGGTGTCACAATGGAGCCTTGTTTCTAGGAGGTTCTTTACTGTCACAATTGCCTCATTGATGCCATCAGCCCCTGCAGTGTCACAATGGCTCCTTGGTTCCATGAGGAACACAATAGCTTGGCATAAGCATTGAGCAACAGCTGCTGAACACACCTGGCAACATCTGCTTGCATCAAAAGAGTGCTTCAAGCTGACAATGGCACCAGCAGCTTCCATCTGCAACAGAGACCCAGGAAAGGACAGGCTGTGCCGGTTTGGACAAATGTGGAGGAAAATATCCTCTGATAGAAGGCAGGTTACACCCAGCCCTCCCCCACCAGGTTTTTGGAAAAAAGAACTTTCCTGGGAAGAAAGTGAAAGAGATAAAAACTATTTTTTTAACAAACACACAGGAAAAGGATAACAATGCTAAATATTAAAACCTCTCGCTGTGCAGAGAAAGCTGGGATAATTTGAGAGTCCTTCTGTGTTTCGGTGGGGTCTCCTGAAACATCCATAGACAGCGAGGCCCGTGCAAAGAAACAGGGAGCGATTCTTGAGAGAAGTTTCAGAGCTCTTTCTTCTCCAGCCACATGGGCGGGGCACTGCCAAAGAACTGAGCAATCACAGCACAACCAGGGCCCTCCTCGCACAGGGCAACACAAAATAAGCAGTGCTGAACAGGATTAGGGCACATGTGAGCAGGGAGCAGGGAGACCCCCCGTGCCCAGGCCATGCCTCTACCCCAGGGTCCCCTCTCCCATGACCTCATGGCAGGGGGGAGGAACCCCAACACTTCCGTAGGTGTAGTCTCTCTCCTCCTCCTTGCAGCTGGCTCATGGGCCCACATTCAGGGCCCCAACCTCGGGAGAAAATTCTCCCAATGTGCTCTGATGTTGAAAGAGTCAAGAAGAGGAGAAGGGAAAAAAACCCCCAAAGTCCCAGGAAAACAAAGTTCAACTCTCCATCTCCCCCCAGAGAAAAAGAGCTGAAAACTGGCTAAAAAGAAACAAGGTTGCTTCCTCCACTCTTGCTGCAAGCAGGATGCAGAGGAGTGTGTATGTGTGTCCTTGAACAAACGCTCTGAGAAGTTTGTCCGGTTTTTTTTCCTCTCCCCCCTCTCAGGCTCAGTTGAAAGGCACAGAAATGCACAAAGTTCACTTCTGGGCATAGAGCAGCAATAGGGGATACACACAATAAAGTCACCCCAAGACACAGGGACAGAGAATTCAGTGGAAAGACTCCGAGAATTCTGCTCCCAGAGATCATTCATTCCTGCTCACACTGACCCTTGTAGAAAGGGGACATCGTTCCAGGCAGCCTGTACTGAGCATGTGGCTCCTGAGTAGGGTTTGTTGTTTAGGAAACCTGCTCCGGCTTTTCCATTCTTTCCTTGCAAACAGGAAAACTTCTCCTGGGGCTGTGTGCAGGCAGAGCCCTGAGGAGAGCAGGTGGCACATGGTGCGCTGGGCTGGGACAGCCAGCTGCAGAGCTCAAGGGAAGAAGCCCAAAGTGTCACAATGGCTCCTTGCCTTCCCATGCAACACCTGGGTCACAATGGTCTCCTTGATTCCATGAGGCCCCACTGTGTCACAATGGCTCCTTGGTTCCATCAGGTTCCGCAGTGTCACCATGGTCTCTTTTGATCCGCACTGTCATCATGGACAATTGGTTCCATGAGGCCCCGCAGTGTCACAATGGTCCCTTGCTTCCATAGCTTTGATGTTGTAACAATGGACTCCTTGCTTCTATGAGCTAGCCTGCTTTTTGCAGAGGTGTCTTTGGTTCCAACAAGGCCCCGCTGTGTCTCAGTGCACCCTGGCTTCCATGTGGATGTGGAGTATCACAAAGGCTCCTTGGTTCCACCAGGTCCTGCTGTGTCACAATGGGTCCTGTGGTCCCTGAGGCCCTCCAAAGTCATCGTGGAGGCTTGCTTCCATGAGGTTCCATTATGTGCCAGTGGTCATCTTGGTTCCAGGAGTTTCCTTAGTGTCACAATGCCCTCCATGCTTCCATTAGGCCCTGCTTTGCCACAATGGTCCCCTTGTTTCCATGAGGCCCCGCTGTGTCACAATGGACCTATGGTTCCGTGATGTTGCGTGGTGTCACCGTGCTCTTCTTGAATCCGCCGTGTAACCATGGACCATTGGTTCCATGCAGCCGTGTCACAATGGGCTCCTTGATTCCATGATTCCCCACGGTGTCACAATGGAGCCTTGTTTCTAGGAGGTTCTGTACTGTCACAATTGCCTCCTTGATGCCATCAGCCCCTGCAGTGTCACAATGGCTCCTTGGTTCCATGAGGAACACAATAGCTTGGCATAAGCATTGAGCAACAGCTGCTGAACACACCTGGCAACATCTGCTTGCATCAAAAGAGGGCTTCAAGCTGACAATGGCACCAGCAGCTTCCATCTGCAACAGAGACCCAGGAAAGGACAGGCTGTGCCGGTTTGGACAAATGTGGAGGAAAATATCCTCTGATAGAAGGCAGGTTACACCCAGCCCTCCCCCACCAGGTTTTTGGAAAAAAGAACTTTCCTGGGAAGAAAGTGAAAGAGATAAAAACTATTTTTTTAACAAACACACAGGAAAAGGATAACAATGCTAAATATTAAAACCTCTCGCTGTGCAGAGAAAGCTGGGATAATTTGAGAGTCCTTCTGTGTTTCGGTGGGGTCTCCTGAAACATCCATAGACAGCGAGGCCCGTGCAAAGAAACAGGGAGCGATTCTTGAGAGAAGTTTCAGAGCTCTTTCTTCTCCAGCCACATGGGCGGGGCACTGCCAAAGAACTGAGCAATCACAGCACAACCAGGGCCCTCCTCGCACAGGGCAACACAAAATAAGCAGTGCTGAACAGGATTAGGGCACATGTGAGCAGGGAGCAGGGAGACCCCCCGTGCCCAGGCCATGCCTCTACCCCAGGGTCCCCTCTCCCATGACCTCATGGCAGGGGGGAGGAACCCCAACACTTCCGTAGGTGTAGTCTCTCTCCTCCTCCTTGCAGCTGGCTCATGGGCCCACATTCAGGGCCCCAACCTCGGGAGAAAATTCTCCCAATGTGCTCTGATGTTGAAAGAGTCAAGAAGAGGAGAAGGGAAAAAAACCCCCAAAGTCCCAGGAAAACAAAGTTCAACTCTCCATCTCCCCCCAGAGAAAAAGAGCTGAAAACTGGCTAAAAAGAAACAAGGTTGCTTCCTCCACTCTTGCTGCAAGCAGGATGCAGAGGAGTGTGTATGTGTGTCCTTGAACAAACGCTCTGAGAAGTTTGTCCGGTTTTTTTTCCTCTCCCCCCTCTCAGGCTCAGTTGAAAGGCACAGAAATGCACAAAGTTCACTTCTGGGCATAGAGCAGCAATAGGGGATACACACAATAAAGTCACCCCAAGACACAGGGACAGAGAATTCAGTGGAAAGACTCCGAGAATTCTGCTCCCAGAGATCATTCATTCCTGCTCACACTGACCCTTGTAGAAAGGGGACATCGTTCCAGGCAGCCTGTACTGAGCATGTGGCTCCTGAGTAGGGTTTGTTGTTTAGGAAACCTGCTCCGGCTTTTCCATTCTTTCCTTGCAAACAGGAAAACTTCTCCTGGGGCTGTGTGCAGGCAGAGCCCTGAGGAGAGCAGGTGGCACATGGTGCGCTGGGCTGGGACAGCCAGCTGCAGAGCTCAAGGGAAGAAGCCCAAAGTGTCACAATGGCTCCTTGCCTTCCCATGCAACACCTGGGTCACAATGGTCTCCTTGATTCCATGAGGCCCCACTGTGTCACAATGGCTCCTTGGTTCCATCAGGTTCCGCAGTGTCACCATGGTCTCTTTTGATCCGCACTGTCATCATGGACAATTGGTTCCATGAGGCCCCGCAGTGTCACAATGGTCCCTTGCTTCCATAGCTTTGATGTTGTAACAATGGACTCCTTGCTTCTATGAGCTAGCCTGCTTTTTGCAGAGGTGTCTTTGGTTCCAACAAGGCCCCGCTGTGTCTCAGTGCACCCTGGCTTCCATGTGGATGTGGAGTATCACAAAGGCTCCTTGGTTCCACCAGGTCCTGCTGTGTCACAATGGGTCCTGTGGTCCCTGAGGCCCTCCAAAGTCATCGTGGAGGCTTGCTTCCATGAGGTTCCATTATGTGCCAGTGGTCATCTTGGTTCCAGGAGTTTCCTTAGTGTCACAATGCCCTCCATGCTTCCATTAGGCCCTGCTTTGCCACAATGGTCCCCTTGTTTCCATGAGGCCCCGCTGTGTCACAATGGACCTATGGTTCCGTGATGTTGCGTGGTGTCACCGTGCTCTTCTTGAATCCGCCGTGTAACCATGGACCATTGGTTCCATGCAGCCGTGTCACAATGGGCTCCTTGATTCCATGATTCCCCACGGTGTCACAATGGAGCCTTGTTTCTAGGAGGTTCTGTACTGTCACAATTGCCTCCTTGATGCCATCAGCCCCTGCAGTGTCACAATGGCTCCTTGGTTCCATGAGGAACACAATAGCTTGGCATAAGCATTGAGCAACAGCTGCTGAACACACCTGGCAACATCTGCTTGCATCAAAAGAGTGCTTCAAGCTGACAATGGCACCAGCAGCTTCCATCTGCAACAGAGACCCAGGAAAGGACAGGCTGTGCCGGTTTGGACAAATTTGGAGGAAAATATCCTCTGATAGAAGGCAGGTTACACCCAGCCCTCCCCCACCAGGTTTTTGGAAAAAAGAACTTTCCTGGGAAGAAAGTGAAAGAGATAAAAACTATTTTTTTAACAAACACACAGGAAAAGGATAACAATGCTAAATATTAAAACCTCTCGCTGTGCAGAGAAAGCTGGGATAATTTGAGAGTCCTTCTGTGTTTCGGTGGGGTCTCCTGAAACATCCATAGACAGCGAGGCCCGTGCAAAGAAACAGGGAGCCATTCTTGAGAGAAGTTTCAGAGCTCTTTCTTCTCCAGCCACATGGGCGGGGCACTGCCAAAGAACTGAGCAATCACAGCACAACCAGGGCCCTCCTCGCACAGGGCAACACAAAATAAGCAGTGCTGAACAGGATTAGGGCACATGTGAGCAGGGAGCAGGGAGACCCCCGTGCCCAGGCCATGCCTCTACCCCAGGGTCCCCTCTCCCATGACCTCATGGCAGGGGGGAGGAACCCCAACACTTCCGTAGGTGCAGTCTCTCTCCTCCTCCTTGCAGCTGGCTCATGGGCCCACATTCAGGGCCCCCACCTCGGGAGAAAATTCTCCCAATGTGCTCTGATGTTGAAAGAGTCAAGAAGAGAAGAAGGGAAAAAAAAACCCCGAAGTCCCAGGAAAACAAAGTTCAACTCTCCATCTCCCCCCAGAGAAAAGGAGCTGAAAATTGGCTAAAAAGAAACAAAGTTGCTTCCCTCTGCTCTTGCTGCAAGCAGGATGCAGAGGAGTGTGTATGTGTGTCCTTGAACAAACGCTCTGAGAAGTTTGTCCGGTTTTTTTTCCTCTCCCCCCTCTCAGGCTCAGTTGAAAGGCACAGAAATGCACAAAGTTCACTTCTGGGCATAGAGCAGCAATAGGGGATACACATGATAAAGTCACCCCAAGACACAGGGACAGAGAATTCAGTGGAAAGACTCCGAGAATTCTGCTCCCAGAGATCATTCCTGCTCACACTGACCCTTGTAGAAAGGGGACATCGTTCCAGGCAGCCTGTACTGAGCATGTGGCTCCTGAGTGGGGTTTGTTGTTTAGGAAAACTGCTCCGGCTTTTCCATTCTTTCCTTGCAAACAGGAAAACTTCTCCTGGGGCTGTGTGCAGGCAGAGCCCTGAGGAGAGCAGGTGGCACATGGTGCGCTGGGCTGGGACAGCCAGCTGCAGAGCTCAAGGGAAGAAGCCCAAAGTGTCACAATGGCTCCTTGCCTTCCCATGCAACACCTGGGTCACAATGGTCTCCTTGATTCCATGAGGCCCCACTGTGTCACAATGGCTCCTTGGTTCCATCAGGTTCCGCAGTGTCACCATGGTCTCTTTTGATCCGCACTGTCATCATGGACAATTGGTTCCATGAGGCCCCGCAGTGTCACAATGGTCCCTTGCTTCCATAGCTTTGATGTTGTAACAAAGGACTCCTTGCTTCTATGAGCTAGCCTGCTTTTTGCAGAGGTGTCTTTGGTTCCAACAAGGCCCCGCTGTGTCTCAGTGCACCCTGGCTTCCATGTGGATGTGGAGTATCACAAAGGCTCCTTGGTTCCACCAGGTCCTGCTGTGTCACAATGGGTCCTGTGGTCCCTGAGGCCCTCCAAAGTCATCATGGATGCTTGCTTCCATGAGGTTCCATTATGTGCCAGTGGTCATCTTGGTTCCAGGAGTTTCCTTAGTGTCACAATGCTCTCCATGTTTCCATGATTCCCCACAATGTCACAATGCTCTCCAGGCTTCCATTAGGCCCTGCTTTGCCACAATGGTCCCCTTGTTTCCATGCGGCCTTGCTGTGTCACAATGGACCTATGGTTCCGTGATGTTGCGTGGTGTCACTGTGCTCTTCTTGAATCCGCCGTGTAACCATGGACCATTGGTTCCGTGCAGCCGTGTCACAATGGGCTCCTTGATTCCATGATTCCCCACGGTGTCACAATGGAGCCTTGTTTCTAGGAGGTTCTTTACTGTCACAATTGCCTCATTGATGCCATCAGCCCCTGCAGTGTCACAATGGCTCCTTGGTTCCATGAGGAACACAATAGCTTGGCATAAGCATTGAGCAACAGCTGCTGAACACACCTGGCAACATCTGCTTGCATCAAAAGAGTGCTTCAAGCTGACAATGGCACCAGCAGCTTCCATCTGCAACAGAGACCCAGGAAAGGACAGGCTGTGCCGGTTTGGACAAATGTGGAGGAAAATATCCTCTGATAGAAGGCAGGTTACACCCAGCCCTCCCCCACCAGGTTTTTGGAAAAAAGAACTTTCCTGGGAAGAAAGTGAAAGAGATAAAAACTATTTTTTTAACAAACACACAGGAAAAGGATAACAATGCTAAATATTAAAACCTCTCGCTGTGCAGAGAAAGCTGGGATAATTTGAGAGTCCTTCTGTGTTTCGGTGGGGTCTCCTGAAACATCCATAGACAGCGAGGCCCGTGCAAAGAAACAGGGAGCGATTCTTGAGAGAAGTTTCAGAGCTCTTTCTTCTCCAGCCACATGGGCGGGGCACTGCCAAAGAACTGAGCAATCACGGCACAACCAGGGCCCTCCTCGCACAGGGCAACACAAAATAAGCAGTGCTGAACAGGGTTAGGGCACATGTGAGCAGGGAGCAGGGAGACCCCCCGTGCCCAGGCCATGCCTCTACCCCAGGGTCCCCTCTCCCATGACCTCATGGCAGGGGGGAGGAACCCCAACACTTCCGTAGGTGTAGTCTCTCTCCTCCTCCTTGCAGCTGGCTCATGGGCCCACATTCAGGGCCCCAACCTCGGGAGAAAATTCTCCCAATGTGCTCTGATGTTGAAAGAGTCAAGAAGAGGAGAAGGGAAAAAAACCCCCAAAGTCCCAGGAAAACAAAGTTCAACTCTCCATCTCCCCCCAGAGAAAAAGAGCTGAAAACTGGCTAAAAAGAAACAAGGTTGCTTCCTCCACTCTTGCTGCAAGCAGGATGCAGAGGAGTGTGTATGTGTGTCCTTGAACAAACGCTCTGAGAAGTTTGTCCGGTTTTTTTTCCTCTCCCCCCTCTCAGGCTCAGTTGAAAGGCACAGAAATGCACAAAGTTCACTTCTGGGCATAGAGCAGCAATAGGGGATACACACAATAAAGTCACCCCAAGACACAGGGACAGAGAATTCAGTGGAAAGACTCCGAGAATTCTGCTCCCAGAGATCATTCATTCCTGCTCACACTGACCCTTGTAGAAAGGGGACATCGTTCCAGGCAGCCTGTACTGAGCATGTGGCTCCTGAGTAGGGTTTGTTGTTTAGGAAACCTGCTCCAGCTTTTCCATTCTTTCCTTGCAAACAGGAAAACTTCTCCTGGGGCTGTGTGCAGGCAGAGCCCTGAGGAGAGCAGGTGGCACATGGTGCGCTGGGCTGGGACAGCCAGCTGCAGAGCTCAAGGGAAGAAGCCCAAAGTGTCACAATGGCTCCTTGCCTTCCCATGCAACACCTGGGTCACAATGGTCTCCTTGATTCCATGAGGCCCCACTGTGTCACAATGGCTCCTTGGTTCCATCAGGTTCCGCAGTGTCACCATGGTCTCTTTTGATCCGCATTGTCATCATGGACAATTGGTTCCATGAGGCCCCGCAGTGTCACAATGGTCCCTTGCTTCCATAGCTTTGATGTTGTAACAATGGACTCCTTGCTTCTATGAGCTAGCCTGCTTTTTGCAGAGGTGTCTTTGGTTCCAACAAGGCCCCGCTGTGTCTCAGTGCACCCTGGCTTCCATGTGGATCTGGAGTATCACAAAGGCTCCTTGGTTCCACCAGGTCCTGCTGTGTCACAATGGGTCCTGTGGTCCCTGAGGCCCTCCAAAGTCATCATGGATGCTTGCTTCCATGAGGTTCCATTATGTGCCAGTGGTCATCTTGGTTCCAGGAGTTTCCTTAGTGTCACAATGCTCTCCATGTTTCCATGATTCCCCACAATGTCACAATGCTCTCCAGGCTTCCATTAGGCCCTGCTTTGCCACAATGGTCCCCTTGTTTCCATGCGGCCTTGCTGTGTCACAATGGACCTATGGTTCCGTGATGTTGCGTGGTGTCACTGTGCTCTTCTTGAATCCGCCGTGTAACCATGGACCATTGGTTCCGTGCAGCCGTGTCACAATGGGCTCCTTGATTCCATGATTCCCCACGGTGTCACAATGGAGCCTTGTTTCTAGGAGGTTCTTTACTGTCACAATTGCCTCATTGATGCCATCAGCCCCTGCAGTGTCACAATGGCTCCTTGGTTCCATGAGGAACACAATAGCTTGGCATAAGCATTGAGCAACAGCTGCTGAACACACCTGGCAACATCTGCTTGCATCAAAAGAGTGCTTCAAGCTGACAATGGCACCAGCAGCTTCCATCTGCAACAGAGACCCAGGAAAGGACAGGCTGTGCCGGTTTGGACAAATGTGGAGGAAAATATCCTCTGATAGAAGGCAGGTTACACCCAGCCCTCCCCCACCAGGTTTTTGGAAAAAAGAACTTTCCTGGGAAGAAAGTGAAAGAGATAAAAACTATTTTTTTAACAAACACACAGGAAAAGGATAACAATGCTAAATATTAAAACCTCTCGCTGTGCAGAGAAAGCTGGGATAATTTGAGAGTCCTTCTGTGTTTCGGTGGGGTCTCCTGAAACATCCATAGACAGCGAGGCCCGTGCAAAGAAACAGGGAGCGATTCTTGAGAGAAGTTTCAGAGCTCTTTCTTCTCCAGCCACATGGGCGGGGCACTGCCAAAGAACTGAGCAATCACGGCACAACCAGGGCCCTCCTCGCACAGGGCAACACAAAATAAGCAGTGCTGAACAGGGTTAGGGCACATGTGAGCAGGGAGCAGGGAGACCCCCCGTGCCCAGGCCATGCCTCTACCCCAGGGTCCCCTCTCCCATGACCTCATGGCAGGGGGGAGGAACCCCAACACTTCCGTAGGTGTAGTCTCTCTCCTCCTCCTTGCAGCTGGCTCATGGGCCCACATTCAGGGCCCCAACCTCGGGAGAAAATTCTCCCAATGTGCTCTGATGTTGAAAGAGTCAAGAAGAGGAGAAGGGAAAAAAACCCCCAAAGTCCCAGGAAAACAAAGTTCAACTCTCCATCTCCCCCCAGAGAAAAAGAGCTGAAAACTGGCTAAAAAGAAACAAGGTTGCTTCCTCCACTCTTGCTGCAAGCAGGATGCAGAGGAGTGTGTATGTGTGTCCTTGAACAAACGCTCTGAGAAGTTTGTCTGGCTTTTTTTTCCTCTCCCCCCTCTCAGGCTCAGTTGAAAGGCACAGAAATGCACAAAGTTCACTTCTGGGCATAGAGCAGCAATAGGGGATACACACAATAAAGTCACCCCAAGACACAGGGACAGAGAATTCAGTGGAAAGACTCCGAGAATTCTGCTCCCAGAGATCATTCATTCCTGCTCACACTGACCCTTGTAGAAAGGGGACATCGTTCCAGGCAGCCTGTACTGAGCATGTGGCTCCTGAGTAGGGTTTGTTGTTTAGGAAACCTGCTCCGGCTTTTCCATTCTTTCCTTGCAAACAGGAAAACTTCTCCTGGGGCTGTGTGCAGGCAGAGCCCTGAGGAGAGCAGGTGGCACATGGTGCGCTGGGCTGGGACAGCCAGCTGCAGAGCTCAAGGGAAGAAGCCCAAAGTGTCACAATGGCTCCTTGCCTTCCCATGCAACACCTGGGTCACAATGGTCTCCTTGATTCCATGAGGCCCCACTGTGTCACAATGGCTCCTTGGTTCCATCAGGTTCCGCAGTGTCACCATGGTCTCTTTTGATCCGCATTGTCATCATGGACAATTGGTTCCATGAGGCCCCGCAGTGTCACAATGGTCCCTTGGTTCCATAGCTTTGATGTTGTAACAATGGACTCCTTGCTTCTATGAGCTAGCCTGCTTTTTGCAGAGGTGTCTTTGGTTCCAACAAGGCCCCGCTGTGTCTCAGTGCACCCTGGCTTCCATGTGGATCTGGAGTATCACAAAGGCTCCTTGGTTCCACCAGGTCCTGCTGTGTCACAATGGGTCCTGTGGTCCCTGAGGCCCTCCAAAGTCATCGTGGAGGCTTGCTTCCATGAGGTTCCATTATGTGCCAGTGGTCATCTTGGTTCCAGGAGTTTCCTTAGTGTCACAATGCCCTCCATGCTTCCATTAGGCCCTGCTTTGCCACAATGGTCCCCTTGTTTCCATGAGGCCCCGCTGTGTCACAATGGACCTATGGTTCCGTGATGTTGCGTGGTGTCACCGTGCTCTTCTTGAATCCGCCGTGTAACCATGGACCATTGGTTCCATGCAGCCGTGTCACAATGGGCTCCTTGATTCCATGATTCCCCACGGTGTCACAATGGAGCCTTGTTTCTAGGAGGTTCTGTACTGTCACAATTGCCTCCTTGATGCCATCAGCCCCTGCAGTGTCACAATGGCTCCTTGGTTCCATGAGGAACACAATAGCTTGGCATAAGCATTGAGCAACAGCTGCTGAACACACCTGGCAACATCTGCTTGCATCAAAAGAGGGCTTCAAGCTGACAATGGCACCAGCAGCTTCCATCTGCAACAGAGACCCAGGAAAGGACAGGCTGTGCCGGTTTGGACAAATTTGGAGGAAAATATCCTCTGATAGAAGGCAGGTTACACCCAGCCCTCCCCCACCAGGTTTTTGGAAAAAAGAACTTTCCTGGGAAGAAAGTGAAAGAGATAAAAACTATTTTTTTAACAAACACACAGGAAAAGGATAACAATGCTAAATATTAAAAGCTCTCGCTGTGCAGAGAAAGCTGGGATAATTTGAGAGTCCTTCTGTGTTTCGGTGGGGTCTCCTGAAACATCCATAGACAGCGAGGCCCGTGCAAAGAAACAGGGAGCCATTCTTGAGAGAAGTTTCAGAGCTCTTTCTTCTCCAGCCACATGGGCGGGGCACTGCCAAAGAACTGAGCAATCACAGCACAACCAGGGCCCTCCTCGCACAGGGCAACACAAAATAAGCAGTGCTGAACAGGATTAGGGCACATGTGAGCAGGGAGCAGGGAGACCCCCGTGCCCAGGCCATGCCTCTACCCCAGGGTCCCCTCTCCCATGACCTCATGGCAGGGGGGAGGAACCCCAACACTTCCGTAGGTGCAGTCTCTCTCCTCCTCCTTGCAGCTGGCTCATGGGCCCACATTCAGGGCCCCCACCTCGGGAGAAAATTCTCCCAATGTGCTCTGATGTTGAAAGAGTCAAGAAGAGAAGAAGGGAAAAAAAACCCCCGAAGTCCCAGGAAAACAAAGTTCAACTCTCCATCTCCCCCCAGAGAAAAGGAGCTGAAAATTGGCTAAAAAGAAACAAAGTTGCTTCCCTCTGCTCTTGCTGCAAGCAGGATGCAGAGGAGTGTGTGTGTCCTTGAACAAACGCTCTGAGAAGTTTGTCCGGTTTTTTTTCCTCTCCCCCCTCTCAGGCTCAGTTGAAAGGCACAGAAATGCACAAAGTTCACTTCTGGGCATAGAGCAGCAATAGGGGATACACATGATAAAGTCACCCCAAGACACAGGGACAGAGAATTCAGTGGAAAGACTCCGAGAATTCTGCTCCCAGAGATCATTCCTGCTCACACTGACCCTTGTAGAAAGGGGACATCGTTCCAGGCAGCCTGTACTGAGCATGTGGCTCCTGAGTGGGGTTTGTTGTTTAGGAAAACTGCTCCGGCTTTTCCATTCTTTCCTTGCAAACAGGAAAACTTCTCCTGGGGCTGTGTGCAGGCAGAGCCCTGAGGAGAGCAGGTGGCACATGGTGCGCTGGGCTGGGACAGCCAGCTGCAGAGCTCAAGGGAAGAAGCCCAAAGTGTCACAATGGCTCCTTGCCTTCACATGCAACACCTGGGTCACAATGGTCTCCTTGATTCCATGAGGCCCCACTGTGTCACAATGGCTCCTTGGTTCCATCAGGTTCCGCAGTGTCACCATGGTCTCTTTTGATCCGCACTGTCATCATGGACAATTGGTTCCATGAGGCCCCGCAGTGTCACAATGGTCCCTTGCTTCCATAGCTTTTATGTTGTAACAAAGGACTCCTTGCTTCTATGAGCTAGCCTGCTTTTTGCAGAGGTGTCTTTGGTTCCAACAAGGCCCCGCTGTGTCTCAGTGCACCCTGGCTTCCATGTGGATGTGGAGTATCACAAAGGCTCCTTGGTTCCACCAGGTCCTGCTGTGTCACAATGGGTCCTGTGGTCCCTGAGGCCCTCCAAAGTCATCATGGATGCTTGCTTCCATGAGGTTCCATTATGTGCCAGTGGTCATCTTGGTTCCAGGAGTTTCCTTAGTGTCACAATGCTCTCCATGTTTCCATGATTCCCCACAATGTCACAATGCTCTCCAGGCTTCCATTAGGCCCTGCTTTGCCACAATGGTCCCCTTGTTTCCATGCGGCCTTGCTGTGTCACAATGGACCTATGGTTCCGTGATGTTGCGTGGTGTCACCGTGCTCTTCTTGAATCCGCCGTGTAACCATGGACCATTGGTTCCGTGCAGCCGTGTCACAATGGGCTCCTTGATTCCATGATTCCCCACGGTGTCACAATGGAGCCTTGTTTCTAGGAGGTTCTTTACTGTCACAATTGCCTCATTGATGCCATCAGCCCCTGCAGTGTCACAATGGCTCCTTGGTTCCATGAGGAACACAATAGCTTGGCATAAGCATTGAGCAACAGCTGCTGAACACACCTGGCAACATCTGCTTGCATCAAAAGAGTGCTTCAAGCTGACAATGGCACCAGCAGCTTCCATCTGCAACAGAGACCCAGGAAAGGACAGGCTGTGCCGGTTTGGACAAATGTGGAGGAAAATATCCTCTGATAGAAGGCAGGTTACACCCAGCCCTCCCCCACCAGGTTTTTGGAAAAAAGAACTTTCCTGGGAAGAAAGTGAAAGAGATAAAAACTATTTTTTTAACAAACACACAGGAAAAGGATAACAATGCTAAATATTAAAACCTCTCGCTGTGCAGAGAAAGCTGGGATAATTTGAGAGTCCTTCTGTGTTTCGGTGGGGTCTCCTGAAACATCCATAGACAGCGAGGCCCGTGCAAAGAAACAGGGAGCGATTCTTGAGAGAAGTTTCAGAGCTCTTTCTTCTCCAGCCACATGGGCGGGGCACTGCCAAAGAACTGAGCAATCACGGCACAACCAGGGCCCTCCTCGCACAGGGCAACACAAAATAAGCAGTGCTGAACAGGGTTAGGGCACATGTGAGCAGGGAGCAGGGAGACCCCCCGTGCCCAGGCCATGCCTCTACCCCAGGGTCCCCTCTCCCATGACCTCATGGCAGGGGGGAGGAACCCCAACACTTCCGTAGGTGTAGTCTCTCTCCTCCTCCTTGCAGCTGGCTCATGGGCCCACATTCAGGGCCCCAACCTCGGGAGAAAATTCTCCCAATGTGCTCTGATGTTGAAAGAGTCAAGAAGAGGAGAAGGGAAAAAAACCCCCAAAGTCCCAGGAAAACAAAGTTCAACTCTCCATCTCCCCCCAGAGAAAAAGAGCTGAAAACTGGCTAAAAAGAAACAAAGTTGCTTCCTCCACTCTTGCTGCAAGCAGGATGCAGAGGAGTGTGTATGTGTGTCCTTGAACAAACGCTCTGAGAAGTTTGTCCGGTTTTTTTTCCTCTCCCCCCTCTCAGGCTCAGTTGAAAGGCACAGAAATGCACAAAGTTCACTTCTGGGCATAGAGCAGCAATAGGGGATACACACAATAAAGTCACCCCAAGACACAGGGACAGAGAATTCAGTGGAAAGACTCCGAGAATTCTGCTCCCAGAGATCATTCATTCCTGCTCACACTGACCCTTGTAGAAAGGGGACATCGTTCCAGGCAGCCTGTACTGAGCATGTGGCTCCTGAGTAGGGTTTGTTGTTTAGGAAACCTGCTCCAGCTTTTCCATTCTTTCCTTGCAAACAGGAAAACTTCTCCTGGGGCTGTGTGCAGGCAGAGCCCTGAGGAGAGCAGGTGGCACATGGTGCGCTGGGCTGGGACAGCCAGCTGCAGAGCTCAAGGGAAGAAGCCCAAAGTGTCACAATGGCTCCTTGCCTTCCCATGCAACACCTGGGTCACAATGGTCTCCTTGATTCCATGAGGCCCCACTGTGTCACAATGGCTCCTTGGTTCCATCAGGTTCCGCAGTGTCACCATGGTCTCTTTTGATCCGCACTGTCATCATGGACAATTGGTTCCATGAGGCCCCGCAGTGTCACAATGGTCCCTTGCTTCCATAGCTTTGATGTTGTAACAATGGACTCCTTGCTTCTATGAGCTAGCCTGCTTTTTGCAGAGGTGTCTTTGGTTCCAACAAGGCCCCGCTGTGTCTCAGTGCACCCTGGCTTCCATGTGGATCTGGAGTATCACAAAGGCTCCTTGGTTCCACCAGGTCCTGCTGTGTCACAATGGGTCCTGTGGTCCCTGAGGCCCTCCAAAGTCATCATGGATGCTTGCTTCCATGAGGTTCCATTATGTGCCAGTGGTCATCTTGGTTCCAGGAGTTTCCTTAGTGTCACAATGCTCTCCATGTTTCCATGATTCCCCACAATGTCACAATGCTCTCCAGGCTTCCATTAGGCCCTGCTTTGCCACAATGGTCCCCTTGTTTCCATGCGGCCTTGCTGTGTCACAATGGACCTATGGTTCCGTGATGTTGCGTGGTGTCACTGTGCTCTTCTTGAATCCGCCGTGTAACCATGGACCATTGGTTCCGTGCAGCCGTGTCACAATGGGCTCCTTGATTCCATGATTCCCCACGGTGTCACAATGGAGCCTTGTTTCTAGGAGGTTCTTTACTGTCACAATTGCCTCATTGATGCCATCAGCCCCTGCAGTGTCACAATGGCTCCTTGGTTCCATGAGGAACACAATAGCTTGGCATAAGCATTGAGCAACAGCTGCTGAACACACCTGGCAACATCTGCTTGCATCAAAAGAGTGCTTCAAGCTGACAATGGCACCAGCAGCTTCCATCTGCAACAGAGACCCAGGAAAGGACAGGCTGTGCCGGTTTGGACAAATGTGGAGGAAAATATCCTCTGATAGAAGGCAGGTTACACCCAGCCCTCCCCCACCAGGTTTTTGGAAAAAAGAACTTTCCTGGGAAGAAAGTGAAAGAGATAAAAACTATTTTTTTAACAAACACACAGGAAAAGGATAACAATGCTAAATATTAAAACCTCTCGCTGTGCAGAGAAAGCTGGGATAATTTGAGAGTCCTTCTGTGTTTCGGTGGGGTCTCCTGAAACATCCATAGACAGCGAGGCCCGTGCAAAGAAACAGGGAGCGATTCTTGAGAGAAGTTTCAGAGCTCTTTCTTCTCCAGCCACATGGGCGGGGCACTGCCAAAGAACTGAGCAATCACGGCACAACCAGGGCCCTCCTCGCACAGGGCAACACAAAATAAGCAGTGCTGAACAGGGTTAGGGCACATGTGAGCAGGGAGCAGGGAGACCCCCCGTGCCCAGGCCATGCCTCTACCCCAGGGTCCCCTCTCCCATGACCTCATGGCAGGGGGGAGGAACCCCAACACTTCCGTAGGTGTAGTCTCTCTCCTCCTCCTTGCAGCTGGCTCATGGGCCCACATTCAGGGCCCCAACCTCGGGAGAAAATTCTCCCAATGTGCTCTGATGTTGAAAGAGTCAAGAAGAGGAGAAGGGAAAAAAACCCCCAAAGTCCCAGGAAAACAAAGTTCAACTCTCCATCTCCCCCCAGAGAAAAAGAGCTGAAAACTGGCTAAAAAGAAACAAGGTTGCTTCCTCCACTCTTGCTGCAAGCAGGATGCAGAGGAGTGTGTATGTGTGTCCTTGAACAAACGCTCTGAGAAGTTTGTCCGGTTTTTTTTCCTCTCCCCCCTCTCAGGCCCAGTTGAAAGGCACAGAAATGCACAAAGTTCACTTCTGGGCATAGAGCAGCAATAGGGGATACACACAATAAAGTCACCCCAAGACACAGGGACAGAGAATTCAGTGGAAAGACTCCGAGAATTCTGCTCCCAGAGATCATTCATTCCTGCTCACACTGACCCTTGTAGAAAGGGGACATCGTTCCAGGCAGCCTGTACTGAGCATGTGGCTCCTGAGTAGGGTTTGTTGTTTAGGAAACCTGCTCCGGCTTTTCCATTCTTTCCTTGCAAACAGGAAAACTTCTCCTGGGGCTGTGTGCAGGCAGAGCCCTGAGGAGAGCAGGTGGCACATGGTGCGCTGGGCTGGGACAGCCAGCTGCAGAGCTCAAGGGAAGAAGCCCAAAGTGTCACAATGGCTCCTTGCCTTCCCATGCAACACCTGGGTCACAATGGTCTCCTTGATTCCATGAGGCCCCACTGTGTCACAATGGCTCCTTGGTTCCATCAGGTTCCGCAGTGTCACCATGGTCTCTTTTGATCCGCATTGTCATCATGGACAATTGGTTCCATGAGGCCCCGCAGTGTCACAATGGTCCCTTGCTTCCATAGCTTTGATGTTGTAACAATGGACTCCTTGCTTCTATGAGCTAGCCTGCTTTTTGCAGAGGTGTCTTTGGTTCCAACAAGGCCCCGCTGTGTCTCAGTGCACCCTGGCTTCCATGTGGATCTGGAGTATCACAAAGGCTCCTTGGTTCCACCAGGTCCTGCTGTGTCACAATGGGTCCTGTGGTCCCTGAGGCCCTCCAAAGTCATCGTGGAGGCTTGCTTCCATGAGGTTCCATTATGTGCCAGTGGTCATCTTGGTTCCAGGAGTTTCCTTAGTGTCACAATGCCCTCCATGCTTCCATTAGGCCCTGCTTTGCCACAATGGTCCCCTTGTTTCCATGAGGCCCCGCTGTGTCACAATGGACCTATGGTTCCGTGATGTTGCGTGGTGTCACCGTGCTCTTCTTGAATCCGCCGTGTAACCATGGACCATTGGTTCCATGCAGCCGTGTCACAATGGGCTCCTTGATTCCATGATTCCCCACGGTGTCACAATGGAGCCTTGTTTCTAGGAGGTTCTGTACTGTCACAATTGCCTCCTTGATGCCATCAGCCCCTGCAGTGTCACAATGGCTCCTTGGTTCCATGAGGAACACAATAGCTTGGCATAAGCATTGAGCAACAGCTGCTGAACACACCTGGCAACATCTGCTTGCATCAAAAGAGGGCTTCAAGCTGACAATGGCACCAGCAGCTTCCATCTGCAACAGAGACCCAGGAAAGGACAGGCTGTGCCGGTTTGGACAAATTTGGAGGAAAATATCCTCTGATAGAAGGCAGGTTACACCCAGCCCTCCCCCACCAGGTTTTTGGAAAAAAGAACTTTCCTGGGAAGAAAGTGAAAGAGATAAAAACTATTTTTTTAACAAACACACAGGAAAAGGATAACAATGCTAAATATTAAAAGCTCTCGCTGTGCAGAGAAAGCTGGGATAATTTGAGAGTCCTTCTGTGTTTCGGTGGGGTCTCCTGAAACATCCATAGACAGCGAGGCCCGTGCAAGGAAACAGGGAGCCATTCTTGAGAGAAGTTTCAGAGCTCTTTCTTCTCCAGCCACATGGGCGGGGCACTGCCAAAGAACTGAGCAATCACAGCACAACCAGGGCCCTCCTCGCACAGGGCAACACAAAATAAGCAGTGCTGAACAGGATTAGGGCACATGTGAGCAGGGAGCAGGGAGACCCCCGTGCCCAGGCCATGCCTCTACCCCAGGGTCCCCTCTCCCATGACCTCATGGCAGGGGGGAGGAACCCCAACACTTCCGTAGGTGCAGTCTCTCTCCTCCTCCTTGCAGCTGGCTCATGGGCCCACATTCAGGGCCCCCACCTCGGGAGAAAATTCTCCCAATGTGCTCTGATGTTGAAAGAGTCAAGAAGAGAAGAAGGGAAAAAAAACCCCCAAAGTCCCAGGAAAACAAAGTTCAACTCTCCATCTCCCCCCAGAGAAAAGGAGCTGAAAATTGGCTAAAAAGAAACAAAGTTGCTTCCCTCTGCTCTTGCTGCAAGCAGGATGCAGAGGAGTGTGTATGTGTGTCCTTGAACAAACGCTCTGAGAAGTTTGTCCGTTTTTTTTTCCTCTCCCCCCTCTCAGGCTCAGTTGAAAGGCACAGAAATGCACAAAGTTCACTTCTGGGCATAGAGCAGCAATAGGGGATACACATGATAAAGTCACCCCAAGACACAGGGACAGAGAATTCAGTGGAAAGACTCCGAGAATTCTGCTCCCAGAGATCATTCCTGCTCACACTGACCCTTGTAGAAAGGGGACATCGTTCCAGGCAGCCTGTACTGAGCATGTGGCTCCTGAGTGGGGTTTGTTGTTTAGGAAACCTGCTCCGGCTTTTCCATTCTTTCCTTGCAAACAGGAAAACTTCTCCTGGGGCTGTGTGCAGGCAGAGCCCTGAGGAGAGCAGGTGGCACATGGTGCGCTGGGCTGGGACAGCCAGCTGCAGAGCTCAAGGGAAGAAGCCCAAAGTGTCACAATGGCTCCTTGCCTTCCCATGCAACACCTGGGTCACAATGGTCTCCTTGATTCCATGAGGCCCCACTGTGTCACAATGGCTCCTTGGTTCCATCAGGTTCCGCAGTGTCACCATGGTCTCTTTTGATCCGCACTGTCATCATGGACAATTGGTTCCATGAGGCCCCGCAGTGTCACAATGGTCCCTTGCTTCCATAGCTTTGATGTTGTAACAAAGGACTCCTTGCTTCTATGAGCTAGCCTGCTTTTTGCAGAGGTGTCTTTGGTTCCAACAAGGCCCCGCTGTGTCTCAGTGCACCCTGGCTTCCATGTGGATGTGGAGTATCACAAAGGCTCCTTGGTTCCACCAGGTCCTGCTGTGTCACAATGGGTCCTGTGGTCCCTGAGGCCCTCCAAAGTCATCATGGATGCTTGCTTCCATGAGGTTCCATTATGTGCCAGTGGTCATCTTGGTTCCAGGAGTTTCCTTAGTGTCACAATGCTCTCCATGTTTCCATGATTCCCCACAATGTCACAATGCTCTCCAGGATTCCATTAGGCCCTGCTTTGCCACAATGGTCCCCTTGTTTCCATGAGGCCCCGCTGTGTCACAATGGACCTATGGTTCCGTGATGTTGCGTGGTGTCACTGTGCTCTTCTTGAATCCGCCGTGTAACCATGGACCATTGGTTCCGTGCAGCCGTGTCACAATGGGCTCCTTGATTCCATGATTCCCCACGGTGTCACAATGGAGCCTTGTTTCTAGGAGGTTCTTTACTGTCACAATTGCCTCATTGATGCCATCAGCCCCTGCAGTGTCACAATGGCTCCTTGGTTCCATGAGGAACACAATAGCTTGGCATAAGCATTGAGCAACAGCTGCTGAACACACCTGGCAACATCTGCTTGCATCAAAAGTGTGCTTCAAGCTGACAATGGCACCAGCAGCTTCCATCTGCAACAGAGACCCAGGAAAGGACAGGCTGTGCCGGTTTGGACAAATGTGGAGGAAAATATCCTCTGATAGAAGGCAGGTTACACCCAGCCCTCCCCCACCAGGTTTTTGGAAAAAAGAACTTTCCTGGGAAGAAAGTGAAAGAGATAAAAACTATTTTTTTAACAAACACACAGGAAAAGGATAACAATGCTAAATATTAAAACCTCTCGCTGTGCAGAGAAAGCTGGGATAATTTGAGAGTCCTTCTGTGTTTCGGTGGGGTCTCCTGAAACATCCATAGACAGCGAGGCCCGTGCAAAGAAACAGGGAGCGATTCTTGAGAGAAGTTTCAGAGCTCTTTCTTCTCCAGCCACATGGGCGGGGCACTGCCAAAGAACTGAGCAATCACGGCACAACCAGGGCCCTCCTCGCACAGGGCAACACAAAATAAGCAGTGCTGAACAGGGTTAGGGCACATGTGAGCAGGGAGCAGGGAGACCCCCCGTGCCCAGGCCATGCCTCTACCCCAGGGTCCCCTCTCCCATGACCTCATGGCAGGGGGGAGGAACCCCAACACTTCCGTAGGTGTAGTCTCTCTCCTCCTCCTTGCAGCTGGCTCATGGGCCCACATTCAGGGCCCCAACCTCGGGAGAAAATTCTCCCAATGTGCTCTGATGTTGAAAGAGTCAAGAAGAGGAGAAGGGAAAAAAACCCCCAAAGTCCCAGGAAAACAAAGTTCAACTCTCCATCTCCCCCCAGAGAAAAAGAGCTGAAAACTGGCTAAAAAGAAACAAGGTTGCTTCCTCCACTCTTGCTGCAAGCAGGATGCAGAGGAGTGTGTATGTGTGTCCTTGAACAAACGCTCTGAGAAGTTTGTCCGGTTTTTTTTCCTCTCCCCCCTCTCAGGCTCAGTTGAAAGGCACAGAAATGCACAAAGTTCACTTCTGGGCATAGAGCAGCAATAGGGGATACACACAATAAAGTCACCCCAAGACACAGGGACAGAGAATTCAGTGGAAAGACTCCGAGAATTCTGCTCCCAGAGATCATTCATTCCTGCTCACACTGACCCTTGTAGAAAGGGGACATCGTTCCAGGCAGCCTGTACTGAGCATGTGGCTCCTGAGTAGGGTTTGTTGTTTAGGAAACCTGCTCCGGCTTTTCCATTCTTTCCTTGCAAACAGGAAAACTTCTCCTGGGGCTGTGTGCAGGCAGAGCCCTGAGGAGAGCAGGTGGCACATGGTGCGCTGGGCTGGGACAGCCAGCTGCAGAGCTCAAGGGAAGAAGCCCAAAGTGTCACAATGGCTCCTTGCCTTCCCATGCAACACCTGGGTCACAATGGTCTCCTTGATTCCATGAGGCCCCACTGTGTCACAATGGCTCCTTGGTTCCATCAGGTTCCGCAGTGTCACCATGGTCTCTTTTGATCCGCACTGTCATCATGAACAATTGGTTCCATGAGGCCCCGCAGTGTCACAATGGTCCCTTGCTTCCATAGGTTTGATGTTGTAACAATGGACTCCTTGCTTCTATGAGCTAGCCTGCTTTTTGCAGAGGTGTCTTTGGTTCCAACAAGGCCCCGCTGTGTCTCAGTGCACCCTGGCTTCCATGTGGATCTGGAGTATCACAAAGGCTCCTTGGTTCCACCAGGTCCTGCTGTGTCACAATGGGTCCTGTGGTCCCTGAGGCCCTCCAAAACCATCGTGGAGGCTTGCTTCCATGAGGTTCCATTATGTGCCAGTGGTCATCTTGGTTCCAGGAGTTTCCTTAGTGTCACAATGCCCTCCATGCTTCCATTAGGCCCTGCTTTGCCACAATGGTCCCCTTGTTTCCATGAGGCCCCGCTGTGTCACAATGGACCTATGGTTCCGTGATGTTGCGTGGTGTCACCGTGCTCTTCTTGAATCCGCCATGTAACCATGGACCATTGGTTCCATGCAGCCGTGTCACAATGGGCTCCTTGATTCCATGATTCCCCACGGTGTCACAATGGAGCCTTGTTTCTAGGAGGTTCTGTACTGTCACAATTGCCTCCTTGATGCCATCAGCCCCTGCAGTGTCACAATGGCTCCTTGGTTCCATGAGGAACACAATAGCTTGGCATAAGCATTGAGCAACAGCTGCTGAACACACCTGGCAACATCTGCTTGCATCAAAAGAGGGCTTCAAGCTGACAATGGCACCAGCAGCTTCCATCTGCAACAGAGACCCAGGAAAGGACAGGCTGTGCCGGTTTGGACAAATTTGGAGGAAAATATCCTCTGATAGAAGGCAGGTTACACCCAGCCCTCCCCCACCAGGTTTTTGGAAAAAAGAACTTTCCTGGGAAGAAAGTGAAAGAGATAAAACCTATTTTTTTAACAAACACACAGGAAAAGGATAACAATGCTAAATATTAAAACCTCTCGCTGTGCAGAGAAAGCTGGGATAATTTGAGAGTCCTTCTGTGTTTCGGTGGGGTCTCCTGAAACATCCATAGACAGCGAGGCCCGTGCAAAGAAACAGGGAGCGATTCTTGAGAGAAGTTTCAGAGCTCTTTCTTCTCCAGCCACATGGGCGGGGCACTGCCAAAGAACTGAGCAATCACAGCACAACCAGGGCCCTCCTGGCACAGGGCAACACAAAATAAGCAGTGCTGAACAGGGTTAGGGCACATGTGAGCAGGGAGCAGGGAGACCCCGTGCCCAGGCCATGCCTCTACCCCAGGGTCCCCTCTCCCATGACCTCATGGCAGGGGGGAGGAACCCCAACACTTCCGTAGGTGTAGTCTCTCTCCTCCTCCTTGCAGCTGGCGCATGGGCCCACATTCAGGGCCCCCACCTCGGGACAAAATTCTCCCAATGTGCTCTGATGTTGAAAGAGTCAAGAAGAGAAGAAGGGAAAAAAACCCCCGAAGTCCCAGGAAAACAAAGTTCAACTCTCCATCTCCCCCCAGAGAAAAAGAGCTGAAAACTGGCTAAAAAGAAACAAAGTTGCTTCCCTCTGCTCTTGCTGCAAGCAGGATGCAGAGGAGTGTGTATGTGTGTCCTTGAACAAACGCTCTGAGAAGTTTGTCCGGTTTTTTTTCCTCTCCCCCCTCTCAGGCTCAGTTGAAAGGCACAGAAATGCACAAAGTTCACTTCTGGGCATAGAGCAGCAATAGGGGATACACATGATAAAGTCACCCCAAGACACAGGGACAGAGAATTCAGTGGAAAGACTCCGAGAATTCTGCTCCCAGAGATCATTCCTGCTCACACTGACCCTTGTAGAAAGGGGACATCGTTCCAGGCAGCCTGTACTGAGCATGTGGCTCCTGAGTGGGGTTTGTTGTTTAGGAAACCTGCTCCGGCTTTTCCATTCTTTCCTTGCAAACAGGAAAACTTCTCCTGGGGCTGTGTGCAGGCAGAGCCCTGAGGAGAGCAGGTGGCACATGGTGCGCTGGGCTGGGACAGCCAGCTGCAGAGCTCAAGGGAAGAAGCCCAAAGTGTCACAATGGCTCCTTGCCTTCCCATGCAACACCTGGGTCACAATGGTCTCCTTGATTCCATGAGGCCCCACTGTGTCACAATGGCTCCTTGGTTCCATCAGGTTCCGCAGTGTCACCATGGTCTCTTTTGATCCGCACTGTCATCATGGACAATTGGTTCCATGAGGCCCCGCAGTGTCACAATGGTCCCTTGCTTCCATAGCTTTGATGTTGTAACAATGGACTCCTTGCTTCTATGAGCTAGCCTGCTTTTTGCAGAGGTGTCTTTGGTTCCAACAAGGCCCCGCTGTGTCTCAGTGCACCCTGGCTTCCATGTGGATCTGGAGTATCACAAAGGCTCCTTGGTTCCACCAGGTCCTGCTGTGTCACAATGGGTCCTGTGGTCCCTGAGGCCCTCCAAAACCATCGTGGAGGCTTGCTTCCATGAGGTTCCATTATGTGCCAGTGGTCATCTTGGTTCCAGGAGTTTCCTTAGTGTCACAATGCTCTCCATGCTTCCATTAGGCCCTGCTTTGCCACAATGGTCCCCTTGTTTCCATGAGGCCCCGCTGTGTCACAATGGACCTATGGTTCCATGATGTTGCGTGGTGTCACCGTGCTCTTCTTGAATCCGCAGTGTAACCATGGACCATTGGTTCCATGCGGCCTGGCTGTGTCACAATGGGCTCCTTGATTCCATGATTCCCCACGGTGTCACAATGGAGCCTTGTTTCTAGGAGGTTCTGTACTGTCACAATTGCCTCCTTGATGCCATCAGCCCCTGCAGTGTCACAATGGCTCCTTGGTTCCATGAGGAACACAATAGCTTGGCATAAGCATTGAGCAACAGCTGCTGAACACACCTGGCAACATCTGCTTGCATCAAAAGAGGGCTTCAAGCTGACAATGGCACCAGCAGCTTCCATCTGCAACAGAGACCCAGGAAAGGACAGGCTGTGCCGGTTTGGACAAATTTGGAGGAAAATATCCTCTGATAGAAGGCAGGTTACACCCAGCCCTCCCCCACCAGGTTTTTGGAAAAAAGAACTTTCCTGGGAAGAAAGTGAAAGAGATAAAAACTATTTTTTTAACAAACACACAGGAAAAGGATAGCAATGCTAAATATTAAAAGCTCTCGCTGTGCAGAGAAAGCTGAGATAATTTGAGAGTCCTTCCGTGTTTCGGTGGGGTCTCCTGAAACATCCATAGACAGCGAGGCCCGTGCAAAGAAACAGGGAGCGATTCTTGAGAGAAGTTGCAGAGCTCTTTCTTCTCCAGCCACATGGGCGGGGCACTGCCAAAGAACTGAGCAATCACAGCACAACCAGGGCCCTCCTCGCACAAGGCAACACAAAATAAGCAGTGCTGAACAGGGTTAGGGCACATGTGAGCAGGGAGCAGGGAGACCCCCGTGCCCAGGCCATGCCTCTACCCCAGGGTCCCCTCTCCCATGACCTCATGGCAGGGGGGAGGAACCCCAACACTTCCGTAGGTGTAGTCTCTCTCCTCCTCCTTGCAGCTGGCTCATGGGCCCACATTCAGGGCCCCCACCTCGGGAGAAAATTCTCCCAATGTGCTCTGATGTTGAAAGAGTCAAGAAGAGAAGAAGGGAAAAAAAACCCCCGAAGTCCCAGGAAAACAAAGTTCAACTCTCCATCTCCCCCCAGAGAAAAGGAGCTGAAAACTGGCTAAAAAGAAACAAAGTTGCTTCCTCTGCTCTTGCTGCAAGCAGGATGCAGAGGAGTGTGTATGTGTGTCCTTGAACAAACGCTCTGAGAAGTTTGTCCGGTTTTTTTTTTCCTCTCCCCCCTCTCAGGCTCAGTTGAAAGGCACAGAAACGCACAAAGTTCACTTCTGGGCATAGAGCAGCGATAGGGGATACACACAATAAAGTCACCCCAAGACACAGGGACAGAGAATTCAGTGGAAAGACTCCGAGAATTCTGCTCCCAGAGATCATTCATTCCTGCTCACACTGACCCTTGTAGAAAGGGGACATCGTTCCAGGCAGCCTGTACTGAGCATGTGGCTCCTGAGTGGGGTTTGTTGTTTAGGAAACCTGCTCCGGCTTTTCCATTCTTTCCTTGCAAACAGGAAAACTTCTCCTGGGGCTGTGTGCAGGCAGAGCCCTGAGGAGAGCAGGTGGCACATGGTGCGCTGGGCTGGGACAGCCAGCTGCAGAGCTCAAGGGAAGAAGCCCAAAGTGTCACAATGGCTCCTTGCCTTCACATGCAACACCTGGGTCACAATGGTCTCCTTGATTCCATGAGGCCCCACTGTGTCACAATGGCTCCTTGGTTCCATCAGGTTCCGCAGTGTCACCATGGTCTCCTTTGATCCGCACTGTCATCATGGACAATTGGTTCCATGAGGCCCCGCAGTGTCACAATGGTCCCTTGGTTCCATAGCTTTTACGTTGTAACAATGGACTCCTTGCTTCTATGAGCTAGCCTGCTTTTTGCAGAGGTGTCTTTGGTTCCAACAAGGCCCCGCTGTGTCTCAGTGCACCCTGGCTTCCATGTGGATCTGGAGTATCACAAAGGCTCCTTGGTTCCACCAGGTCCTGCTGTGTCACAATGGGTCCTGTGGTCCCTGAGGCCCTCCAAAGTCATCGTGGAGGCTTGCTTCCATGAGGTTCCATTATGTGCCAGTGGTCATCTTGATTCCAGGAGTTTCCTTAGTGTCACAATGCTCTCCATGCTTCCATTAGGCCCTGCTTTGCCACAATGGTCCCCTTGTTTCCATGAGGCCCCGCTGTGTCACAATGGACGTACGGTTCCATGATGTTGCGTGGTGTCACCGTGCTCTTCTTGAATCCGCAGTGTAACCATGGACCATTGGTTCCTGCGGCCTGGCTGTGTCACAATGGGCTCCTTGATTCCATGATTCCCCACGGTGTCACAATGGAGCCTTGTTTCTAGGAGGTTCTGTACTGTCACAATTGCCTCCTTGATGCCATCAGCCCCTGCAGTGTCACAATGGCTCCTTGGTTCCATGAGGAACACAATAGCTTGGCATAAGCATTGAGCAACAGCTGCTGAACACACCTGGCAACATCTGCTTGCATCAAAAGAGGGCTTCAAGCTGACAATGGCACCAGCAGCTTCCATCTGCAACAGAGACCCAGGAAAGGACAGGCTGTGCCGGTTTGGACAAATTTGGAGGAAAATATCCTCTGATAGAAGGCAGGTTACACCCAGCCCTCCCCCACCAGGTTTTTGGAAAAAAGAACTTTCCTGGGAAGAAAGTGAAAGAGATAAAACCTATTTTTTTAACAAACACACAGGAAAAGGATAACAATGCTAAATATTAAAAGCTCTCGCTGTGCAGAGAAAGCTGGGATAATTTGAGAGTCCTTCTGTGTTTCGGTGGGGTCTCCTGAAACATCCATAGACAGCGAGGCCCGTGCAAAGAAACAGGGAGCCATTCTTGAGAGAAGTTGCAGAGCTCTTTCTTCTCCAGCCACATGGGCGGGGCACTGCCAAAGAACTGAGCAATCACAGCACAACCAGGGCCCTCCTCGCACAAGGAAACACAAAATAAGCAGTGCTGAACAGGGTTAGGGCACATGTGAGCAGGGAGCAGGGAGACCCCCGTGCCCAGGCCATGCCTCTACCCCAGGGTCCCCTCTCCCATGACCTCATGGCAGGGGGGAGGAACCCCAACACTTCCGTAGGTGTAGTCTCTCTCCTCCTCCTTGCAGCTGGCTCATGGGCCCACATTCAGGGCCCCCACCTCGGGAGAAAATTCTCCCAATGTGCTCTGATGTTGAAAGAGTCAAGAAGAGAAGAAGGGAAAAAAAACCCCCGAAGTCCCAGGAAAACAAAGTTCAACTCTCCATCTCCCCCCAGAGAAAAGGAGCTGAAAACTGGCTAAAAAGAAACAAAGTTGCTTCCTCTGCTCTTGCTGCAAGCAGGATGCAGAGGAGTGTGTATGTGTGTCCTTGAACAAACGCTCTGAGAAGTTTGTCCGGTTTTTTTTTTCCTCTCCCCCCTCTCAGGCTCAGTTGAAAGGCACAGAAACGCACAAAGTTCACTTCTGGGCATAGAGCAGCGATAGGGGATACACACAATAAAGTCACCCCAAGACACAGGGACAGAGAATTCAGTGGAAAGACTCCGAGAATTCTGCTCCCAGAGATCATTCATTCCTGCTCACACTGACCCTTGTAGAAAGGGGACATCGTTCCAGGCAGCCTGTACTGAGCATGTGGCTCCTGAGTGGGGTTTGTTGTTTAGGAAACCTGCTCCGGCTTTTCCATTCTTTCCTTGCAAACAGGAAAACTTCTCCTGGGGCTGTGTGCAGGCAGAGCCCTGAGGAGAGCAGGTGGCACATGGTGCGCTGGGCTGGGACAGCCAGCTGCAGAGCTCAAGGGAAGAAGCCCAAAGTGTCACAATGGCTCCTTGCCTTCACATGCAACACCTGGGTCACAATGGTCTCCTTGATTCCATGAGGCCCCACTGTGTCACAATGGCTCCTTGGTTCCATCAGGTTCCGCAGTGTCACCATGGTCTCCTTTGATCCGCACTGTCATCATGGACAATTGGTTCCATGAGGCCCCGCAGTGTCACAATGGTCCCTTGCTTCCATAGCTTTTACGTTGTAACAATGGACTCCTTGCTTCTATGAGCTAGCCTGCTTTTTGCAGAGGTGTCTTTGGTTCCAACAAGGCCCCGCTGTGTCTCAGTGCACCCTGGCTTCCATGTGGATCTGGAGTATCACAAAGGCTCCTTGGTTCCACCAGGTCCTGCTGTGTCACAATGGGTCCTGTGGTCCCTGAGGCCCTCCAAAGTCATCGTGGAGGCTTGCTTCCATGAGGTTCCATTATGTGCCAGTGGTCATCTTGATTCCAGGAGTTTCCTTAGTGTCACAATGCTCTCCATGCTTCCATTAGGCCCTGCTTTGCCACAATGGTCCCCTTGTTTCCATGAGGCCCCGCTGTGTCACAATGGACGTACGGTTCCATGATGTTGCGTGGTGTCACCGTGCTCTTCTTGAATCCGCAGTGTAACCATGGACCATTGGTTCCTGCGGCCTGGCTGTGTCACAATGGGCTCCTTGATTCCATGATTCCCCACGGTGTCACAATGGAGCCTTGTTTCTAGGAGGTTCTGTACTGTCACAATTGCCTCCTTGATGCCATCAGCCCCTGCAGTGTCACAATGGCTCCTTGGTTCCATGAGGAACACAATAGCTTGGCATAAGCATTGAGCAACAGCTGCTGAACACACCTGGCAACATCTGCTTGCATCAAAAGAGGGCTTCAAGCTGACAATGGCACCAGCAGCTTCCATCTGCAACAGAGACCCAGGAAAGGACAGGCTGTGCCGGTTTGGACAAATTTGGAGGAAAATATCCTCTGATAGAAGGCAGGTTACACCCAGCCCTCCCCCACCAGGTTTTTGGAAAAAAGAACTTTCCTGGGAAGAAAGTGAAAGAGATAAAACCTATTTTTTTAACAAACACACAGGAAAAGGATAACAATGCTAAATATTAAAAGCTCTCGCTGTGCAGAGAAAGCTGGGATAATTTGAGAGTCCTTCTGTGTTTCGGTGGGGTCTCCTGAAACATCCATAGACAGCGAGGCCCGTGCAAAGAAACAGGGAGCCATTCTTGAGAGAAGTTTCAGAGCTCTTTCTTCTCCAGCCACATGGGCGGGGCACTGCCAAAGAACTGAGCAATCACAGCACAACCAGGGCCCTCCTCGCACAGGGCAACACAAAATAAGCAGTGCTGAACAGGATTAGGGCACATGTGAGCAGGGAGCAGGGAGACCCCCGTGCCCAGGCCATGCCTCTACCCCAGGGTCCCCTCTCCCATGACCTCATGGCAGGGGGGAGGAACCCCAACACTTCCGTAGGTGCAGTCTCTCTCCTCCTCCTTGCAGCTGGCTCATGGGCCCACATTCAGGGCCCCCACCTCGGGAGAAAATTCTCCCAATGTGCTCTGATGTTGAAAGAGTCAAGAAGAGAAGAAGGGAAAAAAAACCCCCGAAGTCCCAGGAAAACAAAGTTCAACTCTCCATCTCCCCCCAGAGAAAAGGAGCTGAAAATTGGCTAAAAAGAAACAAAGTTGCTTCCCTCTGCTCTTGCTGCAAGCAGGATGCAGAGGAGTGTGTATGTGTGTCCTTGAACAAACGCTCTGAGAAGTTTGTCCGGTTTTTTTTCCTCTCCCCCCTCTCAGGCTCAGTTGAAAGGCACAGAAATTCACAAAGTTCACTTCTGGGCATAGAGCAGCAATAGGGGATACACATGATAAAGTCACCCCAAGACACAGGGACAGAGAATTCAGTGGAAAGACTCCGAGAATTCTGCTCCCAGAGATCATTCCTGCTCACACTGACCCTTGTAGAAAGGGGACATCGTTCCAGGCAGCCTGTACTGAGCATGTGGCTCCTGAGTGGGGTTTGTTGTTTAGGAAACCTGCTCCGGCTTTTCCATTCTTTCCTTGCAAACAGGAAAACTTCTCCTGGGGCTGTGTGCAGGCAGAGCCCTGAGGAGAGCAGGTGGCACATGGTGCGCTGGGCTGGGACAGCCAGCTGCAGAGCTCAAGGGAAGAAGCCCAAAGTGTCACAATGGCTCCTTGCCTTCCCATGCAACACCTGGGTCACAATGGTCTCCTTGATTCCATGAGGCCCCACTGTGTCACAATGGCTCCTTGGTTCCATCAGGTTCCGCAGTGTCACCATGGTCTCCTTTGATCCGCACTGTCATCATGGACAATTGGTTCCATGAGGCCCCGCAGTGTCACAATGGTCCCTTGCTTCCATAGGTTTGATGTTGTAACAAAGGACTCCTTGCTTCTATGAGCTAGCCTGCTTTTTGCAGAGGTGTCTTTGGTTCCAACAAGGCCCCGCTGTGTCTCAGTGCACCCTGGCTTCCATGTGGATGTGGAGTATCACAAAGGCTCCTTGGTTCCACCAGGTCCTGCTGTGTCACAATGGGTCCTGTGGTCCCTGAGGCCCTCCAAAACCATCGTGGAGGCTTGCTTCCATGAGGTTCCATTATGTGCCAGTGGTCATCTTGGTTCCAGGAGTTTCCTTAGTGTCACAATGCTCTCCATGTTTCCATGATTCCCCACAATGTCACAATGCTCTCCAGGCTTCCATTAGGCCCTGCTTTGCCACAATGGTCCCCTTGTTTCCATGCGGCCTTGCTGTGTCACAATGGACGTATGGTTCCGTGATGTTGCGTGGTGTCACTGTGCTCTTCTTGAATCCGCCGTGTAACCATGGACCATTGGTTCCGTGCAGCCGTGTCACAATGGGCTCCTTGATTCCA
This sequence comes from Aphelocoma coerulescens, assembly GCF_041296385.1. NCBI lineage: Eukaryota > Metazoa > Chordata > Aves > Passeriformes > Corvidae > Aphelocoma > Aphelocoma coerulescens. Next base: position 80,641 of record NW_027183503.1, on the reverse strand, counting down.
TGATTCCCCACGGTGTCACAATGGAGCCTTGTTTCTAGGAGGTTCTTTACTGTCACAATTGCCTCCTTGATGCCATCAGCCCCTGCAGTGTCACAATGGCTCCTTGGTTCCATGAGGAACACAATAGCTTGGCATAAGCATTGAGCAACAGCTGCTGAACACACCTGGCAACATCTGCTTGCATCAAAAGAGGGCTTCAAGCTGACAATGGCACCAGCAGCTTCCATCTGCAACAGAGACCCAGGAAAGGACAGGCTGTGCCGGTTTGGACAAATGTGGAGGAAAATATCCTCTTATAGAAGGCAGGTTACACCCAGCCCTCCCCCACCAGGTTTTTGGAAAAAAGAACTTTCCTGGGAAGAAAGTGAAAGAGATAAAACCTATTTTTTTAACAAACACACAGGAAAAGGATAACAATGCTAAATATTAAAACCTCTCGCTGTGCAGAGAAAGCTGGGATAATTTGAGAGTCCTTCTGTGTTTCGGTGGGGTCTCCTGAAACATCCATAGACAGCGAGGCCCGTGCAAAGAAACAGGGAGCGATTCTTGAGAGAAGTTGCAGAGCTCTTTCTTCTCCAGCCACATGGGCGGGGCACTGCCAAAGAACTGAGCAATCACGGCACAACCAGGGCCCTCCTGGCACAGGGCAACACAAAATAAGCAGTGCTGAACAGGATTAGGGCACATGTGAGCAGGGAGCAGGGAGACCCCGTGCCCAGGCCATGCCTCTACCCCAGGGTCCCCTCTCCCATGACCTCATGGCAGGGGGGAGGAACCCCAACACTTCCGTAGGTGTAGCCTCTCTCCTCCTCCTTGCAGCTGGCTCATGGGCCCACATTCAGGGCCCCCACCTCGGGAGAAAATTCTCCCAATGTGCTCTGATGTTGAAAGAGTCAAGAAGAGAAGAAGGGAAAAAAAAACCCCGAAGTCCCAGGAAAACAAAGTTCAACTCTCCATCTCCCTCCAGAGAAAAGGAGCTGAAAACTGGCTAAAAAGAAACAAAGTTGCTTCCTCTGCTCTTGCTGCAAGCAGGATGCAGAGGAGTGTGTATGTGTGTCCTTGAACAAACGCTCTGAGAAGTTTGTCTGGCTTTTTTTTCCTCTCCCCCCTCTCAGGCTCAGTTGAAAGGCACAGAAATGCACAAAGTTCACTTCTGGGCATAGAGCAGCAATAGGGGGATACACATGATAAAGTCACCCCAAGACACAGGGACAGAGAATTCAGTGGAAAGACTCCGAGAATTCTGCTCCCAGAGATCATTCATTCCTGCTCGCACTGACCCTTGTAGAAAGGGGACATCGTTCCCGGCAGCCTGTACTGAGCATGTGGCTCCTGAGTGGGGTTTGTTGTTTAGGAAACCTGCTCCGGCTTTTCCATTCTTTCCTTGCAAACAGGAAAACTTCTCCTGGGGCTGTGTGCAGGCAGAGCCCTGAGGAGAGCAGGTGGCACATGGTGCGCTGGGCTGGGACAGCCAGCTGCAGAGCTCAAGGGAAGAAGCCCAAAGTGTCACAATGGCTCCTTGCCTTCCCATGCAACACCTGGGTCACAATGGTCTCCTTGATTCCATGAGGCCCCACTGTGTCACAATGGCTCCTTGGTTCCATCAGGTTCCGCAGTGTCACCATGGTCTCTTTTGATCCGCACTGTCATCATGGACAATTGGTTCCATGAGGCCCCGCAGTGTCACAATGGTCCCTTGCTTCCATAGCTTTGATGTTGTAACAATGGACTCCTTGCTTCTATGAGCTAGCCTGCTTTTTGCAGAGGTGTCTTTGGTTCCAACAAGGCCCCGCTGTGTCTCAGTGCACCCTGGCTTCCATGTGGATCTGGAGTATCACAAAGGCTCCTTGGTTCCACCAGGTCCTGCTGTGTCACAATGGGTCCTGTGGTCCCTGAGGCCCTCCAAAACCATCGTGGAGGCTTGCTTCCATGAGGTTCCATTATGTGCCAGTGGTCATCTTGGTTCCAGGAGTTTCCTTAGTGTCACAATGCTCTCCATGCTTCCATTAGGCCCTGCTTTGCCACAATGGTCCCCTTGTTTCCATGAGGCCCCGCTGTGTCACAATGGACCTATGGTTCCGTGATGTTGCGTGGTGTCACCGTGCTCTTCTTGAATCCGCCATGTAACCATGGACCATTGGTTCCATGCAGCCGTGTCACAATGGGCTCCTTGATTCCATGATTCCCCACGGTGTCACAATGGAGCCTTGTTTCTAGGAGGTTCTGTACTGTCACAATTGCCTCCTTGATGCCATCAGCCCCTGCAGTGTCACAATGGCTCCTTGGTTCCATGAGGAACACAATAGCTTGGCATAAGCATTGAGCAACAGCTGCTGAACACACCTGGCAACATCTGCTTGCATCAAAAGAGGGCTTCAAGCTGACAATGGCACCAGCAGCTTCCATCTGCAACAGAGACCCAGGAAAGGACAGGCTGTGCCGGTTTGGACAAATTTGGAGGAAAATATCCTCTGATAGAAGGCAGGTTACACCCAGCCCTCCCCCACCAGGTTTTTGGAAAAAAGAACTTTCCTGGGAAGAAAGTGAAAGAGATAAAACCTATTTTTTTAACAAACACACAGGAAAAGGATAACAATGCTAAATATTAAAAGCTCTCGCTGTGCAGAGAAAGCTGGGATAATTTGAGAGTCCTTCTGTGTTTCGGTGGGGTCTCCTGAAACATCCATAGACAGCGAGGCCCGTGCAAAGAAACAGGGAGCCATTCTTGAGAGAAGTTTCAGAGCTCTTTCTTCTCCAGCCACATGGGCGGGGCACTGCCAAAGAACTGAGCAATCACAGCACAACCAGGGCCCTCCTCGCACAGGGCAACACAAAATAAGCAGTGCTGAACAGGATTAGGGCACATGTGAGCAGGGAGCAGGGAGACCCCCGTGCCCAGGCCATGCCTCTACCCCAGGGTCCCCTCTCCCATGACCTCATGGCAGGGGGGAGGAACCCCAACACTTCCGTAGGTGCAGTCTCTCTCCTCCTCCTTGCAGCTGGCTCATGGGCCCACATTCAGGGCCCCCACCTCGGGAGAAAATTCTCCCAATGTGCTCTGATGTTGAAAGAGTCAAGAAGAGAAGAAGGGAAAAAAAACCCCCGAAGTCCCAGGAAAACAAAGTTCAACTCTCCATCTCCCCCCAGAGAAAAGGAGCTGAAAATTGGCTAAAAAGAAACAAAGTTGCTTCCCTCTGCTCTTGCTGCAAGCAGGATGCAGAGGAGTGTGTATGTGTGTCCTTGAACAAACGCTCTGAGAAGTTTGTCCGGTTTTTTTCCTCTCCCCCCTCTCAGGCTCAGTTGAAAGGCACAGAAATTCACAAAGTTCACTTCTGGGCATAGAGCAGCAATAGGGGATACACATGATAAAGTCACCCCAAGACACAGGGACAGAGAATTCAGTGGAAAGACTCCGAGAATTCTGCTCCCAGAGATCATTCATTCCTGCTCACACTGACCCTTGTAGAAAGGGGACATCGTTCCAGGCAGCCTGTACTGAGCATGTGGCTCCTGAGTGGGGTTTGTTGTTTAGGAAACCTGCTCCGGCTTTTCCATTCTTTCCTTGCAAACAGGAAAACTTCTCCTGGGGCTGTGTGCAGGCAGAGCCCTGAGGAGAGCAGGTGGCACATGGTGCGCTGGGCTGGGACAGCCAGCTGCAGAGCTCAAGGGAAGAAGCCCAAAGTGTCACAATGGCTCCTTGCCTTCCCATGCAACACCTGGGTCACAATGGTCTCCTTGATTCCATGAGGCCCCACTGTGTCACAATGGCTCCTTGGTTCCATCAGGTTCCGCAGTGTCACCATGGTCTCCTTTGATCCGCACTGTCATCATGGACAATTGGTTCCATGAGGCCCCGCAGTGTCACAATGGTCCCTTGCTTCCATAGGTTTGATGTTGTAACAAAGGACTCCTTGCTTCTATGAGCTAGCCTGCTTTTTGCAGAGGTGTCTTTGGTTCCAACAAGGCCCCGCTGTGTCTCAGTGCACCCTGGCTTCCATGTGGATCTGGAGTATCACAAAGGCTCCTTGGTTCCACCAGGTCCTGCTGTGTCACAATGGGTCCTGTGGTCCCTGAGGCCCTCCAAAACCATCGTGGAGGCTTGCTTCCATGAGGTTCCATTATGTGCCAGTGGTCATCTTGGTTCCAGGAGTTTCCTTAGTGTCACAATGCCCTCCATGCTTCCATTAGGCCCTGCTTTGCCACAATGGTCCCCTTGTTTCCATGAGGCCCCGCTGTGTCACAATGGACCTATGGTTCCGTGATGTTGCGTGGTGTCACCGTGCTCTTCTTGAATCCGCCATGTAACCATGGACCATTGGTTCCATGCAGCCGTGTCACAATGGGCTCCTTGATTCCATGATTCCCCACGGTGTCACAATGGAGCCTTGTTTCTAGGAGGTTCTGTACTGTCACAATTGCCTCCTTGATGCCATCAGCCCCTGCAGTGTCACAATGGCTCCTTGGTTCCATGAGGAACACAATAGCTTGGCATAAGCATTGAGCAACAGCTGCTGAACACACCTGGCAACATCTGCTTGCATCAAAAGAGGGCTTCAAGCTGACAATGGCACCAGCAGCTTCCATCTGCAACAGAGACCCAGGAAAGGACAGGCTGTGCCGGTTTGGACAAATTTGGAGGAAAATATCCTCTGATAGAAGGCAGGTTACACCCAGCCCTCCCCCACCAGGTTTTTGGAAAAAAGAACTTTCCTGGGAAGAAAGTGAAAGAGATAAAAACTATTTTTTTAACAAACACACAGGAAAAGGATAACAATGCTAAATATTAAAACCTCTCGCTGTGCAGAGAAAGCTGGGATAATTTGAGAGTCCTTCTGTGTTTCGGTGGGGTCTCCTGAAACATCCATAGACAGCGAGGCCCGTGCAAAGAAACAGGGAGCCATTCTTGAGAGGAGTTTCAGAGCTCTTTCTTCTCCAGCCACATGGGCGGGGCACTGCCAAAGAACTGAGCAATCACAGCACAACCAGGGCCCTCCTCGCACAAGGAAACACAAAATAAGCAGTGCTGAACAGGGTTAGGGCACATGTGAGCAGGGAGCAGGGAGACCCCCGTGCCCAGGCCATGCCTCTACCCCAGGGTCCCCTCTCCCATGACCTCATGGCAGGGGGGAGGAACCCCAACACTTCCGTAGGTGTAGTCTCTCTCCTCCTCCTTGCAGCTGGCTCATGGGCCCACATTCAGGGCCCCCACCTCGGGAGAAAATTCTCCCAATGTGCTCTGATGTTGAAAGAGTCAAGAAGAGAAGAAGGGAAAAAAAACCCCCGAAGTCCCAGGAAAACAAAGTTCAACTCTCCATCTCCCCCCAGAGAAAAGGAGCTGAAAACTGGCTAAAAAGAAACAAAGTTGCTTCCTCTGCTCTTGCTGCAAGCAGGATGCAGAGGAGTGTGTATGTGTGTCCTTGAACAAACGCTCTGAGAAGTTTGTCCGGTTTTTTTTTTCCTCTCCCCCCTCTCAGGCTCAGTTGAAAGGCACAGAAACGCACAAAGTTCACTTCTGGGCATAGAGCAGCGATAGGGGATACACACAATAAAGTCACCCCAAGACACAGGGACAGAGAATTCAGTGGAAAGACTCCGAGAATTCTGCTCCCAGAGATCATTCATTCCTGCTCACACTGACCCTTGTAGAAAGGGGACATCGTTCCAGGCAGCCTGTACTGAGCATGTGGCTCCTGAGTGGGGTTTGTTGTTTAGGAAACCTGCTCCGGCTTTTCCATTCTTTCCTTGCAAACAGGAAAACTTCTCCTGGGGCTGTGTGCAGGCAGAGCCCTGAGGAGAGCAGGTGGCACATGGTGCGCTGGGCTGGGACAGCCAGCTGCAGAGCTCAAGGGAAGAAGCCCAAAGTGTCACAATGGCTCCTTGCCTTCACATGCAACACCTGGGTCACAATGGTCTCCTTGATTCCATGAGGCCCCACTGTGTCACAATGGCTCCTTGGTTCCATCAGGTTCCGCAGTGTCACCATGGTCTCCTTTGATCCGCACTGTCATCATGGACAATTGGTTCCATGAGGCCCCGCAGTGTCACAATGGTCCCTTGGTTCCATAGCTTTTACGTTGTAACAATGGACTCCTTGCTTCTATGAGCTAGCCTGCTTTTTGCAGAGGTGTCTTTGGTTCCAACAAGGCCCCGCTGTGTCTCAGTGCACCCTGGCTTCCATGTGGATCTGGAGTATCACAAAGGCTCCTTGGTTCCACCAGGTCCTGCTGTGTCACAATGGGTCCTGTGGTCCCTGAGGCCCTCCAAAGTCATCGTGGAGGCTTGCTTCCATGAGGTTCCATTATGTGCCAGTGGTCATCTTGATTCCAGGAGTTTCCTTAGTGTCACAATGCTCTCCATGCTTCCATTAGGCCCTGCTTTGCCACAATGGTCCCCTTGTTTCCATGAGGCCCCGCTGTGTCACAATGGACGTACGGTTCCATGATGTTGCGTGGTGTCACCGTGCTCTTCTTGAATCCGCAGTGTAACCATGGACCATTGGTTCCTGCGGCCTGGCTGTGTCACAATGGGCTCCTTGATTCCATGATTCCCCACGGTGTCACAATGGAGCCTTGTTTCTAGGAGGTTCTGTACTGTCACAATTGCCTCCTTGATGCCATCAGCCCCTGCAGTGTCACAATGGCTCCTTGGTTCCATGAGGAACACAATAGCTTGGCATAAGCATTGAGCAACAGCTGCTGAACACACCTGGCAACATCTGCTTGCATCAAAAGAGGGCTTCAAGCTGACAATGGCACCAGCAGCTTCCATCTGCAACAGAGACCCAGGAAAGGACAGGCTGTGCCGGTTTGGACAAATTTGGAGGAAAATATCCTCTGATAGAAGGCAGGTTACACCCAGCCCTCCCCCACCAGGTTTTTGGAAAAAAGAACTTTCCTGGGAAGAAAGTGAAAGAGATAAAACCTATTTTTTTAACAAACACACAGGAAAAGGATAACAATGCTAAATATTAAAAGCTCTCGCTGTGCAGAGAAAGCTGGGATAATTTGAGAGTCCTTCTGTGTTTCGGTGGGGTCTCCTGAAACATCCATAGACAGCGAGGCCCGTGCAAAGAAACAGGGAGCCATTCTTGAGAGAAGTTGCAGAGCTCTTTCTTCTCCAGCCACATGGGCGGGGCACTGCCAAAGAACTGAGCAATCACAGCACAACCAGGGCCCTCCTCGCACAAGGAAACACAAAATAAGCAGTGCTGAACAGGGTTAGGGCACATGTGAGCAGGGAGCAGGGAGACCCCCGTGCCCAGGCCATGCCTCTACCCCAGGGTCCCCTCTCCCATGACCTCATGGCAGGGGGGAGGAACCCCAACACTTCCGTAGGTGTAGTCTCTCTCCTCCTCCTTGCAGCTGGCTCATGGGCCCACATTCAGGGCCCCCACCTCGGGAGAAAATTCTCCCAATGTGCTCTGATGTTGAAAGAGTCAAGAAGAGAAGAAGGGAAAAAAAACCCCCGAAGTCCCAGGAAAACAAAGTTCAACTCTCCATCTCCCCCCAGAGAAAAGGAGCTGAAAACTGGCTAAAAAGAAACAAAGTTGCTTCCCTCTGCTCTTGCTGCAAGCAGGATGCAGAGGAGTGTGTATGTGTGTCCTTGAACAAACGCTCTGAGAAGTTTGTCCGGTTTTTTTTTTCCTCTCCCCCCTCTCAGGCTCAGTTGAAAGGCACAGAAACGCACAAAGTTCACTTCTGGGCATAGAGCAGCGATAGGGGATACACACAATAAAGTCACCCCAAGACACAGGGACAGAGAATTCAGTGGAAAGACTCCGAGAATTCTGCTCCCAGAGATCATTCATTCCTGCTCACACTGACCCTTGTAGAAAGGGGACATCGTTCCAGGCAGCCTGTACTGAGCATGTGGCTCCTGAGTGGGGTTTGTTGTTTAGGAAACCTGCTCCGGCTTTTCCATTCTTTCCTTGCAAACAGGAAAACTTCTCCTGGGGCTGTGTGCAGGCAGAGCCCTGAGGAGAGCAGGTGGCACATGGTGCGCTGGGCTGGGACAGCCAGCTGCAGAGCTCAAGGGAAGAAGCCCAAAGTGTCACAATGGCTCCTTGCCTTCACATGCAACACCTGGGTCACAATGGTCTCCTTGATTCCATGAGGCCCCACTGTGTCACAATGGCTCCTTGGTTCCATCAGGTTCCGCAGTGTCACCATGGTCTCCTTTGATCCGCACTGTCATCATGGACAATTGGTTCCATGAGGCCCCGCAGTGTCACAATGGTCCCTTGGTTCCATAGCTTTTACGTTGTAACAATGGACTCCTTGCTTCTATGAGCTAGCCTGCTTTTTGCAGAGGTGTCTTTGGTTCCAACAAGGCCCCGCTGTGTCTCAGTGCACCCTGGCTTCCATGTGGATCTGGAGTATCACAAAGGCTCCTTGGTTCCACCAGGTCCTGCTGTGTCACAATGGGTCCTGTGGTCCCTGAGGCCCTCCAAAGTCATCGTGGAGGCTTGCTTCCATGAGGTTCCATTATGTGCCAGTGGTCATCTTGATTCCAGGAGTTTCCTTAGTGTCACAATGCTCTCCATGCTTCCATTAGGCCCTGCTTTGCCACAATGGTCCCCTTGTTTCCATGAGGCCCCGCTGTGTCACAATGGACGTACGGTTCCATGATGTTGCGTGGTGTCACCGTGCTCTTCTTGAATCCGCAGTGTAACCATGGACCATTGGTTCCTGCGGCCTGGCTGTGTCACAATGGGCTCCTTGATTCCATGATTCCCCACGGTGTCACAATGGAGCCTTGTTTCTAGGAGGTTCTGTACTGTCACAATTGCCTCCTTGATGCCATCAGCCCCTGCAGTGTCACAATGGCTCCTTGGTTCCATGAGGAACACAATAGCTTGGCATAAGCATTGAGCAACAGCTGCTGAACACACCTGGCAACATCTGCTTGCATCAAAAGAGGGCTTCAAGCTGACAATGGCACCAGCAGCTTCCATCTGCAACAGAGACCCAGGAAAGGACAGGCTGTGCCGGTTTGGACAAATTTGGAGGAAAATATCCTCTGATAGAAGGCAGGTTACACCCAGCCCTCCCCCACCAGGTTTTTGGAAAAAAGAACTTTCCTGGGAAGAAAGTGAAAGAGATAAAACCTATTTTTTTAACAAACACACAGGAAAAGGATAACAATGCTAAATATTAAAAGCTCTCGCTGTGCAGAGAAAGCTGGGATAATTTGAGAGTCCTTCTGTGTTTCGGTGGGGTCTCCTGAAACATCCATAGACAGCGAGGCCCGTGCAAAGAAACAGGGAGCCATTCTTGAGAGAAGTTTCAGAGCTCTTTCTTCTCCAGCCACATGGGCGGGGCACTGCCAAAGAACTGAGCAATCACAGCACAACCAGGGCCCTCCTCGCACAGGGCAACACAAAATAAGCAGTGCTGAACAGGATTAGGGCACATGTGAGCAGGGAGCAGGGAGACCCCCGTGCCCAGGCCATGCCTCTACCCCAGGGTCCCCTCTCCCATGACCTCATGGCAGGGGGGAGGAACCCCAACACTTCCGTAGGTGCAGTCTCTCTCCTCCTCCTTGCAGCTGGCTCATGGGCCCACATTCAGGGCCCCCACCTCGGGAGAAAATTCTCCCAATGTGCTCTGATGTTGAAAGAGTCAAGAAGAGAAGAAGGGAAAAAAAACCCCCGAAGTCCCAGGAAAACAAAGTTCAACTCTCCATCTCCCCCCAGAGAAAAGGAGCTGAAAATTGGCTAAAAAGAAACAAAGTTGCTTCCCTCTGCTCTTGCTGCAAGCAGGATGCAGAGGAGTGTGTATGTGTGTCCTTGAACAAACGCTCTGAGAAGTTTGTCCGGTTTTTTTTCCTCTCCCCCCTCTCAGGCTCAGTTGAAAGGCACAGAAATTCACAAAGTTCACTTCTGGGCATAGAGCAGCAATAGGGGATACACATGATAAAGTCACCCCAAGACACAGGGACAGAGAATTCAGTGGAAAGACTCCGAGAATTCTGCTCCCAGAGATCATTCCTGCTCACACTGACCCTTGTAGAAAGGGGACATCGTTCCAGGCAGCCTGTACTGAGCATGTGGCTCCTGAGTGGGGTTTGTTGTTTAGGAAACCTGCTCCGGCTTTTCCATTCTTTCCTTGCAAACAGGAAAACTTCTCCTGGGGCTGTGTGCAGGCAGAGCCCTGAGGAGAGCAGGTGGCACATGGTGCGCTGGGCTGGGACAGCCAGCTGCAGAGCTCAAGGGAAGAAGCCCAAAGTGTCACAATGGCTCCTTGCCTTCCCATGCAACACCTGGGTCACAATGGTCTCCTTGATTCCATGAGGCCCCACTGTGTCACAATGGCTCCTTGGTTCCATCAGGTTCCGCAGTGTCACCATGGTCTCCTTTGATCCGCACTGTCATCATGGACAATTGGTTCCATGAGGCCCCGCAGTGTCACAATGGTCCCTTGCTTCCATAGGTTTGATGTTGTAACAAAGGACTCCTTGCTTCTATGAGCTAGCCTGCTTTTTGCAGAGGTGTCTTTGGTTCCAACAAGGCCCCGCTGTGTCTCAGTGCACCCTGGCTTCCATGTGGATGTGGAGTATCACAAAGGCTCCTTGGTTCCACCAGGTCCTGCTGTGTCACAATGGGTCCTGTGGTCCCTGAGGCCCTCCAAAGTCATCATGGATGCTTGCTTCCATGAGGTTCCATTATGTGCCAGTGGTCATCTTGGTTCCAGGAGTTTCCTTAGTGTCACAATGCTCTCCATGTTTCCATGATTCCCCACAATGTCACAATGCTCTCCAGGCTTCCATTAGGCCCTGCTTTGCCACAATGGTCCCCTTGTTTCCATGCGGCCTTGCTGTGTCACAATGGACGTATGGTTCCGTGATGTTGCGTGGTGTCACTGTGCTCTTCTTGAATCCGCCGTGTAACCATGGACCATTGGTTCCGTGCAGCCGTGTCACAATGGGCTCCTTGATTCCATGATTCCCCACGGTGTCACAATGGAGCCTTGTTTCTAGGAGGTTCTTTACTGTCACAATTGCCTCCTTGATGCCATCAGCCCCTGCAGTGTCACAATGGCTCCTTGGTTCCATGAGGAACACAATAGCTTGGCATAAGCATTGAGCAACAGCTGCTGAACACACCTGGCAACATCTGCTTGCATCAAAAGAGGGCTTCAAGCTGACAATGGCACCAGCAGCTTCCATCTGCAACAGAGACCCAGGAAAGGACAGGCTGTGCCGGTTTGGACAAATGTGGAGGAAAATATCCTCTTATAGAAGGCAGGTTACACCCAGCCCTCCCCCACCAGGTTTTTGGAAAAAAGAACTTTCCTGGGAAGAAAGTGAAAGAGATAAAACCTATTTTTTTAACAAACACACAGGAAAAGGATAACAATGCTAAATATTAAAACCTCTCGCTGTGCAGAGAAAGCTGGGATAATTTGAGAGTCCTTCTGTGTTTCGGTGGGGTCTCCTGAAACATCCATAGACAGCGAGGCCCGTGCAAAGAAACAGGGAGCGATTCTTGAGAGAAGTTGCAGAGCTCTTTCTTCTCCAGCCACATGGGCGGGGCACTGCCAAAGAACTGAGCAATCACGGCACAACCAGGGCCCTCCTGGCACAGGGCAACACAAAATAAGCAGTGCTGAACAGGATTAGGGCACATGTGAGCAGGGAGCAGGGAGACCCCGTGCCCAGGCCATGCCTCTACCCCAGGGTCCCCTCTCCCATGACCTCATGGCAGGGGGGAGGAACCCCAACACTTCCGTAGGTGTAGCCTCTCTCCTCCTCCTTGCAGCTGGCTCATGGGCCCACATTCAGGGCCCCCACCTCGGGAGAAAATTCTCCCAATGTGCTCTGATGTTGAAAGAGTCAAGAAGAGAAGAAGGGAAAAAAAAACCCCGAAGTCCCAGGAAAACAAAGTTCAACTCTCCATCTCCCTCCAGAGAAAAGGAGCTGAAAACTGGCTAAAAAGAAACAAAGTTGCTTCCTCTGCTCTTGCTGCAAGCAGGATGCAGAGGAGTGTGTATGTGTGTCCTTGAACAAACGCTCTGAGAAGTTTGTCTGGCTTTTTTTTCCTCTCCCCCCTCTCAGGCTCAGTTGAAAGGCACAGAAATGCACAAAGTTCACTTCTGGGCATAGAGCAGCAATAGGGGGATACACATGATAAAGTCACCCCAAGACACAGGGACAGAGAATTCAGTGGAAAGACTCCGAGAATTCTGCTCCCAGAGATCATTCATTCCTGCTCGCACTGACCCTTGTAGAAAGGGGACATCGTTCCCGGCAGCCTGTACTGAGCATGTGGCTCCTGAGTGGGGTTTGTTGTTTAGGAAACCTGCTCCGGCTTTTCCATTCTTTCCTTGCAAACAGGAAAACTTCTCCTGGGGCTGTGTGCAGGCAGAGCCCTGAGGAGAGCAGGTGGCACATGGTGCGCTGGGCTGGGACAGCCAGCTGCAGAGCTCAAGGGAAGAAGCCCAAAGTGTCACAATGGCTCCTTGCCTTCACATGCAACACCTGGGTCACAATGGTCTCCTTGATTCCATGAGGCCCCACTGTGTCACAATGGCTCCTTGGTTCCATCAGGTTCCGCAGTGTCACCATGGTCTCTTTTGATCCGCACTGTCATCATGGACAATTGGTTCCATGAGGCCCCGCAGTGTCACAATGGTCCCTTGCTTCCATAGCTTTGATGTTGTAACAATGGACTCCTTGCTTCTATGAGCTAGCCTGCTTTTTGCAGAGGTGTCTTTGGTTCCAACAAGGCCCCGCTGTGTCTCAGTGCACCCTGGCTTCCATGTGGATCTGGAGTATCACAAAGGCTCCTTGGTTCCACCAGGTCCTGCTGTGTCACAATGGGTCCTGTGGTCCCTGAGGCCCTCCAAAACCATCGTGGAGGCTTGCTTCCATGAGGTTCCATTATGTGCCAGTGGTCATCTTGGTTCCAGGAGTTTCCTTAGTGTCACAATGCCCTCCATGCTTCCATTAGGCCCTGCTTTGCCACAATGGTCCCCTTGTTTCCATGAGGCCCCGCTGTGTCACAATGGACCTATGGTTCCGTGATGTTGCGTGGTGTCACCGTGCTCTTCTTGAATCCGCCATGTAACCATGGACCATTGGTTCCATGCAGCCGTGTCACAATGGGCTCCTTGATTCCATGATTCCCCACGGTGTCACAATGGAGCCTTGTTTCTAGGAGGTTCTGTACTGTCACAATTGCCTCCTTGATGCCATCAGCCCCTGCAGTGTCACAATGGCTCCTTGGTTCCATGAGGAACACAATAGCTTGGCATAAGCATTGAGCAACAGCTGCTGAACACACCTGGCAACATCTGCTTGCATCAAAAGAGGGCTTCAAGCTGACAATGGCACCAGCAGCTTCCATCTGCAACAGAGACCCAGGAAAGGACAGGCTGTGCCGGTTTGGACAAATTTGGAGGAAAATATCCTCTGATAGAAGGCAGGTTACACCCAGCCCTCCCCCACCAGGTTTTTGGAAAAAAGAACTTTCCTGGGAAGAAAGTGAAAGAGATAAAACCTATTTTTTTAACAAACACACAGGAAAAGGATAACAATGCTAAATATTAAAAGCTCTCGCTGTGCAGAGAAAGCTGGGATAATTTGAGAGTCCTTCTGTGTTTCGGTGGGGTCTCCTGAAACATCCATAGACAGCGAGGCCCGTGCAAAGAAACAGGGAGCCATTCTTGAGAGAAGTTTCAGAGCTCTTTCTTCTCCAGCCACATGGGCGGGGCACTGCCAAAGAACTGAGCAATCACAGCACAACCAGGGCCCTCCTCGCACAGGGCAACACAAAATAAGCAGTGCTGAACAGGATTAGGGCACATGTGAGCAGGGAGCAGGGAGACCCCCGTGCCCAGGCCATGCCTCTACCCCAGGGTCCCCTCTCCCATGACCTCATGGCAGGGGGGAGGAACCCCAACACTTCCGTAGGTGCAGTCTCTCTCCTCCTCCTTGCAGCTGGCTCATGGGCCCACATTCAGGGCCCCCACCTCGGGAGAAAATTCTCCCAATGTGCTCTGATGTTGAAAGAGTCAAGAAGAGAAGAAGGGAAAAAAAACCCCCGAAGTCCCAGGAAAACAAAGTTCAACTCTCCATCTCCCCCCAGAGAAAAGGAGCTGAAAATTGGCTAAAAAGAAACAAAGTTGCTTCCCTCTGCTCTTGCTGCAAGCAGGATGCAGAGGAGTGTGTATGTGTGTCCTTGAACAAACGCTCTGAGAAGTTTGTCCGGTTTTTTTTCCTCTCCCCCCTCTCAGGCTCAGTTGAAAGGCACAGAAATTCACAAAGTTCACTTCTGGGCATAGAGCAGCAATAGGGGATACACATGATAAAGTCACCCCAAGACACAGGGACAGAGAATTCAGTGGAAAGACTCCGAGAATTCTGCTCCCAGAGATCATTCCTGCTCACACTGACCCTTGTAGAAAGGGGACATCGTTCCAGGCAGCCTGTACTGAGCATGTGGCTCCTGAGTGGGGTTTGTTGTTTAGGAAACCTGCTCCGGCTTTTCCATTCTTTCCTTGCAAACAGGAAAACTTCTCCTGGGGCTGTGTGCAGGCAGAGCCCTGAGGAGAGCAGGTGGCACATGGTGCGCTGGGCTGGGACAGCCAGCTGCAGAGCTCAAGGGAAGAAGCCCAAAGTGTCACAATGGCTCCTTGCCTTCCCATGCAACACCTGGGTCACAATGGTCTCCTTGATTCCATGAGGCCCCACTGTGTCACAATGGCTCCTTGGTTCCATCAGGTTCCGCAGTGTCACCATGGTCTCCTTTGATCCGCACTGTCATCATGGACAATTGGTTCCATGAGGCCCCGCAGTGTCACAATGGTCCCTTGCTTCCATAGGTTTGATGTTGTAACAAAGGACTCCTTGCTTCTATGAGCTAGCCTGCTTTTTGCAGAGGTGTCTTTGGTTCCAACAAGGCCCCGCTGTGTCTCAGTGCACCCTGGCTTCCATGTGGATGTGGAGTATCACAAAGGCTCCTTGGTTCCACCAGGTCCTGCTGTGTCACAATGGGTCCTGTGGTCCCTGAGGCCCTCCAAAGTCATCATGGATGCTTGCTTCCATGAGGTTCCATTATGTGCCAGTGGTCATCTTGGTTCCAGGAGTTTCCTTAGTGTCACAATGCTCTCCATGTTTCCATGATTCCCCACAATGTCACAATGCTCTCCAGGCTTCCATTAGGCCCTGCTTTGCCACAATGGTCCCCTTGTTTCCATGCGGCCTTGCTGTGTCACAATGGACGTATGGTTCCGTGATGTTGCGTGGTGTCACTGTGCTCTTCTTGAATCCGCCGTGTAACCATGGACCATTGGTTCCGTGCAGCCGTGTCACAATGGGCTCCTTGATTCCATGATTCCCCACGGTGTCACAATGGAGCCTTGTTTCTAGGAGGTTCTTTACTGTCACAATTGCCTCCTTGATGCCATCAGCCCCTGCAGTGTCACAATGGCTCCTTGGTTCCATGAGGAACACAATAGCTTGGCATAAGCATTGAGCAACAGCTGCTGAACACACCTGGCAACATCTGCTTGCATCAAAAGAGGGCTTCAAGCTGACAATGGCACCAGCAGCTTCCATCTGCAACAGAGACCCAGGAAAGGACAGGCTGTGCCGGTTTGGACAAATGTGGAGGAAAATATCCTCTTATAGAAGGCAGGTTACACCCAGCCCTCCCCCACCAGGTTTTTGGAAAAAAGAACTTTCCTGGGAAGAAAGTGAAAGAGATAAAACCTATTTTTTTAACAAACACACAGGAAAAGGATAACAATGCTAAATATTAAAACCTCTCGCTGTGCAGAGAAAGCTGGGATAATTTGAGAGTCCTTCTGTGTTTCGGTGGGGTCTCCTGAAACATCCATAGACAGCGAGGCCCGTGCAAAGAAACAGGGAGCGATTCTTGAGAGAAGTTGCAGAGCTCTTTCTTCTCCAGCCACATGGGCGGGGCACTGCCAAAGAACTGAGCAATCACGGCACAACCAGGGCCCTCCTGGCACAGGGCAACACAAAATAAGCAGTGCTGAACAGGATTAGGGCACATGTGAGCAGGGAGCAGGGAGACCCCGTGCCCAGGCCATGCCTCTACCCCAGGGTCCCCTCTCCCATGACCTCATGGCAGGGGGGAGGAACCCCAACACTTCCGTAGGTGTAGCCTCTCTCCTCCTCCTTGCAGCTGGCTCATGGGCCCACATTCAGGGCCCCCACCTCGGGAGAAAATTCTCCCAATGTGCTCTGATGTTGAAAGAGTCAAGAAGAGAAGAAGGGAAAAAAAAACCCCGAAGTCCCAGGAAAACAAAGTTCAACTCTCCATCTCCCTCCAGAGAAAAGGAGCTGAAAACTGGCTAAAAAGAAACAAAGTTGCTTCCTCTGCTCTTGCTGCAAGCAGGATGCAGAGGAGTGTGTATGTGTGTCCTTGAACAAACGCTCTGAGAAGTTTGTCTGGCTTTTTTTTCCTCTCCCCCCTCTCAGGCTCAGTTGAAAGGCACAGAAATGCACAAAGTTCACTTCTGGGCATAGAGCAGCAATAGGGGGATACACATGATAAAGTCACCCCAAGACACAGGGACAGAGAATTCAGTGGAAAGACTCCGAGAATTCTGCTCCCAGAGATCATTCATTCCTGCTCGCACTGACCCTTGTAGAAAGGGGACATCGTTCCCGGCAGCCTGTACTGAGCATGTGGCTCCTGAGTGGGGTTTGTTGTTTAGGAAACCTGCTCCGGCTTTTCCATTCTTTCCTTGCAAACAGGAAAACTTCTCCTGGGGCTGTGTGCAGGCAGAGCCCTGAGGAGAGCAGGTGGCACATGGTGCGCTGGGCTGGGACAGCCAGCTGCAGAGCTCAAGGGAAGAAGCCCAAAGTGTCACAATGGCTCCTTGCCTTCACATGCAACACCTGGGTCACAATGGTCTCCTTGATTCCATGAGGCCCCACTGTGTCACAATGGCTCCTTGGTTCCATCAGGTTCCGCAGTGTCACCATGGTCTCTTTTGATCCGCACTGTCATCATGGACAATTGGTTCCATGAGGCCCCGCAGTGTCACAATGGTCCCTTGCTTCCATAGCTTTGATGTTGTAACAATGGACTCCTTGCTTCTATGAGCTAGCCTGCTTTTTGCAGAGGTGTCTTTGGTTCCAACAAGGCCCCGCTGTGTCTCAGTGCACCCTGGCTTCCATGTGGATCTGGAGTATCACAAAGGCTCCTTGGTTCCACCAGGTCCTGCTGTGTCACAATGGGTCCTGTGGTCCCTGAGGCCCTCCAAAACCATCGTGGAGGCTTGCTTCCATGAGGTTCCATTATGTGCCAGTGGTCATCTTGGTTCCAGGAGTTTCCTTAGTGTCACAATGCCCTCCATGCTTCCATTAGGCCCTGCTTTGCCACAATGGTCCCCTTGTTTCCATGAGGCCCCGCTGTGTCACAATGGACCTATGGTTCCGTGATGTTGCGTGGTGTCACCGTGCTCTTCTTGAATCCGCCATGTAACCATGGACCATTGGTTCCATGCAGCCGTGTCACAATGGGCTCCTTGATTCCATGATTCCCCACGGTGTCACAATGGAGCCTTGTTTCTAGGAGGTTCTGTACTGTCACAATTGCCTCCTTGATGCCATCAGCCCCTGCAGTGTCACAATGGCTCCTTGGTTCCATGAGGAACACAATAGCTTGGCATAAGCATTGAGCAACAGCTGCTGAACACACCTGGCAACATCTGCTTGCATCAAAAGAGGGCTTCAAGCTGACAATGGCACCAGCAGCTTCCATCTGCAACAGAGACCCAGGAAAGGACAGGCTGTGCCGGTTTGGACAAATTTGGAGGAAAATATCCTCTGATAGAAGGCAGGTTACACCCAGCCCTCCCCCACCAGGTTTTTGGAAAAAAGAACTTTCCTGGGAAGAAAGTGAAAGAGATAAAACCTATTTTTTTAACAAACACACAGGAAAAGGATAACAATGCTAAATATTAAAAGCTCTCGCTGTGCAGAGAAAGCTGGGATAATTTGAGAGTCCTTCTGTGTTTCGGTGGGGTCTCCTGAAACATCCATAGACAGCGAGGCCCGTGCAAAGAAACAGGGAGCCATTCTTGAGAGAAGTTTCAGAGCTCTTTCTTCTCCAGCCACATGGGCGGGGCACTGCCAAAGAACTGAGCAATCACAGCACAACCAGGGCCCTCCTCGCACAGGGCAACACAAAATAAGCAGTGCTGAACAGGATTAGGGCACATGTGAGCAGGGAGCAGGGAGACCCCCGTGCCCAGGCCATGCCTCTACCCCAGGGTCCCCTCTCCCATGACCTCATGGCAGGGGGGAGGAACCCCAACACTTCCGTAGGTGCAGTCTCTCTCCTCCTCCTTGCAGCTGGCTCATGGGCCCACATTCAGGGCCCCCACCTCGGGAGAAAATTCTCCCAATGTGCTCTGATGTTGAAAGAGTCAAGAAGAGAAGAAGGGAAAAAAAACCCCCGAAGTCCCAGGAAAACAAAGTTCAACTCTCCATCTCCCCCCAGAGAAAAGGAGCTGAAAATTGGCTAAAAAGAAACAAAGTTGCTTCCCTCTGCTCTTGCTGCAAGCAGGATGCAGAGGAGTGTGTATGTGTGTCCTTGAACAAACGCTCTGAGAAGTTTGTCCGGTTTTTTTCCTCTCCCCCCTCTCAGGCTCAGTTGAAAGGCACAGAAATTCACAAAGTTCACTTCTGGGCATAGAGCAGCAATAGGGGATACACATGATAAAGTCACCCCAAGACACAGGGACAGAGAATTCAGTGGAAAGACTCCGAGAATTCTGCTCCCAGAGATCATTCATTCCTGCTCACACTGACCCTTGTAGAAAGGGGACATCGTTCCAGGCAGCCTGTACTGAGCATGTGGCTCCTGAGTGGGGTTTGTTGTTTAGGAAACCTGCTCCGGCTTTTCCATTCTTTCCTTGCAAACAGGAAAACTTCTCCTGGGGCTGTGTGCAGGCAGAGCCCTGAGGAGAGCAGGTGGCACATGGTGCGCTGGGCTGGGACAGCCAGCTGCAGAGCTCAAGGGAAGAAGCCCAAAGTGTCACAATGGCTCCTTGCCTTCCCATGCAACACCTGGGTCACAATGGTCTCCTTGATTCCATGAGGCCCCACTGTGTCACAATGGCTCCTTGGTTCCATCAGGTTCCGCAGTGTCACCATGGTCTCCTTTGATCCGCACTGTCATCATGGACAATTGGTTCCATGAGGCCCCGCAGTGTCACAATGGTCCCTTGCTTCCATAGGTTTGATGTTGTAACAAAGGACTCCTTGCTTCTATGAGCTAGCCTGCTTTTTGCAGAGGTGTCTTTGGTTCCAACAAGGCCCCACTGTGTCTCAGTGCACCCTGGCTTCCATGTGGATGTGGAGTATCACAAAGGCTCCTTGGTTCCACCAGGTCCTGCTGTGTCACAATGGGTCCTGTGGTCCCTGAGGCCCTCCAAAGTCATCATGGATGCTTGCTTCCATGAGGTTCCATTATGTGCCAGTGGTCATCTTGGTTCCAGGAGTTTCCTTAGTGTCACAATGCTCTCCATGTTTCCATGATTCCCCACAATGTCACAATGCTCTCCAGGCTTCCATTAGGCCCTGCTTTGCCACAATGGTCCCCTTGTTTCCATGCGGCCCTGCTGTGTCACAATGGACGTATGGTTCCGTGATGTTGCGTGGTGTCACTGTGCTCTTCTTGAATCCGCCGTGTAACCATGGACCATTGGTTCCGTGCAGCCGTGTCACAATGGGCTCCTTGATTCCATGATTCCCCACGGTGTCACAATGGAGCCTTGTTTCTAGGAGGTTCTTTACTGTCACAATTGCCTCATTGATGCCATCAGCCCCTGCAGTGTCACAATGGCTCCTTGGTTCCATGAGGAACACAATAGCTTGGCATAAGCATTGAGCAACAGCTGCTGAACACACCTGGCAACATCTGCTTGCATCAAAAGAGTGCTTCAAGCTGACAATGGCACCAGCAGCTTCCATCTGCAACAGAGACCCAGGAAAGGACAGGCTGTGCCGGTTTGGACAAATGTGGAGGAAAATATCCTCTGATAGAAGGCAGGTTACACCCAGCCCTCCCCCACCAGGTTTTTGGAAAAAAGAACTTTCCTGGGAAGAAAGTGAAAGAGATAAAAACTATTTTTTTAACAAACACACAGGAAAAGGATAACAATGCTAAATATTAAAACCTCTCGCTGTGCAGAGAAAGCTGGGATAATTTGAGAGTCCTTCTGTGTTTCGGTGGGGTCTCCTGAAACATCCATAGACAGCGAGGCCCGTGCAAAGAAACAGGGAGCGATTCTTGAGAGAAGTTTCAGAGCTCTTTCTTCTCCAGCCACATGGGCGGGGCACTGCCAAAGAACTGAGCAATCACGGCACAACCAGGGCCCTCCTCGCACAGGGCAACACAAAATAAGCAGTGCTGAACAGGGTTAGGGCACATGTGAGCAGGGAGCAGGGAGACCCCCCGTGCCCAGGCCATGCCTCTACCCCAGGGTCCCCTCTCCCATGACCTCATGGCAGGGGGGAGGAACCCCAACACTTCCGTAGGTGTAGTCTCTCTCCTCCTCCTTGCAGCTGGCTCATGGGCCCACATTCAGGGCCCCAACCTCGGGAGAAAATTCTCCCAATGTGCTCTGATGTTGAAAGAGTCAAGAAGAGGAGAAGGGAAAAAAACCCCCAAAGTCCCAGGAAAACAAAGTTCAACTCTCCATCTCCCCCCAGAGAAAAAGAGCTGAAAACTGGCTAAAAAGAAACAAGGTTGCTTCCTCCACTCTTGCTGCAAGCAGGATGCAGAGGAGTGTGTATGTGTGTCCTTGAACAAACGCTCTGAGAAGTTTGTCCGGTTTTTTTTCCTCTCCCCCCTCTCAGGCTCAGTTGAAAGGCACAGAAATGCACAAAGTTCACTTCTGGGCATAGAGCAGCAATAGGGGATACACACAATAAAGTCACCCCAAGACACAGGGACAGAGAATTCAGTGGAAAGACTCCGAGAATTCTGCTCCCAGAGATCATTCATTCCTGCTCACACTGACCCTTGTAGAAAGGGGACATCGTTCCAGGCAGCCTGTACTGAGCATGTGGCTCCTGAGTAGGGTTTGTTGTTTAGGAAACCTGCTCCGGCTTTTCCATTCTTTCCTTGCAAACAGGAAAACTTCTCCTGGGGCTGTGTGCAGGCAGAGCCCTGAGGAGAGCAGGTGGCACATGGTGCGCTGGGCTGGGACAGCCAGCTGCAGAGCTCAAGGGAAGAAGCCCAAAGTGTCACAATGGCTCCTTGCCTTCCCATGCAACACCTGGGTCACAATGGTCTCCTTGATTCCATGAGGCCCCACTGTGTCACAATGGCTCCTTGGTTCCATCAGGTTCCGCAGTGTCACCATGGTCTCTTTTGATCCGCACTGTCATCATGGACAATTGGTTCCATGAGGCTCCGCAGTGTCACAATGGTCCCTTGCTTCCATAGCTTTTATGTTGTAACAATGGACTCCTTGCTTCTATGAGCTAGCCTGCTTTTTGCAGAGGTGTCTTTGGTTCCAACAAGGCCCCGCTGTGTCTCAGTGCACCCTGGCTTCCATGTGGATCTGGAGTATCACAAAGGCTCCTTGGTTCCACCAGGTCCTGCTGTGTCACAATGGGTCCTGTGGTCCCTGAGGCCCTCCAAAACCATCGTGGAGGCTTGCTTCCATGAGGTTCCATTATGTGCCAGTAGTCATCTTGGTTCCAGGAGTTTCCTTAGTGTCACAATGCTCTCCATGCTTCCATTAGGCCCTGCTTTGCCACAATGGTCTCCTTGTTTCCATGAGGCCCCGCTGTGTCACAATGGACCTATGGTTCCATGATGTTGCGTGGTGTCACCGTGCTCTTCTTGAATCCGCAGTGTAACCATGGACCATTGGTTCCATGCGGCCTGGCTGTGTCACAATGGGCTCCTTGATTCCATGATTCCCCACGGTGTCACAATGGAGCCTTGTTTCTAGGAGGTTCTGTACTGTCACAATTGCCTCCTTGATGCCATCAGCCCCTGCAGTGTCACAATGGCTCCTTGGTTCCATGAGGAACACAATAGCTTGGCATAAGCATTGAGCAATAGCTGCTGAACACACCTGGCAACATCTGCTTGCATCAAAAGAGGGCTTCAAGCTGACAATGGCACCAGCAGCTTCCATCTGCAACAGAGACCCAGGAAAGGACAGGCTGTGCCGGTTTGGACAAATTTGGAGGAAAATATCCTCTGATAGAAGGCAGGTTACACCCAGCCCTCCCCCACCAGGTTTTTGGAAAAAAGAACTTTCCTGGGAAGAAAGTGAAAGAGATAAAAACTATTTTTTTAACAAACACACAGGAAAAGGATAACAATGCTAAATATTAAAAGCTCTCGCTGTGCAGAGAAAGCTGGGATAATTTGAGAGTCCTTCTGTGTTTCGGTGGGGTCTCCTGAAACATCCATAGACAGCGAGGCCCGTGCAAAGAAACAGGGAGCCATTCTTGAGAGAAGTTTCAGAGCTCTTTCTTCTCCAGCCACATGGGCGGGGCACTGCCAAAGAACTGAGCAATCACGGCACAACCAGGGCCCTCCTCGCACAGGGCAACACAAAATAAGCAGTGCTGAACAGGATTAGGGCACATGTGAGCAGGGAGCAGGGAGACCCCCGTGCCCAGGCCATGCCTCTACCCCAGGGTCCCCTCTCCCATGACCTCATGGCAGGGGGGAGGAACCCCAACACTTCCGTAGGTGCAGTCTCTCTCCTCCTCCTTGCAGCTGGCTCATGGGCCCACATTCAGGGCCCCCACCTCGGGAGAAAATTCTCCCAATGTGCTCTGATGTTGAAAGAGTCAAGAAGAGAAGAAGGGAAAAAAACCCCCGAAGTCCCAGGAAAACAAAGTTCAACTCTCCATCTCCCCCCAGAGAAAAGGAGCTGAAAACTGGCTAAAAAGAAACAAAGTTGCTTCCCTCTGCTCTTGCTGCAAGCAGGATGCAGAGGAGTGTGTATGTGTGTCCTTGAACAAACGCTCTGAGAAGTTTGTCCGGTTTTTTTTCCTCTCCCCCCTCTCAGGCTCAGTTGAAAGGCACAGAAATGCACAAAGTTCACTTCTGGGCATAGAGCAGCAATAGGGGATACACATGATAAAGTCACCCCAAGACACAGGGACAGAGAATTCAGTGGAAAGACTCCGAGAATTCTGCTCCCAGAGATCATTCATTCCTGCTCACACTGACCCTTGTAGAAAGGGGACATCGTTCCAGGCAGCCTGTACTGAGCATGTGGCTCCTGAGTGGGGTTTGTTGTTTAGGAAACCTGCTCCGGCTTTTCCATTCTTTCCTTGCAAACAGGAAAACTTCTCCTGGGGCTGTGTGCAGGCAGAGCCCTGAGGAGAGCAGGTGGCACATGGTGCGCTGGGCTGGGACAGCCAGCTGCAGAGCTCAAGGGAAGAAGCCCAAAGTGTCACAATGGCTCCTTGCCTTCCCATGCAACACCTGGGTCACAATGGTCTCCTTGATTCCATGAGGCCCCACTGTGTCACAATGGCTCCTTGGTTCCATCAGGTTCCGCAGTGTCACCATGGTCTCCTTTGATCCGCACTGTCATCATGGACAATTGGTTCCATGAGGCCCCGCAGTGTCACAATGGTCCCTTGCTTCCATAGCTTTTACGTTGTAACAATGGACTCCTTGCTTCTATGAGCTAGCCTGCTTTTTGCAGAGGTGTCTTTGGTTCCAACAAGGCCCCACTGTGTCTCAGTGCACCCTGGCTTCCATGTGGATGTGGAGTATCACAAAGGCTCCTTGGTTCCACCAGGTCCTGCTGTGTCACAATGGGTCCTGTGGTCCCTGAGGCCCTCCAAAGTCATTGTGGAGGCTTGCTTCCATGAGGTTCCATTATGTGCCAGTGGTCATCTTGGTTCCAGGAGTTTCCTTAGTGTCACAATGCCCTCCATGCTTCCATTAGGCCCTGCTTTGCCACAATGGTCCCCTTGTTTCCATGAGGCCCCGCTGTGTCACAATGGACCTATGGTTCCGTGATGTTGCGTGGTGTCACCGTGCTCTTCTTGAATCCGCCGTGTAACCATGGACCATTGGTTCCATGCAGCCGTGTCACAATGGGCTCCTTGATTCCATGATTCCCCACGGTGTCACAATGGAGCCTTGTTTCTAGGAGGTTCTGTACTGTCACAATTGCCTCCTTGATGCCATCAGCCCCTGCAGTGTCACAATGGCTCCTTGGTTCCATGAGGAACACAATAGCTTGGCATAAGCATTGAGCAATAGCTGCTGAACACACCTGGCAACATCTGCTTGCATCAAAAGAGGGCTTCAAGCTGACAATGGCACCAGCAGCTTCCATCTGCAACAGAGACCCAGGAAAGGACAGGCTGTGCCAGTTTGGACAAATGTGGAGGAAAATATCCTCTGATAGAAGGCAGGTTACACCCAGCCCTCCCCCACCAGGTTTTTGGAAAAAAGAACTTTCCTGGGAAGAAAGTGAAAGAGATAAAAACTATTTTTTTAACAAACACACAGGAAAAGGATAACAATGCTAAATATTAAAACCTCTCGCTGTGCAGAGAAAGCTGGGATAATTTGAGAGTCCTTCCGTGTTTCGGTGGGGTCTCCTGAAACATCCATAGACAGCGAGGCCCGTGCAAAGAAACAGGGAGCGATTCTTGAGAGAAGTTTCAGAGCTCTTTCTTCTCCAGCCACATGGGCGGGGCACTGCCAAAGAACTGAGCAATCACGGAACAACCAGGGCCCACCTCGCACAAGGCAACACAAAATAAGCAGTGCTGAACAGGGTTAGGGCACATGTGAGCAGGGAGCAGGGAGACCCCCGTGCCCAGGCCATGCCTCTACCCCAGGGTCCCCTCTCCCATGACCGCATGGAAGGGGGGAGGAACCCCAACACTTCCGTAGGTGTAGTCTCTCTCCTCCTCCTTGCAGCTGGCTCATGGGCCCACATTCAGGGCCCCCACCTCGGGAGAAAATTCTCCCAATGTGGTCTGATGTTGAAAGAGTCAAGAAGAGGAGAAGGGAAAAAAACCCCCAAAGTCCCAGGAAAACAAAGTTCAACTCTCCATCTCCCCCCAGAGAAAAGGAGCTGAAAACTGGCTAAAAAGAAACCAAGTTGCTTCCTCTGCTCTTGCTGCAAGCAGGATGCAGAGGAGTGTGTATGTGTGTCCTTGAACAAACGCTCTGAGAAGTTTGTCCGGTTTTTTTTCCTCTCCCCCCTCTCAGGCTCAGTTGAAAGGCACAGAAATACACAAAGTTCACTTCTGGGCATAGAGCAGCAATAGGGGATACACATGATAAAGTCACCCCAAGACACAGGGACAGAGAATTCAGTGGAAAGACTCCGAGAATTCTGCTCCCAGAGATCATTCATTCCTGCTCACACTGACCCTTGTAGAAAGGGGACATCGTTCCAGGCAGCCTGTACTGAGCATGTGGCTCCTGAGTGGGGTTTGTTGTTTAGGAAACCTGCTCCGGCTTTTCCATTCTTTC
This sequence comes from Aphelocoma coerulescens, assembly GCF_041296385.1. Taxonomy (NCBI): domain Eukaryota; kingdom Metazoa; phylum Chordata; class Aves; order Passeriformes; family Corvidae; genus Aphelocoma; species Aphelocoma coerulescens. The sequence goes on along the minus strand of NW_027183503.1, from coordinate 55,173 downwards.
CTTGCAAACAGGAAAACTTCTCCTGGGGCTGTGTGCAGGCAGAGCCCTGAGGAGAGCAGGTGGCACATGGTGCGCTGGGCTGGGACAGCCAGCTGCAGAGCTCAAGGGAAGAAGCCCAAAGTGTCACAATGGCTCCTTGCCTTCCCATGCAACACCTGGGTCACAATGGTCTCCTTGATTCCATGAGGCCCCACTGTGTCACAATGGCTCCTTGGTTCCATCAGGTTCCGCAGTGTCACCATGGTCTCCTTTGATCCGCACTGTCATCATGGACAATTGGTTCCATGAGGCCCCGCAGTGTCACAATGGTCCCTTGCTTCCATAGCTTTTACGTTGTAACAATGGACTCCTTGCTTCTATGAGCTAGCCTGCTTTTTGCAGAGGTGTCTTTGGTTCCAACAAGGCCCCGCTGTGTCTCAGTGCACCCTGGCTTCCATGCGGATCTGGAGTATCACAAAAGCTCCTTGGTTCCACCAGGTCCTGCTGTGTCACAATGGGTCCTGTGGTCCCTGAGGCCCTCCAAAGTCATTGTGGAGGCTTGCTTCCATGAGGTTCCATTATGTGCCAGTGGTCATCTTGGTTCCAGGAGTTTCCTTAGTGTCACAATGCTCTCCATGCTTCCATTAGGCCCTGCTTTGCCACAATGGTCCCCTTGTTTCCATGAGGCCCCGCTGTGTCACAATGGACCTATGGTTCCGTGATGTTGCGTGGTGTCACCGTGCTCTTCTTGAATCCGCCGTGTAACCATGGACCATTGGTTCCGTGCAGCCGTGTCACAATGGGCTCCTTGATTCCATGATTCCCCATGGTGTCACAATGGAGCCTTGTTTCTAGGAGGTTCTTTACTGTCACAATTGCCTCATTGATGCCATCAGCCCCTGCAGTGTCACAATGGCTCCTTGGTTCCATGAGGAACACAATAGCTTGGCATAAGCATTGAGCAACAGCTGCTGAACACACCTGGCAACATCTGCTTGCATCAAAAGAGTGCTTCAAGCTGACAATGGCACCAGCAGCTTCCATCTGCAACAGAGACCCAGGAAAGGACAGGCTGTGCCGGTTTGGACAAATGTGGAGGAAAATATCCTCTGATAGAAGGCAGGTTACACCCAGCCCTCCCCCACCAGGTTTTTGGAAAAAAGAACTTTCCTGGGAAGAAAGTGAAAGAGATAAAACCTATTATTTTAACAAACACACAGGAAAAGGATAACAATGCTAAATATTAAAACCTCTCGCTGTGCAGAGAAAGCTGGGATAATTTGAGAGTCCTTCTGTGTTTCGGTGGGGTCTCCTGAAACATCCATAGACAGCGAGGCCCGTGCAAAGAAACAGGGAGCGATTCTTGAGAGAAGTTTCAGAGCTCTTTCTTCTCCAGCCACATGGGCGGGGCACTGCCAAAGAACTGAGCAATCACAGCACAACCAGGGCCCTCCTCGCACAGGGCAACACAAAAAAAGCAGTGCTGAACAGGATTAGGGCACATGTGAGCAGGGAGCAGGGAGACCCCGTGCCCAGGCCATGCCTCTACCCCAGGGTCCCCTCTCCCATGACCTCATGGCAGGGGGGAGGAACCCCAACACTTCCGTAGGTGCAGTCTCTCTCCTCCTCCTTGCAGCTGGCTCATGGGCCCACATTCAGGGCCCCCACCTCGGGAGAAAATTCTCCCAATGTGCTCTGATGTTGAAAGAGTCAAGAAGAGAAGAAGGGAAAAAAAACCCCCGAAGTCCCAGGAAAACAAAGTTCAACTCTCCATCTCCCCCCAGAGAAAAGGAGCTGAAAACTGGCTAAAAAGAAACAAAGTTGCTTCCTCTGCTCTTGCTGCAAGCAGGATGCAGAGGAGTGTGTATGTGTGTCCTTGAACAAACGCTCTGAGAAGTTTGTCTGGCTTTTTTTTCCTCTCCCCCCTCTCAGGCTCAGTTGAAAGGCACAGAAATGCACAAAGTTCACTTCTGGGCATAGAGCAGCAATAGGGGGATACACATGATAAAGTCACCCCAAGACACAGGGAGAGAGAATTCAGTGGAAAGACTCCGAGAATTCTGCTCCCAGAGATCATTCATTCCTGCTCACACTGACCCTTGTAGAAAGGGGACATCGTTCCCGGCAGCCTGTACTGAGCATGTGGCTCCTGAGTGGGGTTTGTTGTTTAGGAAACCTGCTCCGGCTTTTCCATTCTTTCCTTGCAAACAGGAAAACTTCTCCTGGGGCTGTGTGCAGGCAGAGCCCTGAGGAGAGCAGGTGGCACATGGTGCGCTGGGCTGGGACAGCCAGCTGCAGAGCTCAAGGGAAGAAGCCCAAAGTGTCACAATGGCTCCTTGCCTTCCCATGCAACACCTGGGTCACAATGGTCTCCTTGATTCCATGAGGCCCCACTGTGTCACAATGGCTCCTTGGTTCCATCAGGTTCCGCAGTGTCACCATGGTCTCTTTTGATCCGCACTGTCATCATGGACAATTGGTTCCATGAGGCCCCGCAGTGTCACAATGGTCCCTTGCTTCCATAGGTTTGATGTTGTAACAATGGACTCCTTGCTTCTATGAGCTAGCCTGCTTTTTGCAGAGGTGTCTTTGGTTCCAACAAGGCCCCGCTGTGTCTCAGTGCACCCTGGCTTCCATGTGGATCTGGAGTATCACAAAGGCTCCTTGGTTCCACCAGGTCCTGCTGTGTCACAATGGGTCCTGTGGTCCCTGAGGCCCTCCAAAACCATCGTGGAGGCTTGCTTCCATGAGGTTCCATTATGTGCCAGTGGTCATCTTGGTTCCAGGAGTTTCCTTAGTGTCACAATGCTCTCCATGCTTCCATTAGGCCCTGCTTTGCCACAATGGTCCCCTTGTTTCCATGAGGCCCCGCTGTGTCACAATGGACCTATGGTTCCATGATGTTGCGTGGTGTCACCGTGCTCTTCTTGAATCCGCCGTGTAACCATGGACCATTGGTTCCATGCAGCCGTGTCACAATGGGCTCCTTGATTCCATGATTCCCCACGGTGTCACAATGGAGCCTTGTTTCTAGGAGGTTCTGTACTGTCACAATTGCCTCATTGATGCCATCAGCCCCTGCAGTGTCACAATGGCTCCTTGGTTCCATGAGGAACACAATAGCTTGGCATAAGCATTGAGCAACAGCTGCTGAACACACCTGGCAACATCTGCTTGCATCAAAAGAGTGCTTCAAGCTGACAATGGCACCAGCAGCTTCCATCTGCAACAGAGACCCAGGAAAGGACAGGCTGTGCCGGTTTGGACAAATGTGGAGGAAAATATCCTCTGATAGAAGGCAGGTTACACCCAGCCCTCCCCCACCAGGTTTTTGGAAAAAAGAACTTTCCTGGGAAGAAAGTGAAAGAGATAAAAACTATTTTTTTAACAAACACACAGGAAAAGGATAACAATGCTAAATATTAAAACCTCTCGCTGTGCAGAGAAAGCTGGGATAATTTGAGAGTCCTTCTGTGTTTCGGTGGGGTCTCCTGAAACATCCATAGACAGCGAGGCCCGTGCAAAGAAACAGGGAGCAATTCTTGAGAGAAGTTTCAGAGCTCTTTCTTCTCCAGCCACATGGGCGGGGCACTGCCAAAGAACTGAGCAATCACGGCACAACCAGGGCCCTCCTGGCACAGGGCAACACAAAATAAGCAGTGCTGAACAGGGTTAGGGCACATGTGAGCAGGGAGCAGGGAGACCCCCCATGCCCAGGCCATGCCTCTACCCCAGGGTCCCCTCTCCCATGACCGCATGGCAGGAGGGAGGAACCCCAACACTTCCGTAGGTGTAGTCTCTCTCCTCCTCCTTGCAGCTGGCTCATGGGCCCACATTCAGGGCCCCAACCTCGGGAGAAAATTCTCCCAATGTGGTCTGATGTTGAAAGAGTCAAGAAGAGAAGAAGGGAAAAAACCCCCAAAGTCCCAGGAAAACAAAGTTCAACTCTCCATCTCCCCCCAGAGAAAAAGAGCTGAAAACTGGCTAAAAAGAAACCAAGTTGCTTCCTCTGCTCTTGCTGCAAGCAGGATGCAGAGGAGTGTGTATGTGTGTCCTTGAACAAACGCTCTGAGAAGTTTGTCCGGTTTTTTTTCCTCTCCCCCCTCTCAGGCTCAGTTGAAAGGCACAGAAATGCACAAAGTTCACTTCTGGGCATAGAGCAGCAATAGGGGATACACACAATAAAGTCACCCCAAGACACAGGGACAGAGAATTCAGTGGAAAGACTCCGAGAATTCTGCTCCCAGAGATCATTCCTGCTCACACTGACCCTTGTAGAAAGGGGACATCGTTCCAGGCAGCCTGTACTGAGCATGTGGCTCCTGAGTGGGGTTTGTTGTTTAGGAAACCTGCTCCGGCTTTTCCATTCTTTCCTTGCAAACAGGAAAACTTCTCCTGGGGCTGTGTGCAGGCAGAGCCCTGAGGAGAGCAGGTGGCACATGGTGCGCTGGGCTGGGACAGCCAGCTGCAGAGCTCAAGGGAAGAAGCCCAAAGTGTCACAATGGCTCCTTGCCTTCCCATGCAACACCTGGGTCACAATGGTCTCCTTGATTCCATGAGGCCCCACTGTGTCACAATGGCTCCTTGGTTCCATCAGGTTCCGCAGTGTCACCATGGTCTCCTTTGATCCGCACTGTCATCATGGACAATTGGTTCCATGAGGCCCCGCAGTGTCACAATGGTCCCTTGCTTCCATAGCTTTTACGTTGTAACAATGGACTCCTTGCTTCTATGAGCTAGCCTGCTTTTTGCAGAGGTGTCTTTGGTTCCAACAAGGCCCCGCTGTGTCTCAGTGCACCCTGGCTTCCATGTGGATGTGGAGTATCACAAAGGCTCCTTGGTTCCACCAGGTCCTGCTGTGTCACAATGGGTCCTGTGGTCCCTGAGGCCCTCCAAAACCATCGTGGAGGCTTGCTTCCATGAGGTTCCATTATGTGCCAGTGGTCATCTTGGTTCCAGGAGTTTCCTTAGTGTCACAATGCTCTCCATGCTTCCATTAGGCCCTGCTTTGCCACAATGGTCCCCTTGTTTCCATGAGGCCCCGCTGTGTCACAATGGACCTATGGTTCTGTGATGTTGCGTGGTGTCACCGTGCTCTTCTTGAATCCGCCGTGTAACCATGGACCATTGGTTCCGTGCAGCCGTGTCACAATGGGCTCCTTGATTCCATGATTCCCCACGGTGTCACAATGGAGCCTTGTTTCTAGGAGGTTCTTTACTGTCACAATTGCCTCATTGATGCCATCAGCCCCTGCAGTGTCACAATGGCTCCTTGGTTCCATGAGGAACACAATAGCTTGGCATAAGCATTGAGCAACAGCTGCTGAACACACCTGGCAACATCTGCTTGCATCAAAAGAGTGCTTCAAGCTGACAATGGCACCAGCAGCTTCCATCTGCAACAGAGACCCAGGAAAGGACAGGCTGTGCCGGTTTGGACAAATGTGGAGGAAAATATCCTCTGATAGAAGGCAGGTTACACCCAGCCCTCCCCCACCAGGTTTTTGGAAAAAAGAACTTTCCTGGGAAGAAAGTGAAAGAGATAAAACCTATTTTTTTAACAAACACACAGGAAAAGGATAACAATGCTAAATATTAAAAGCTCTCGCTGTGCAGAGAAAGCTGGGATAATTTGAGAGTCCTTCTGTGTTTCGGTGGGGTCTCCTGAAACATCCATAGACAGCGAGGCCCGTGCAAAGAAACAGGGAGCGATTCTTGAGAGAAGTTTCAGAGCTCTTTCTTCTCCAGCCACATGGGCGGGGCACTGCCAAAGAACTGAGCAATCACAGCACAACCAGGGCCCTCCTCGCACAGGGCAACACAAAATAAGCAGTGCTGAACAGGATTAGGGCACATGTGAGCAGGGAGCAGGGAGACCCCGTGCCCAGGCCATGCCTCTACCCCAGGGTCCCCTCTCCCATGACCTCATGGCAGGGGGGAGGAACCCCAACACTTCCGTAGGTGCAGTCTCTCTCCTCCTCCTTGCAGCTGGCTCATGGGCCCACATTCAGGGCCCCCACCTCGGGAGAAAATTCTCCCAATGTGCTCTGATGTTGAAAGAGTCAAGAAGAGAAGAAGGGAAAAAAAACCCCCGAAGTCCCAGGAAAACAAAGTTCAACTCTCCATCTCCCCCCAGAGAAAAGGAGCTGAAAACTGGCTAAAAAGAAACAAAGTTGCTTCCTCTGCTCTTGCTGCAAGCAGGATGCAGAGGAGTGTGTATGTGTGTCCTTGAACAAACGCTCTGAGAAGTTTGTCTGGCTTTTTTTTCCTCTCCCCCCTCTCAGGCTCAGTTGAAAGGCACAGAAATGCACAAAGTTCACTTCTGGGCATAGAGCAGCAATAGGGGGATACACATGATAAAGTCACCCCAAGACACAGGGACAGAGAATTCAGTGGAAAGACTCCGAGAATTCTGCTCCCAGAGATCATTCATTCCTGCTCACACTGACCCTTGTAGAAAGGGGACATCGTTCCCGGCAGCCTGTACTGAGCATGTGGCTCCTGAGTGGGGTTTGTTGTTTAGGAAACCTGCTCCGGCTTTTCCATTCTTTCCTTGCAAACAGGAAAACTTCTCCTGGGGCTGTGTGCAGGCAGAGCCCTGAGGAGAGCAGGTGGCACATGGTGCGCTGGGCTGGGACAGCCAGCTGCAGAGCTCAAGGGAAGAAGCCCAAAGTGTCACAATGGCTCCTTGCCTTCCCATGCAACACCTGGGTCACAATGGTCTCCTTGATTCCATGAGGCCCCACTGTGTCACAATGGCTCCTTGGTTCCATCAGGTTCCGCAGTGTCACCATGGTCTCCTTTGATCCGCACTGTCATCATGGACAATTGGTTCCATGAGGCCCCGCAGTGTCACAATGGTCCCTTGCTTCCATAGCTTTTACGTTGTAACAATGGACTCCTTGCTTCTATGAGCTAGCCTGCTTTTTGCAGAGGTGTCTTTGGTTCCAACAAGGCCCCGCTGTGTCTCAGTGCACCCTGGCTTCCATGTGGATGTGGAGTATCACAAAGGCTCCTTGGTTCCACCAGGTCCTGCTGTGTCACAATGGGTCCTGTGGTCCCTGAGGCCCTCCAAAACCATCGTGGAGGCTTGCTTCCATGAGGTTCCATTATGTGCCAGTGGTCATCTTGGTTCCAGGAGTTTCCTTAGTGTCACAATGCTCTCCATGCTTCCATTAGGCCCTGCTTTGCCACAATGGTCCCCTTGTTTCCATGAGGCCCCGCTGTGTCACAATGGACCTATGGTTCTGTGATGTTGCGTGGTGTCACCGTGCTCTTCTTGAATCCGCCGTGTAACCATGGACCATTGGTTCCGTGCAGCCGTGTCACAATGGGCTCCTTGATTCCATGATTCCCCACGGTGTCACAATGGAGCCTTGTTTCTAGGAGGTTCTTTACTGTCACAATTGCCTCATTGATGCCATCAGCCCCTGCAGTGTCACAATGGCTCCTTGGTTCCATGAGGAACACAATAGCTTGGCATAAGCATTGAGCAACAGCTGCTGAACACACCTGGCAACATCTGCTTGCATCAAAAGAGTGCTTCAAGCTGACAATGGCACCAGCAGCTTCCATCTGCAACAGAGACCCAGGAAAGGACAGGCTGTGCCGGTTTGGACAAATGTGGAGGAAAATATCCTCTGATAGAAGGCAGGTTACACCCAGCCCTCCCCCACCAGGTTTTTGGAAAAAAGAACTTTCCTGGGAAGAAAGTGAAAGAGATAAAACCTATTTTTTTAACAAACACACAGGAAAAGGATAACAATGCTAAATATTAAAAGCTCTCGCTGTGCAGAGAAAGCTGGGATAATTTGAGAGTCCTTCTGTGTTTCGGTGGGGTCTCCTGAAACATCCATAGACAGCGAGGCCCGTGCAAAGAAACAGGGAGCGATTCTTGAGAGAAGTTTCAGAGCTCTTTCTTCTCCAGCCACATGGGCGGGGCACTGCCAAAGAACTGAGCAATCACAGCACAACCAGGGCCCTCCTCGCACAGGGCAACACAAAATAAGCAGTGCTGAACAGGATTAGGGCACATGTGAGCAGGGAGCAGGGAGACCCCGTGCCCAGGCCATGCCTCTACCCCAGGGTCCCCTCTCCCATGACCTCATGGCAGGGGGGAGGAACCCCAACACTTCCGTAGGTGCAGTCTCTCTCCTCCTCCTTGCAGCTGGCTCATGGGCCCACATTCAGGGCCCCCACCTCGGGAGAAAATTCTCCCAATGTGCTCTGATGTTGAAAGAGTCAAGAAGAGAAGAAGGGAAAAAAAACCCCCGAAGTCCCAGGAAAACAAAGTTCAACTCTCCATCTCCCCCCAGAGAAAAGGAGCTGAAAACTGGCTAAAAAGAAACAAAGTTGCTTCCTCTGCTCTTGCTGCAAGCAGGATGCAGAGGAGTGTGTATGTGTGTCCTTGAACAAACGCTCTGAGAAGTTTGTCTGGCTTTTTTTTCCTCTCCCCCCTCTCAGGCTCAGTTGAAAGGCACAGAAATGCACAAAGTTCACTTCTGGGCATAGAGCAGCAATAGGGGGATACACATGATAAAGTCACCCCAAGACACAGGGACAGAGAATTCAGTGGAAAGACTCCGAGAATTCTGCTCCCAGAGATCATTCATTCCTGCTCACACTGACCCTTGTAGAAAGGGGACATCGTTCCCGGCAGCCTGTACTGAGCATGTGGCTCCTGAGTGGGGTTTGTTGTTTAGGAAACCTGCTCCGGCTTTTCCATTCTTTCCTTGCAAACAGGAAAACTTCTCCTGGGGCTGTGTGCAGGCAGAGCCCTGAGGAGAGCAGGTGGCACATGGTGCGCTGGGCTGGGACAGCCAGCTGCAGAGCTCAAGGGAAGAAGCCCAAAGTGTCACAATGGCTCCTTGCCTTCCCATGCAACACCTGGGTCACAATGGTCTCCTTGATTCCATGAGGCCCCACTGTGTCACAATGGCTCCTTGGTTCCATCAGGTTCCGCAGTGTCACCATGGTCTCTTTTGATCCGCACTGTCATCATGGACAATTGGTTCCATGAGGCCCCGCAGTGTCACAATGGTCCCTTGCTTCCATAGCTTTGATGTTGTAACAATGGACTCCTTGCTTCTATGAGCTAGCCTGCTTTTTGCAGAGGTGTCTTTGGTTCCAACAAGGCCCCGCTGTGTCTCAGTGCACCCTGGCTTCCATGTGGATCTGGAGTATCACAAAGGCTCCTTGGTTCCACCAGGTCCTGCTGTGTCACAATGGGTCCTGTGGTCCCTGAGGCCCTCCAAAACCATCGTGGAGGCTTGCTTCCATGAGGTTCCATTATGTGCCAGTGGTCATCTTGGTTCCAGGAGTTTCCTTAGTGTCACAATGCTCTCCATGCTTCCATTAGGCCCTGCTTTGCCACAATGGTCCCCTTGTTTCCATGAGGCCCCGCTGTGTCACAATGGACCTATGGTTCTGTGATGTTGCGTGGTGTCACCGTGCTCTTCTTGAATCCGCCGTGTAACCATGGACCATTGGTTCCGTGCAGCCGTGTCACAATGGGCTCCTTGATTCCATGATTCCCCACGGTGTCACAATGGAGCCTTGTTTCTAGGAGGTTCTTTACTGTCACAATTGCCTCATTGATGCCATCAGCCCCTGCAGTGTCACAATGGCTCCTTGGTTCCATGAGGAACACAATAGCTTGGCATAAGCATTGAGCAACAGCTGCTGAACACACCTGGCAACATCTGCTTGCATCAAAAGAGTGCTTCAAGCTGACAATGGCACCAGCAGCTTCCATCTGCAACAGAGACCCAGGAAAGGACAGGCTGTGCCGGTTTGGACAAATGTGGAGGAAAATATCCTCTGATAGAAGGCAGGTTACACCCAGCCCTCCCCCACCAGGTTTTTGGAAAAAAGAACTTTCCTGGGAAGAAAGTGAAAGAGATAAAACCTATTTTTTTAACAAACACACAGGAAAAGGATAACAATGCTAAATATTAAAACCTCTCGCTGTGCAGAGAAAGCTGGGATAATTTGAGAGTCCTTCCGTGTTTCGGTGGGGTCTCCTGAAACATCCATAGACAGCGAGGCCCGTGCAAAGAAACAGGGAGCGATTCTTGAGAGAAGTTGCAGAGCTCTTTCTTCTCCAGCCACATGGGCGGGGCACTGCCAAAGAACTGAGCAATCACAGCACAACCAGGGCCCTCCTCACACAGGGCAACACAAAATAAGCAGTGCTGAACAGGATTAGGGCACATGTGAGCAGGGAGCAGGGAGACCCCGTGCCCAGGCCATGCCTCTACCCCAGGGTCCCCTCTCCCATGACCTCATGGCAGGGGGGAGGAACCCCAACACTTCCGTAGGTGTAGTCTCTCTCCTCCTCCTTGCAGCTGGCTCATGGGCCCACATTCAGGGCCCCCACCTCGGGAGAAAATTCTCCCAATGTGCTCTGATGTTGAAAGAGTCAAGAAGAGAAGAAGGGAAAAAAAACCCCCGAAGTCCCAGGAAAACAAAGTTCAACTCTCCATCTCCCTCCAGAGAAAAGGAGCTGAAAACTGGCTAAAAAGAAACAAAGTTGCTTCCTCTGCTCTTGCTGCAAGCAGGATGCAGAGGAGTGTGTATGTGTGTCCTTGAACAAACGCTCTGAGAAGTTTGTCTGGCTTTTTTTTCCTCTCCCCCCTCTCAGGCTCAGTTGAAAGGCACAGAAATGCACAAAGTTCACTTCTGGGCATAGAGCAGCAATAGGGGGATACACATGATAAAGTCACCCCAAGACACAGGGACAGAGAATTCAGTGGAAAGACTCCGAGAATTCTGCTCCCAGAGATCATTCATTCCTGCTCACACTGACCCTTGTAGAAAGGGGACATCGTTCCCGGCAGCCTGTACTGAGCATGTGGCTCCTGAGTGGGGTTTGTTGTTTAGGAAACCTGCTCCGGCTTTTCCATTCTTTCCTTGCAAACAGGAAAACTTCTCCTGGGGCTGTGTGCAGGCAGAGCCCTGAGGAGAGCAGGTGGCACATGGTGCGCTGGGCTGGGACAGCCAGCTGCAGAGCTCAAGGGAAGAAGCCCAAAGTGTCACAATGGCTCCTTGCCTTCCCATGCAACACCTGGGTCACAATGGTCTCCTTGATTCCATGAGGCCCCACTGTGTCACAATGGCTCCTTGGTTCCATCAGGTTCCGCAGTGTCACCATGGTCTCTTTTGATCCGCACTGTCATCATGGACAATTGGTTCCATGAGGCCCCGCAGTGTCACAATGGTCCCTTGCTTCCATAGGTTTGATGTTGTAAGAAAGGACTCCTTGCTTCTATGAGCTAGCCTGCTTTTTGCAGAGGTGTCTTTGGTTCCAACAAGGCCCCACTGTGTCTCAGTGCACCCTGGCTTCCATGTGGATCTGGAGTATCACAAAGGCTCCTTGGTTCCACCAGGTCCTGCTGTGTCACAATGGGTCCTGTGGTCCCTGAGGCCCTCCAAAACCATCGTGGAGGCTTGCTTCCATGAGGTTCCATTATGTGCCAGTGGTCATCTTGGTTCCAGGAGTTTCCTTAGTGTCACAATGCTCTCCATGCTTCCATTAGGCCCTGCTTTGCCACAATGGTCCCCTTGTTTCCATGAGGCCCCGCTGTGTCACAATGGACCTATGGTTCTGTGATGTTGTGTGGTGTCACCGTGCTCTTCTTGAATCCGCCGTGTAACCATGGACCATTGGTTCCGTGCAGCCGTGTCACAATGGGCTCCTTGATTCCATGATTCCCCACGGTGTCACAATGGAGCCTTGTTTCTAGGAGGTTCTTTACTGTCACAATTGCCTCATTGATGCCATCAGCCCCTGCAGTGTCACAATGGCTCCTTGGTTCCATGAGGAACACAATAGCTTGGCATAAGCATTGAGCAACAGCTGCTGAACACACCTGGCAACATCTGCTTGCATCAAAAGAGGGCTTCAAGCTGACAATGGCACCAGCAGCTTCCATCTGCAACAGAGACCCAGGAAAGGACAGGCTGTGCCGGTTTGGACAAATGTGGAGGAAAATATCCTCTGATAGAAGGCAGGTTACACCCAGCCCTCCCCCACCAGGTTTTTGGAAAAAAGAACTTTCCTGGGAAGAAAGTGAAAGAGATAAAACCTATTTTTTTAACAAACACACAGGAAAAGGATAGCAATGCTAAATATTAAAAGCTCTCGCTGTGCAGAGAAAGCTGGGATAATTTGAGAGTCCTTCTGTGTTTCGGTGGGGTCTCCTGAAACATCCATAGACAGCGAGGCCCGTGCAAAGAAACAGGGAGCGATTCTTGAGAGAAGTTTCAGAGCTCTTTCTTCTCCAGCCACATGGGCGGGGCACTGCCAAAGAACTGAGCAATCACAGCACAACCAGGGCCCTCCTCGCACAGGGCAACACAAAATAAGCAGTGCTGAACAGGATTAGGGCACATGTGAGCAGGGAGCAGGGAGACCCCCCGTGCCCAGGCCATGCCTCTACCCCAGGGTCCCCTCTCCCATGACCTCATGGCAGGGGGGAGGAACCCCAACACTTCCGTAGGTGCAGTCTCTCTCCTCCTCCTTGCAGCTGGCTCATGGGCCCACATTCAGGGCCCCCACCTCGGGAGAAAATTCTCCCAATGTGCTCTGATGTTGAAAGAGTCAAGAAGAGAAGAAGGGAAAAAAAACCCCCGAAGTCCCAGGAAAACAAAGTTCAACTCTCCATCTCCCCCCAGAGAAAAGGAGCTGAAAACTGGCTAAAAAGAAACAAAGTTGCTTCCTCTGCTCTTGCTGCAAGCAGGATGCAGAGGAGTGTGTATGTGTGTCCTTGAACAAACGCTCTGAGAAGTTTGTCTGGCTTTTTTTTCCTCTCCCCCCTCTCAGGCTCAGTTGAAAGGCACAGAAATGCACAAAGTTCACTTCTGGGCATAGAGCAGCAATAGGGGGATACACATGATAAAGTCACCCCAAGACACAGGGACAGAGAATTCAGTGGAAAGACTCCGAGAATTCTGCTCCCAGAGATCATTCATTCCTGCTCACACTGACCCTTGTAGAAAGGGGACATCGTTCCAGGCAGCCTGTACTGAGCATGTGGCTCCTGAGTGGGGTTTGTTGTTTAGGAAACCTGCTCCGGCTTTTCCATTCTTTCCTTGCAAACAGGAAAACTTCTCCTGGGGCTGTGTGCAGGCAGAGCCCTGAGGAGAGCAGGTGGCACATGGTGCGCTGGGCTGGGACAGCCAGCTGCAGAGCTCAAGGGAAGAAGCCCAAAGTGTCACAATGGCTCCTTGCCTTCCCATGCAACACCTGGGTCACAATGGTCTCCTTGATTCCATGAGGCCCCACTGTGTCACACTGGCTCCTTGGTTCCATCGGGTTCCGCAGTGTCACCATGGTCTCTTTTGATCCGCACTGTCATCATGGACAATTGGTTCCATGAGGCCCCGCAGTGTCACAATGGTCCCTTGCTTCCATAGGTTTGATGTTGTAACAAAGGACTCCTTGCTTCTATGAGCTAGCCTGCTTTTTGCAGAGGTGTCTTTGGTTCCAACAAGGCCCCGCTGTGTCTCAGTGCACCCTGGCTTCCATGTGGATCTGGAGTATCACAAAGGCTCCTTGGTTCCACCAGGTCCTGCTGTGTCACAATGGGTCCTGTGGTCCCTGAGGCCCTCCAAAACCATCGTGGAGGCTTGCTTCCATGAGGTTCCATTATGTGCCAGTGGTCATCTTGGTTCCAGGAGTTTCCTTAGTGTCACAATGCTCTCCATGCTTCCATTAGGCCCTGCTTTGCCACAATGGTCCCCTTGTTTCCATGAGGCCCCGCTGTGTCACAATGGACCTATGGTTCTGTGATGTTGCGTGGTGTCACCGTGCTCTTCTTGAATCCGCCGTGTAACCATGGACCATTGATTCCGTGCAGCCGTGTCACAATGGGCTCCTTGATTCCATGATTCCCCACGGTGTCACAATGGAGCCTTGTTTCTAGGAGGTTCTTTACTGTCACAATTGCCTCATTGATGCCATCAGCCCCTGCAGTGTCACAATGGCTCCTTGGTTCCATGAGGAACACAATAGCTTGGCATAAGCATTGAGCAACAGCTGCTGAACACACCTGGCAACATCTGCTTGCATCAAAAGAGTGCTTCAAGCTGACAATGGCACCAGCAGCTTCCATCTGCAACAGAGACCCAGGAAAGGACAGGCTGTGCCGGTTTGGACAAATGTGGAGGAAAATATCCTCTGATAGAAGGCAGGTTACACCCAGCCCTCCCCCACCAGGTTTTTGGAAAAAAGAACTTTCCTGGGAAGAAAGTGAAAGAGATAAAAACTATTTTTTTAACAAACACACAGGAAAAGGATAACAATGCTAAATATTAAAACCTCTCGCTGTGCAGAGAAAGCTGGGATAATTTGAGAGTCCTTCCGTGTTTCGGTGGGGTCTCCTGAAACATCCATAGACAGCGAGGCCCGTGCAAAGAAACAGGGAGCGATTCTTGAGAGAAGTTGCAGAGCTCTTTCTTCTCCAGCCACATGGGCGGGGCACTGCCAAAGAACTGAGCAATCACAGCACAACCAGGGCCCTCCTGGCACAGGGCAACACAAAATAAGCAGTGCTGAACAGGATTAGGGCACATGTGAGCAGGGAGCAGGGAGACCCCGTGCCCAGGCCATGCCTCTACCCCAGGGTCCCCTCTCCCATGACCTCATGGCAGGGGGGAGGAACCCCAACACTTCCGTAGGTGTAGTCTCTCTCCTCCTCCTTGCAGCTGGCTCATGGGCCCACATTCAGGGCCCCCACCTCGGGAGAAAATTCTCCCAATGTGCTCTGATGTTGAAAGAGTCAAGAAGAGAAGAAGGGAAAAAAAACCCCCGAAGTCCCAGGAAAACAAAGTTCAACTCTCCATCTCCCTCCAGAGAAAAGGAGCTGAAAACTGGCTAAAAAGAAACAAAGTTGCTTCCTCTGCTCTTGCTGCAAGCAGGATGCAGAGGAGTGTGTATGTGTGTCCTTGAACAAACGCTCTGAGAAGTTTGTCTGGCTTTTTTTTCCTCTCCCCCCTCTCAGGCTCAGTTGAAAGGCACAGAAATGCACAAAGTTCACTTCTGGGCATAGAGCAGCAATAGGGGGATACACATGATAAAGTCACCCCAAGACACAGGGACAGAGAATTCAGTGGAAAGACTCCGAGAATTCTGCTCCCAGAGATCATTCATTCCTGCTCACACTGACCCTTGTAGAAAGGGGACATCGTTCCCGGCAGCCTGTACTGAGCATGTGGCTCCTGAGTGGGGTTTGTTGTTTAGGAAACCTGCTCCGGCTTTTCCATTCTTTCCTTGCAAACAGGAAAACTTCTCCTGGGGCTGTGTGCAGGCAGAGCCCTGAGGAGAGCAGGTGGCACATGGTGCGCTGGGCTGGGACAGCCAGCTGCAGAGCTCAAGGGAAGAAGCCCAAAGTGTCACAATGGCTCCTTGCCTTCCCATGCAACACCTGGGTCACAATGGTCTCCTTGATTCCATGAGGCCCCACTGTGTCACAATGGCTCCTTGGTTCCATCAGGTTCCGCAGTGTCACCATGGTCTCTTTTGATCCGCACTGTCATCATGGACAATTGGTTCCATGAGGCCCCGCAGTGTCACAATGGTCCCTTGCTTCCATAGGTTTGATGTTGTAAGAAAGGACTCCTTGCTTCTATGAGCTAGCCTGCTTTTTGCAGAGGTGTCTTTGGTTCCAACAAGGCCCCACTGTGTCTCAGTGCACCCTGGCTTCCATGTGGATGTGGAGTATCACAAAGGCTCCTTGGTTCCACCAGGTCCTGCTGTGTCACAATGGGTCCTGTGGTCCCTGAGGCCCTCCAAAACCATCGTGGAGGCTTGCTTCCATGAGGTTCCATTATGTGCCAGTGGTCATCTTGGTTCCAGGAGTTTCCTTAGTGTCACAATGCTCTCCATGCTTCCATTAGGCCCTGCTTTGCCACAATGGTCCCCTTGTTTCCATGAGGCCCCGCTGTGTCACAATGGACCTATGGTTCTGTGATGTTGTGTGGTGTCACCGTGCTCTTCTTGAATCCGCCGTGTAACCATGGACCATTGGTTCCGTGCAGCCGTGTCACAATGGGCTCCTTGATTCCATGATTCCCCACGGTGTCACAATGGAGCCTTGTTTCTAGGAGGTTCTTTACTGTCACAATTGCCTCATTGATGCCATCAGCCCCTGCAGTGTCACAATGGCTCCTTGGTTCCATGAGGAACACAATAGCTTGGCATAAGCATTGAGCAACAGCTGCTGAACACACCTGGCAACATCTGCTTGCATCAAAAGAGGGCTTCAAGCTGACAATGGCACCAGCAGCTTCCATCTGCAACAGAGACCCAGGAAAGGACAGGCTGTGCCGGTTTGGACAAATGTGGAGGAAAATATCCTCTGATAGAAGGCAGGTTACACCCAGCCCTCCCCCACCAGGTTTTTGGAAAAAAGAACTTTCCTGGGAAGAAAGTGAAAGAGATAAAACCTATTTTTTTAACAAACACACAGGAAAAGGATAGCAATGCTAAATATTAAAAGCTCTCGCTGTGCAGAGAAAGCTGGGATAATTTGAGAGTCCTTCTGTGTTTCGGTGGGGTCTCCTGAAACATCCATAGACAGCGAGGCCCGTGCAAAGAAACAGGGAGCGATTCTTGAGAGAAGTTTCAGAGCTCTTTCTTCTCCAGCCACATGGGCGGGGCACTGCCAAAGAACTGAGCAATCACAGCACAACCAGGGCCCTCCTCGCACAGGGCAACACAAAATAAGCAGTGCTGAACAGGATTAGGGCACATGTGAGCAGGGAGCAGGGAGACCCCCCGTGCCCAGGCCATGCCTCTACCCCAGGGTCCCCTCTCCCATGACCTCATGGCAGGGGGGAGGAACCCCAACACTTCCGTAGGTGCAGTCTCTCTCCTCCTCCTTGCAGCTGGCTCATGGGCCCACATTCAGGGCCCCCACCTCGGGAGAAAATTCTCCCAATGTGCTCTGATGTTGAAAGAGTCAAGAAGAGAAGAAGGGAAAAAAACCCCCGAAGTCCCAGGAAAACAAATTTCAACTCTCCATCTCCCCCCAGAGAAAAGGAGCTGAAAACTGGCTAAAAAGAAACAAAGTTGCTTCCTCTGCTCTTGCTGCAAGCAGGATGCAGAGGAGTGTGTATGTGTGTCCTTGAACAAACGCTCTGAGAAGTTTGTCTGGCTTTTTTTTCCTCTCCCCCCTCTCAGGCTCAGTTGAAAGGCACAGAAATGCACAAAGTTCACTTCTGGGCATAGAGCAGCAATAGGGGGATACACATGATAAAGTCACCCCAAGACACAGGGACAGAGAATTCAGTGGAAAGACTCCGAGAATTCTGCTCCCAGAGATCATTCATTCCTGCTCACACTGACCCTTGTAGAAAGGGGACATCGTTCCCGGCAGCCTGTACTGAGCATGTGGCTCCTGAGTGGGGTTTGTTGTTTAGGAAACCTGCTCCGGCTTTTCCATTCTTTCCTTGCAAACAGGAAAACTTCTCCTGGGGCTGTGTGCAGGCAGAGCCCTGAGGAGAGCAGGTGGCACATGGTGCGCTGGGCTGGGACAGCCAGCTGCAGAGCTCAAGGGAAGAAGCCCAAAGTGTCACAATGGCTCCTTGCCTTCCCATGCAACACCTGGGTCACAATGGTCTCCTTGATTCCATGAGGCCCCACTGTGTCACACTGGCTCCTTGGTTCCATCGGGTTCCGCAGTGTCACCATGGTCTCTTTTGATCCGCACTGTCATCATGGACAATTGGTTCCATGAGGCCCCGCAGTGTCACAATGGTCCCTTGCTTCCATAGGTTTGATGTTGTAACAAAGGACTCCTTGCTTCTATGAGCTAGCCTGCTTTTTGCAGAGGTGTCTTTGGTTCCAACAAGGCCCCGCTGTGTCTCAGTGCACCCTGGCTTCCATGTGGATCTGGAGTATCACAAAGGCTCCTTGGTTCCACCAGGTCCTGCTGTGTCACAATGGGTCCTGTGGTCCCTGAGGCCCTCCAAAACCATCGTGGAGGCTTGCTTCCATGAGGTTCCATTATGTGCCAGTGGTCATCTTGGTTCCAGGAGTTTCCTTAGTGTCACAATGCTCTCCATGCTTCCATTAGGCCCTGCTTTGCCACAATGGTCCCCTTGTTTCCATGAGGCCCCGCTGTGTCACAATGGACCTATGGTTCTGTGATGTTGCGTGGTGTCACCGTGCTCTTCTTGAATCCGCCGTGTAACCATGGACCATTGGTTCCGTGCAGCCGTGTCACAATGGGCTCCTTGATTCCATGATTCCCCACGGTGTCACAATGGAGCCTTGTTTCTAGGAGGTTCTTTACTGTCACAATTGCCTCATTGATGCCATCAGCCCCTGCAGTGTCACAATGGCTCCTTGGTTCCATGAGGAACACAATAGCTTGGCATAAGCATTGAGCAACAGCTGCTGAACACACCTGGCAACATCTGCTTGCATCAAAAGAGTGCTTCAAGCTGACAATGGCACCAGCAGCTTCCATCTGCAACAGAGACCCAGGAAAGGACAGGCTGTGCCGGTTTGGACAAATGTGGAGGAAAATATCCTCTGATAGAAGGCAGGTTACACCCAGCCCTCCCCCACCAGGTTTTTGGAAAAAAGAACTTTCCTGGGAAGAAAGTGAAAGAGATAAAAACTATTTTTTTAACAAACACACAGGAAAAGGATAACAATGCTAAATATTAAAACCTCTCGCTGTGCAGAGAAAGCTGGGATAATTTGAGAGTCCTTCCGTGTTTCGGTGGGGTCTCCTGAAACATCCATAGACAGCGAGGCCCGTGCAAAGAAACAGGGAGCGATTCTTGAGAGAAGTTGCAGAGCTCTTTCTTCTCCAGCCACATGGGCGGGGCACTGCCAAAGAACTGAGCAATCACAGCACAACCAGGGCCCTCCTCACACAGGGCAACACAAAATAAGCAGTGCTGAACAGGATTAGGGCACATGTGAGCAGGGAGCAGGGAGACCCCGTGCCCAGGCCATGCCTCTACCCCAGGGTCCCCTCTCCCATGACCTCATGGCAGGGGGGAGGAACCCCAACACTTCCGTAGGTGTAGTCTCTCTCCTCCTCCTTGCAGCTGGCTCATGGGCCCACATTCAGGGCCCCCACCTCGGGAGAAAATTCTCCCAATGTGCTCTGATGTTGAAAGAGTCAAGAAGAGAAGAAGGGAAAAAAAACCCCCGAAGTCCCAGGAAAACAAAGTTCAACTCTCCATCTCCCCCCAGAGAAAAGGAGCTGAAAACTGGCTAAAAAGAAACAAAGTTGCTTCCTCTGCTCTTGCTGCAAGCAGGATGCAGAGGAGTGTGTATGTGTGTCCTTGAACAAACGCTCTGAGAAGTTTGTCTGGCTTTTTTTTCCTCTCCCCCCTCTCAGGCTCAGTTGAAAGGCACAGAAATGCACAAAGTTCACTTCTGGGCATAGAGCAGCAATAGGGGGATACACATGATAAAGTCACCCCAAGACACAGGGACAGAGAATTCAGTGGAAAGACTCCGAGAATTCTGCTCCCAGAGATCATTCATTCCTGCTCACACTGACCCTTGTAGAAAGGGGACATCGTTCCCGGCAGCCTGTACTGAGCATGTGGCTCCTGAGTGGGGTTTGTTGTTTAGGAAACCTGCTCCGGCTTTTCCATTCTTTCCTTGCAAACAGGAAAACTTCTCCTGGGGCTGTGTGCAGGCAGAGCCCTGAGGAGAGCAGGTGGCACATGGTGCGCTGGGCTGGGACAGCCAGCTGCAGAGCTCAAGGGAAGAAGCCCAAAGTGTCACAATGGCTCCTTGCCTTCCCATGCAACACCTGGGTCACAATGGTCTCCTTGATTCCATGAGGCCCCACTGTGTCACACTGGCTCCTTGGTTCCATCGGGTTCCGCAGTGTCACCATGGTCTCTTTTGATCCGCACTGTCATCATGGACAATTGGTTCCATGAGGCCCCGCAGTGTCACAATGGTCCCTTGCTTCCATAGGTTTGATGTTGTAACAAAGGACTCCTTGCTTCTATGAGCTAGCCTGCTTTTTGCAGAGGTGTCTTTGGTTCCAACAAGGCCCCGCTGTGTCTCAGTGCACCCTGGCTTCCATGTGGATCTGGAGTATCACAAAGGCTCCTTGGTTCCACCAGGTCCTGCTGTGTCACAATGGGTCCTGTGGTCCCTGAGGCCCTCCAAAACCATCGTGGAGGCTTGCTTCCATGAGGTTCCATTATGTGCCAGTGGTCATCTTGGTTCCAGGAGTTTCCTTAGTGTCACAATGCTCTCCATGCTTCCATTAGGCCCTGCTTTGCCACAATGGTCCCCTTGTTTCCATGAGGCCCCGCTGTGTCACAATGGACCTATGGTTCTGTGATGTTGCGTGGTGTCACCGTGCTCTTCTTGAATCCGCCGTGTAACCATGGACCATTGGTTCCGTGCAGCCGTGTCACAATGGGCTCCTTGATTCCATGATTCCCCACGGTGTCACAATGGAGCCTTGTTTCTAGGAGGTTCTTTACTGTCACAATTGCCTCATTGATGCCATCAGCCCCTGCAGTGTCACAATGGCTCCTTGGTTCCATGAGGAACACAATAGCTTGGCATAAGCATTGAGCAACAGCTGCTGAACACACCTGGCAACATCTGCTTGCATCAAAAGAGTGCTTCAAGCTGACAATGGCACCAGCAGCTTCCATCTGCAACAGAGACCCAGGAAAGGACAGGCTGTGCCGGTTTGGACAAATGTGGAGGAAAATATCCTCTGATAGAAGGCAGGTTACACCCAGCCCTCCCCCACCAGGTTTTTGGAAAAAAGAACTTTCCTGGGAAGAAAGTGAAAGAGATAAAAACTATTTTTTTAACAAACACACAGGAAAAGGATAACAATGCTAAATATTAAAACCTCTCGCTGTGCAGAGAAAGCTGGGATAATTTGAGAGTCCTTCCGTGTTTCGGTGGGGTCTCCTGAAACATCCATAGACAGCGAGGCCCGTGCAAAGAAACAGGGAGCGATTCTTGAGAGAAGTTGCAGAGCTCTTTCTTCTCCAGCCACATGGGCGGGGCACTGCCAAAGAACTGAGCAATCACGGCACAACCAGGGCCCTCCTGGCACAGGGCAACACAAAATAAGCAGTGCTGAACAGGATTAGGGCACATGTGAGCAGGGAGCAGGGAGACCCTGTGCCCAGGCCATGCCTCTACCCCAGGGTCCCCTCTCCCATGACCTCATGGCAGGGGGGAGGAACCCCAACACTTCCGTAGGTGTAGTCTCTCTCCTCCTCCTTGCAGCTGGCTCATGGGCCCACATTCAGGGCCCCCACCTCGGGAGAAAATTCTCCCAATGTGCTCTGATGTTGAAAGAGTCAAGAAGAGAAGAAGGGAAAAAAAACCCCCGAAGTCCCAGGAAAACAAAGTTCAACTCTCCATCTCCCTCCAGAGAAAAGGAGCTGAAAACTGGCTAAAAAGAAACAAAGTTGCTTCCTCTGCTCTTGCTGCAAGCAGGATGCAGAGGAGTGTGTATGTGTGTCCTTGAACAAACGCTCTGAGAAGTTTGTCTGGCTTTTTTTTCCTCTCCCCCCTCTCAGGCTCAGTTGAAAGGCACAGAAATGCACAAAGTTCACTTCTGGGCATAGAGCAGCAATAGGGGGATACACATGATAAAGTCACCCCAAGACACAGGGACAGAGAATTCAGTGGAAAGACTCCGAGAATTCTGCTCCCAGAGATCATTCATTCCTGCTCACACTGACCCTTGTAGAAAGGGGACATCGTTCCCGGCAGCCTGTACTGAGCATGTGGCTCCTGAGTGGGGTTTGTTGTTTAGGAAACCTGCTCCGGCTTTTCCATTCTTTCCTTGCAAACAGGAAAACTTCTCCTGGGGCTGTGTGCAGGCAGAGCCCTGAGGAGAGCAGGTGGCACATGGTGCGCTGGGCTGGGACAGCCAGCTGCAGAGCTCAAGGGAAGAAGCCCAAAGTGTCACAATGGCTCCTTGCCTTCCCATGCAACACCTGGGTCACAATGGTCTCCTTGATTCCATGAGGCCCCACTGTGTCACAATGGCTCCTTGGTTCCATCAGGTTCCGCAGTGTCACCATGGTCTCTTTTGATCCGCACTGTCATCATGGACAATTGGTTCCATGAGGCCCCGCAGTGTCACAATGGTCCCTTGCTTCCATAGGTTTGATGTTGTAAGAAAGGACTCCTTGCTTCTATGAGCTAGCCTGCTTTTTGCAGAGGTGTCTTTGGTTCCAACAAGGCCCCACTGTGTCTCAGTGCACCCTGGCTTCCATGTGGATCTGGAGTATCACAAAGGCTCCTTGGTTCCACCAGGTCCTGCTGTGTCACAATGGGTCCTGTGGTCCCTGAGGCCCTCCAAAACCATCGTGGAGGCTTGCTTCCATGAGGTTCCATTATGTGCCAGTGGTCATCTTGGTTCCAGGAGTTTCCTTAGTGTCACAATGCTCTCCATGCTTCCATTAGGCCCTGCTTTGCCACAATGGTCCCCTTGTTTCCATGAGGCCCCGCTGTGTCACAATGGACCTATGGTTCTGTGATGTTGTGTGGTGTCACCGTGCTCTTCTTGAATCCGCCGTGTAACCATGGACCATTGGTTCCGTGCAGCCGTGTCACAATGGGCTCCTTGATTCCATGATTCCCCACGGTGTCACAATGGAGCCTTGTTTCTAGGAGGTTCTTTACTGTCACAATTGCCTCATTGATGCCATCAGCCCCTGCAGTGTCACAATGGCTCCTTGGTTCCATGAGGAACACAATAGCTTGGCATAAGCATTGAGCAACAGCTGCTGAACACACCTGGCAACATCTGCTTGCATCAAAAGAGGGCTTCAAGCTGACAATGGCACCAGCAGCTTCCATCTGCAACAGACACCCAGGAAAGGACAGGCTGTGCCGGTTTGGACAAATGTGGAGGAAAATATCCTCTGATAGAAGGCAGGTTACACCCAGCCCTCCCCCACCAGGTTTTTGGAAAAAAGAACTTTCCTGGGAAGAAAGTGAAAGAGATAAAACCTATTTTTTTAACAAACACACAGGAAAAGGATAGCAATGCTAAATATTAAAAGCTCTCGCTGTGCAGAGAAAGCTGGGATAATTTGAGAGTCCTTCTGTGTTTCGGTGGGGTCTCCTGAAACATCCATAGACAGCGAGGCCCGTGCAAAGAAACAGGGAGCGATTCTTGAGAGAAGTTGCAGAGCTCTTTCTTCTCCAGCCACATGGGCGGGGCACTGCCAAAGAACTGAGCAATCACAGCACAACCAGGGCCCTCCTCACACAGGGCAACACAAAATAAGCAGTGCTGAACAGGATTAGGGCACATGTGAGCAGGGAGCAGGGAGACCCCCCGTGCCCAGGCCATGCCTCTACCCCAGGGTCCCCTCTCCCATGACCTCATGGCAGGGGGGAGGAACCCCAACACTTCCGTAGGTGCAGTCTCTCTCCTCCTCCTTGCAGCTGGCTCATGGGCCCACATTCAGGGCCCCCACCTCGGGAGAAAATTCTCCCAATGTGCTCTGATGTTGAAAGAGTCAAGAAGAGAAGAAGGGAAAAAAACCCCCGAAGTCCCAGGAAAACAAATTTCAACTCTCCATCTCCCCCCAGAGAAAAGGAGCTGAAAACTGGCTAAAAAGAAACAAAGTTGCTTCCTCTGCTCTTGCTGCAAGCAGGATGCAGAGGAGTGTGTATGTGTGTCCTTGAACAAACGCTCTGAGAAGTTTGTCTGGCTTTTTTTTCCTCTCCCCCCTCTCAGGCTCAGTTGAAAGGCACAGAAATGCACAAAGTTCACTTCTGGGCATAGAGCAGCAATAGGGGGATACACATGATAAAGTCACCCCAAGACACAGGGACAGAGAATTCAGTGGAAAGACTCCGAGAATTCTGCTCCCAGAGATCATTCATTCCTGCTCACACTGACCCTTGTAGAAAGGGGACATCGTTCCCGGCAGCCTGTACTGAGCATGTGGCTCCTGAGTGGGGTTTGTTGTTTAGGAAACCTGCTCCGGCTTTTCCATTCTTTCCTTGCAAACAGGAAAACTTCTCCTGGGGCTGTGTGCAGGCAGAGCCCTGAGGAGAGCAGGTGGCACATGGTGCGCTGGGCTGGGACAGCCAGCTGCAGAGCTCAAGGGAAGAAGCCCAAAGTGTCACAATGGCTCCTTGCCTTCCCATGCAACACCTGGGTCACAATGGTCTCCTTGATTCCATGAGGCCCCACTGTGTCACAATGGCTCCTTGGTTCCATCGGGTTCCGCAGTGTCACCATGGTCTCTTTTGATCCGCACTGTCATCATGGACAATTGGTTCCATGAGGCCCCGCAGTGTCACAATGGTCCCTTGCTTCCATAGGTTTGATGTTGTAACAAAGGACTCCTTGCTTCTATGAGCTAGCCTGCTTTTTGCAGAGGTGTCTTTGGTTCCAACAAGGCCCCGCTGTGTCTCAGTGCACCCTGGCTTCCATGTGGATCTGGAGTATCACAAAGGCTCCTTGGTTCCACCAGGTCCTGCTGTGTCACAATGGGTCCTGTGGTCCCTGAGGCCCTCCAAAACCATCGTGGAGGCTTGCTTCCATGAGGTTCCATTATGTGCCAGTGGTCATCTTGGTTCCAGGAGTTTCCTTAGTGTCACAATGCTCTCCATGCTTCCATTAGGCCCTGCTTTGCCACAATGGTCCCCTTGTTTCCATGAGGCCCCGCTGTGTCACAATGGTCCCTTGCTTCCATAGGTTTGATGTTGTAAGAAAGGACTCCTTGCTTCTGTGAAAGATTGTATTGTTTATTAAAAAGGATGCCTTTAAAACTATATATGTAATCAAATATACTTATATGTATTGCCAATCAAATATACTCATGATATGTATTGCCAAGTATTGCTTCCTTTAAAACAATATATATATATATATATAATCAAATATACTCAAGATATGTATTGCTAAGTATCGCTTCTGCAACTACTGTATTGCTGTACAGATGCTTGCATAACAGGAGAGTGTGGCATGCCAAACACTGTGTGTTCAGCTCTTTTTCCATATAAGAACAAAAAAGAGATGATATGCCAAATATTGTGTCTTCTTCTTCTAAAAATGGACAAGGAACAAAAGGTCGAACAGAGGACAGAAGAGGAAGACTACTTCCTTCATCCTCAACGACCACCGGAAGGCAAAAGAAGACCCCCTAGCAACAAGTGGCACATGCGCAGAGTGGTTCAAAGCAATCCACGAAGACGGAAGTAAAATCATATAAATAGGGGGGCCAGCTAGAATACTGACGTGGCAGCGGCGGAGCGCAGACTCCCCCTGTCACCCAGCGCTGTAAATTTGCTCACTTTCTACTTGCTACAATTAATAAACCATAAATTGTTGCTAATTGGCGAAGTCTTAATTTATGACAATTTTGGTGCCGTGACTCGGATAAGGAACGGTGGGCTGCGGTCTCCCAGGGAGGCGCCCCGAGGTTTTCCTCGGCCTTGAGAACAGCTGCCCACCTTCACCTTTACCGATGAACCTAAATTCTAGAAAGTGGAGCAAATGAAAACCGGTATAATCCCATAAAAATTTAGTGCACTGAAGTCCGGACGAAGACGCAGGACACGTAAGTATATTGTGAAGATAATTCACAGGGATACCGTTCGGGCGGGATTGGGTTTCCTGGAATATAGCAATTGAGAGGCTCGACATACTGAGCCAAGCGAGTGTGGACCCTTAAGTACTACGTTTCCCATCTCCCGCGAGGGACTGGGCTAGGAACAAGGGGAAGCGAGTGTGTGTGTGTGTGAAGGTATTCCAGAAGATGGGGGCGAAGGGCAGCAAGCCTTCGACCCCCATGAGGGAGGTACCCATAGTGCCTCAGAATACCCCTCTCTCATTCATGTTAAATAATTGGAAACACTTTCCCGGATCAATAGGGAAAAGTCAGAAGAAAATGATTCATTACTGCACTAAAATATGGGGAGGGAAGAAAATACAGAAAAATGTTATTTGGCCCATTTTTGGGTCAGATGAAGAATGGGTGAGGCAACAGCTAAACTTCTGGGTTAATGATAAAAGACCTTTTAACCCAGAGGAGAGCTTATATGCTGAGATGTGGCTGGAGAAACCCCAGACAACTCTATTCCCATTGAACGAATTAAATGAAAAGAAAAGAGATAAAGAAAGGGAACAGGATGATACCTTGTTAATTCCCCCTCCATATGTCCCTCCACCTCCAGCACCGGTGATTCCACCAGCTGCTCCCATAACACCGGGAGACACTAGTTCCGAACAGGGGTCACCTGCATTTGTTAGGAGACGAACTAGGAGTAAAAAGGAACAACCCCAAATATATCCCCTAAAAGAAGTACCCATGGGAGGACCCCAGCCTGGAGTCGGGTATGTTTCTGTCCCCCTGAACTCCGGAGATTTGCGGGAGTTTAAGAGGACAGAAATGGAAAGATTACTAGACGACCCGTTAGGGGTAGCAAAAAGAGTAGACCAATTCTTAAGACCAAGTCTTTATACTCGAGACGAAATGCAGTCAATTTTGGAGCAGTTATTTACAACAGAAGAAAAAGATAAGATTAGGCAGGCAAGCATGAGAGTCTAAGATGCCCAACATGCACAAGGTCCCCAAGCAGATACAAAATAGCCACTTCAGAAACCAAACTGGAACAACCAAAATCCATTACATAGAGCTCATATGGAGGACTTAAGGAATATAGTGATTCAAGGAATTAGAGAATCAGTACCTCGTAGCCAGAATATTAGTAAAGCCTTTAACAAAAGGCAAAAGAAAGATGAGAGCCCCACAGAATAGTTGGAGCGACTGAGGAAAGCCCTCCAGCTATACTCAGGAGCTAACCCCGATAGTCCTCTGGGGCAAGCAGTCTTAAAAACACATTTTGTGGCAAAATCTTAGGATGACATCAGACGTAAACTTGAGAAACTAGAGGACTGGCAAGATAGAGGATTAGATGAGCTGTTGAGGGAAGCACAGAAAGTGTATGTAAGACGAGAAGAAGAAGATAGTAAGAAACAAGTAAGAATGATGGTGGCTGCGCTTAGAGAAGATAGAAAGAGGCAACTTAAAGGTCCTAAAACCCCCAGAAAGTCGCCGAAAACAATAGTGGAAAGAAGGGAACAAGGAAGTTGTTTCTATTGTGGGAAAAAGGGACATGTGAAAAAAAAAAAAAAAAAAAAAGATTGCAGAGAATGCTCTCAAGTGGTCCATACCCGGAGACCAATCCTTCATAATTGGTGGTGTAGTAAATGTAAATAAACAGCTCAAAGATATAGATATACTAGTTTTAGAGAGTTAAAAAAAAAAAAAAGAGGGGTTGTTCAAGTCATCTGAACAATCTGTTAGCAATATTGCATGGGGAATTTCATTGCTAAGTCACAGCTTTAAAAGCTCAATTAAAGTCCCATATTATAAGAATACATTGTAAAAAAAAAAAAAAAAAAAAAATCTTTTCGGATGCCTGGGATATCAGGAAAAAGAGTGAAAAATAAACTAAGCAGCCAAGTTATAGCTCCCAGAAGGGTGTAATAGGCTTACAGTGACCCCTGCTGCCGAGAAGATAATCACCCCCGTGGCTGGCTGCAACCCAGTCGACGGGCGAGGCAGAGGAGGACCCACAAAAGGCCTGAGAGACCCACTACTGGAGCTACTACTGAAACTGAGTCGCCATGAGAGTAATTCAAAAGGAACGCTCTTTTTCCTGTACACCCTATGCTTGCTTAGTTTACCAATATGGGCAAGAAATCCACACGAGCCAATGCAATAAAAATTAATCAATTTGCAAGAAAGTATTGTAGTACAAACACGACACAACCCTGGGCGACAGAATTTCTCAGTAGAACAAATAAATAGATCATACCAATGCAAGGGGCTAAGTGAGTCTGTTCGGACATTGGGATAACCCCGTGTTTATCCTTTAATGTTTTCAATCAATCCCAATTTTGTGTACAAGTGATCATTGTTCCACGACTAATGTATCATACTTCTGAAGAGATACTATATCATTTTGAAAAAGGTCTAAGCAGACAAAAGAGGGAACCATTTACGGCCATCACTTTAGCTACATTATTAATAACAGGTGGAGTAGGAGCAGGCACAGGCATAGCCTCAATAATAAAAAGTAAAGAAATACAAACCTTGCAGACAGCTGTGGATGAAGATCTAGGGCGAATAGAGCAATCCATCCAAAACTTAGCTGCTTCTGTCAAATCCCTATCTGAGGTCGTATTACAGAACAGAAGGGAATTAGATTTGATATTCTTAAAAGAAAGAGGACTATGCGTCGCTTTAAATGAAGAATGTTGCTCTTTCGCTGATCACACAGGAGTAGTACAAGATTCTATGGCCGAACTTAAGAAAAGACTAGATCAAAGAAAAAAGGATCGCGAAACAAGAAAATCTTGGTATAAAGGATGGTTCGATGTTTCACCATAGCTGACCACCTTGTTGTCTGCTCTGGCCAAGCCTTTAATTTTGTTAATTTTAGGCCTTATATTTAGACCTTGTATCATAAAATATGTTTTACACTTTATTAAAAAGCGATTTAATGTAGCAAAATTGCTTATTTTAACTACTACTGCTGAGTATGAAGCTGCGCGTAATGAAAGAAATAAAAGTGAAAATGATTACTGTGAATGCGATATAGAACGCGAAAATTATGAGTGTTTTTGCAAAAAGGGTATAATGCATTGTGATTGTTATAATAGGTGCAGAAATTGCTGGAAGAAAATCAAGACTTTTGAAGATGAGATTGTTTAATAAACAATAGAGTATAAAGAGAAAAAGGGGGGATTGTGAAAGATTGTATTGTTTATTAAAAAGGATGCCTTTAAAACAATATATGTAATCAAATATACTTATATGTATTGCCAATCAAATATACTCATGATATGTATTGCCAAGTATTGCTTCCTTTAAAACAATATATATATATATATATAATCAAATATACTCAAGATATGTATTGCTAAGTATCGCTTCTGCAACTACTGTATTGCTGTACAGATGCTTGCATAACAGGAGAGTGTGGCATGCCAAACACTGTGTGTTCAGCTCTTTTTCCATATAAGAACAAAAAAGAGATGATATGCCAAATATTGTGTCTTCTTCTTCTAAAAATGGACAAGGAACAAAAGGTCGAACAGAGGACAGAAGAGGAAGACTACTTCCTTCATCCTCAACGACCACCGGAAGGCAAAAGAAGACCCCCTAGCAACAAGTGGCACATGCGCAGAGTGGTTCAAAGCAATCCACGAAGACGGAAGTAAAATCATATAAATAGGGGGGCCAGCTAGAATACTGACGTGGCAGCGGCGGAGCGCAGACTCCCCCTGTCACCCAGCGCTGTAAATTTGCTCACTTTCTACTTGCTACAATTAATAAACCATAAATTGTTGCTAATTGGCGAAGTCTTAATTTATGACACTTCTATGAGCTAGCCTGCTTTTTGCAGAGGTGTCTTTGGTTCCAACAAGGCCCCACTGTGTCTCAGTGCACCCTGGCTTCCATGTGGATGTGGAGTATCACAAAGGCTCCTTGGTTCCACCAGGTCCTGCTGTGTCACAATGGGTCCTGTGGTCCCTGAGGCCCTCCAAAGTCATCATGGATGCTTGCTTCCATGAGGTTCCATTATGTGCCAGTGGTCATCTTGGTTCCAGGAGTTTCCTTAGTGTCACAATGCTCTCCATGTTTCCATGATTCCCCACAATGTCACAATGCTCTCCAGGCTTCCATTAGGCCCTGCTTTGCCACAATGGTCCCCTTGTTTCCATGAGGCCCCGCTGTGTCACAATGGACCTATGGTTTCGTGATGTTGCGTGGTGTCACCGTGCTCTTCTTGAATCCGCCGTGTAACCATGGACCATTGGTTCCATGCGGCCTTGCTGTGTCACAATGGACGTACGGTTCCATGATGTTGCGTGGTGTCACCGTGCTCTTCTTGAATCCGCCGTGTAACCATGGACCATTGGTTCCATGCAGCCGTGTCACAATGGGCTCCTTGATTCCATGATTCCCCACGGTGTCACAATGGAGCCTTGTTTCTAGGAGGTTCTGTACTGTCACAATTGCCTCCTTGATGCCATCAGCCCCTGCAGTGTCACAATGGCTCCTTGGTTCCATGAGGAACACAATAGCTTGGCATAAGCATTGAGCAACAGCTGCTGAACACACCTGGCAACATCTGCTTGCATCAAAAGAGGGCTTCAAGCTGACAATGGCACCAGCAGCTTCCATCTGCAACAGAGACCCAGGAAAGGACAGGCTGTGCCGGTTTGGACAAATGTGGAGGAAAATATCCTCTTATAGAAGGCAGGTTACACCCAGCCCTCCCCCACCAGGTTTTTGAAAAAAAGAACTTTCCTGGGAAGAAAGTGAAAGAGATAAAACCTATTTTTTTAACAAACACACAGGAAAAGGATAGCAATGCTAAATATTAAAAGCTCTCGCTGTGCAGAGAAAGCTGGGATAATTTGAGAGTCCTTCTGTGTTTCGGTGGGGTCTCCTGAAACATCCATAGACAGCGAGGCCCGTGCAAAGAAACAGGGAGCGATTCTTGAGAGAAGTTTCAGAGCTCTTTCTTCTCCAGCCACATGGGCGGGGCACTGCCAAAGAACTGAGCAATCACGGCACAACCAGGGCCCTCCTCGCACAGGGCAACACAAAATAACCAGTGCTGAACAGGATTAGGGCACATGTGAGCAGGGAGCAGGGAGACCCCGTGCCCAGGCCATGCCTCTACCCCAGGGTCCCCTCTCCCATGACCTCATGGCAGGGGGGAGGAACCCCAACACTTCCGTAGGTGTAGTCTCTCTCCTCCTCCTTGCAGCTGGCTCATGGGCCCACATTCAGGGCCCCCACCTCGGGAGAAAATTCTCCCAATGTGCTCTGATGTTGAAAGAGTCAAGAAGAGAAGAAGGGAAAAAAAACCCCCGAAGTCCCAGGAAAACAAAGTTCAACTCTCCATCTCCCTCCAGAGAAAAGGAGCTGAAAACTGGCTAAAAAGAAACAAAGTTGCTTCCTCTGCTCTTGCTGCAAGCAGGATGCAGAGGAGTGTGTATGTGTGTCCTTGAACAAACGCTCTGAGAAGTTTGTCTGGCTTTTTTTTCCTCTCCCCCCTCTAAGGCTCAGTTGAAAGGCACAGAAATGCACAAAGTTCACTTCTGGGCATAGAGCAGCAATAGGGGGATACACATGATAAAGTCACCCCAAGACACAGGGACAGAGAATTCAGTGGAAAGACTCCGAGAATTCTGCTCCCAGAGATCATTCATTCCTGCTCACACTGACCCTTGTAGAAAGGGGACATCGTTCCAGGCAGCCTGTACTGAGCATGTGGCTCCTGAGTGGGGTTTGTTGTTTAGGAAACCTGCTCCGGCTTTTCCATTCTTTCCTTCCAAACAGGAAAACTTCTCCTGGGGCTGTGTGCAGGCAGAGCCCTGAGGAGAGCAGGTGGCACATGGTGCGCTGGGCTGGGACAGCCAGCTGCAGAGCTCAAGGGAAGAAGCCCAAAGTGTCACAATGGCTCCTTGCCTTCCCATGCAACACCTGGGTCACAATGGTCTCCTTGATTCCATGAGGCCCCACTGTGTCACAATGGCTCCTTGGTTCCATCAGGTTCCGCAGTGTCACCATGGTCTCCTTTGATCCGCACTGTCATCATGGACAACTGGTTCCATGAGGCCCCGCAGTGTCACAATGGTCCCTTGCTTCCATAGGTTTGATGTTGTAACAAAGGACTCCTTGCTTCTATGAGCTAGCCTGCTTTTTGCAGAGGTGTCTTTGGTTCCAACAAGGCCCCGCTGTGTCTCAGTGCACCCTGGCTTCCATGTGGATCTGGAGTATCACAAAGGCTCCTTGGTTCCACCAGGTCCTGCTGTGTCACAATGGGTCCTGTGGTCCCTGAGGCCCTCCAAAACCATCGTGGAGGCTTGCTTCCATGAGGTTCCATTATGTGCCAGTGGTCATCTTGGTTCCAGGAGTTTCCTTAGTGTCACAATGCTCTCCATGCTTCCATTAGGCCCTGCTTTGCCACAATGGTCCCCTTGTTTCCATGAGGCCCCGCTGTGTCACAATGGACCTATGGTTCCGTGATGTTGCGTGGTGTCACCGTGCTCTTCTTGAATCCGCCGTGTAACCATGGACCATTGGTTCCATGCAGCCGTGTCACAATGGGCTCCTTGATTCCATGATTCCCCACGGTGTCACAATGGAGCCTTGTTTCTAGGAGGTTCTGTACTGTCACAATTGCCTCATTGATGCCATCAGCCCCTGCAGTGTCACAATGGCTCCTTGGTTCCATGAGGAACACAATAGCTTGGCATAAGCATTGAGCAACAGCTGCTGAACACACCTGGCAACATCTGCTTGCATCAAAAGAGTGCTTCAAGCTGACAATGGCACCAGCAGCTTCCATCTGCAACAGAGACCCAGGAAAGGACAGGCTGTGCCGGTTTGGACAAATGTGGAGGAAAATATCCTCTGATAGAAGGCAGGTTACACCCAGCCCTCCCCCACCAGGTTTTTGGAAAAAAGAACATTCCTGGGAAGAAAGTGAAAGAGATAAAAACTATTTTTTTAACAAACACACAGGAAAAGGATAACAATGCTAAATATTAAAAGCTCTCGCTGTGCAGAGAAAGCTGGGATAATTTGAGAGTCCTTCTGTGTTTCGGTGGGGTCTCCTGAAACATCCATAGACAGCGAGGCCCGTGCAAAGAAACAGGGAGCGATTCTTGAGAGAAGTTTCAGAGCTCTTTCTTCTCCAGCCACATGGGCGGGGCACTGCCAAAGAACTGAGCAATCACGGCACAACCAGGGCCCTCCTCACACAGGGCAACACAAAATAAGCAGTGCTGAACAGGGTTAGGGCACATGTGAGCAGGGAGCAGGGAGACCCCCCGTGCCCAGGCCATGCCTCTACCCCAGGGTCCCCTCTCCCATGACCGCATGGCAGGAGGGAGGAACCCCAACACTTCCGTAGGTGTAGTCTCTCTCCTCCTCCTTGCAGCTGGCTCATGGGCCCACATTCAGGGCCCCAACATCAGGGGGGAAAATTCTCCCAATGTGGTCTGATGTTGAAAGAGTCAAGAAGAGGAGAAGGGAAAAAAACCCCCGAAGTCCCAGGAAAACAAAGTTCAACTCTCCATCTCCCCCCAGAGAAAAAGAGCTGAAAACTGGCTAAAAAGAAACAAGGTTGCTTCCTCCACTCTTGCTGCAAGCAGGATGCAGAGGAGTGTGTATGTGTGTCCTTGAACAAACGCTCTGAGAAGTTTGTCTGGCTTTTTTTTCCTCTCCCCCCTCTCAGGCTCAGTTGAAAGGCACAGAAATGCACAAAGTTCACTTCTGGGCATAGAGCAGCAATAGGGGGATACACATGATAAAGTCACCCCAAGACACAGGGACAGAGAATTCAGTGGAAAGACTCCGAGAATTCTGCTCCCAGAGATCATTCATTCCTGCTCACACTGACCCTTGTAGAAAGGGGACATCGTTCCAGGCAGCCTGTACTGAGCATGTGGCTCCTGAGTGGGGTTTGTTGTTTAGGAAACCTGCTCAGGCTTTTCCATTCTTTCCTTGCAAACAGGAAAACTTCTCCTGGGGCTGTGTGCAGGCAGAGCCCTGAGGAGAGCAGGTGGCACATGGTGCGCTGGGCTGGGACAGCCAGCTGCAGAGCTCAAGGGAAGAAGCCCAAAGTGTCACAATGGCTCCTTGCCTTCCCATGCAACACCTGGGTCACAATGGTCTCCTTGATTCCATGAGGCCCCACTGTGTCACAATGGCTCCTTGGTTCCATCAGGTTCCGCAGTGTCACCATGGTCTCTTTTGATCCGCACTGTCATCATGGACAATTGGTTCCATGAGGCCCCGCAGTGTCACAATGGTCCCTTGCTTCCATAGGTTTGATGTTGTAACAAAGGACTCCTTGCTTCTATGAGCTAGCCTGCTTTTTGCAGAGGTGTCTTTGGTTCCAACAAGGCCCCACTGTGTCTCAGTGCACCCTGGCTTCCATGTGGATCTGGAGTATCACAAAGGCTCCTTGGTTCCACCAGGTCCTGCTGTGTCACAATGGGTCCTGTGGTCCCTGAGGCCCTCCAAAACCATCGTGGAGGCTTGCTTCCATGAGGTTCCATTATGTGCCAGTGGTCATCTTGGTTCCAGGAGTTTCCTTAGTGTCACAATGCTCTCCATGCTTCCATTAGGCCCTGCTTTGCCACAATGGTCCCCTTGTTTCCATGAGGCCCCGCTGTGTCACAATGGACCTATGGTTCCGTGATGTTGCGTGGTGTCACCGTGCTCTTCTTGAATCCGCCGTGTAACCATGGACCATTGGTTCCATGCAGCCGTGTCACAATGGGCTCCTTGATTCCATGATTCCCCACGGTGTCACAATGGAGCCTTGTTTCTAGGAGGTTCTGTACTGTCACAATTGCCTCCTTGATGCCATCAGCCCCTGCAGTGTCACAATGGCTCCTTGGTTCCATGAGGAACACAATAGCTTGGCATAAGCATTGAGCAACAGCTGCTGAACACACCTGGCAACATCTGCTTGCATCAAAAGAGGGCTTCAAGCTGACAATGGCACCAGCAGCTTCCATCTGCAACAGACACCCAGGGAAAGGACAGGCTGTGCCGGTTTGGACAAATGTGGAGGAAAATATCCTCTGATAGAAGGCAGGTTACACCCAGCCCTCCCCCACCAGCTTCGGGAAAAAAGAATTTTCCTGGGAAGAAAGTGAAAGAGATAAAAACTACTTTTTTAACAAACACACAGGAAAAGGATAACAATGCTAAATATTAAAACCTCTCGCTGTGCAGAGAAAGCTGGGATAATTTGAGAGTCCTTCCGTGTTTCGGTGGGGTCTCCTGAAACATCCATAGACAGCGAGGCCCGTGCAAAGAAACAGGGAGCAATTCTTGAGAGAAGTTTCAGAGCTCTTTCTTCTCCAGCCACATGGGCGGGGCACTGCCAAAGAACTGAGCAATCACGGCACAACCAGGGCCCTCCTGGCACAGGGCAACACAAAATAAGCAGTGCTGAACACGATTAGGGCACATGTGAGCAGGGAGCAGGGAGACCCCGTGCCCAGGCCATGCCTCTACCCCAGGGTCCCCTCTCCCATGACCTCATGGCAGGGGGGAGGAACCCCAACACTTCCGTAGGTGTAGTCTCTCTCCTCCTCCTTGCAGCTGGCTCATGGGCCCACATTCAGGGCCCCCACCTCGGGAGAAAATTCTCCCAATGTGCTCTGATGTTGAAAGAGTCAAGAAGAGAAGAAGGGAAAAAAAACCCCCGAAGTCCCAGGAAAACAAAGTTCAACTCTCCATCTCCCTCCAGAGAAAAGGAGCTGAAAACTGGCTAAAAAGAAACAAAGTTGCTTCCTCTGCTCTTGCTGCAAGCAGGATGCAGAGGAGTGTGTATGTGTGTCCTTGAACAAACGCTCTGAGAAGTTTGTCTGGCTTTTTTTTCCTCTCCCCCCTCTCAGGCTCAGTTGAAAGGCACAGAAATGCACAAAGTTCACTTCTGGGCATAGAGCAGCAATAGGGGGATACACATGATAAAGTCACCCCAAGACACAGGGACAGAGAATTCAGTGGAAAGACTCCGAGAATTCTGCTCCCAGAGATCATTCATTCCTGCTCACACTGACCCTTGTAGAAAGGGGACATCGTTCCCGGCAGCCTGTACTGAGCATGTGGCTCCTGAGTGGGGTTTGTTGTTTAGGAAACCTGCTCCGGCTTTTCCATTCTTTCCTTGCAAACAGGAAAACTTCTCCTGGGGCTGTGTGCAGGCAGAGCCCTGAGGAGAGCAGGTGGCACATGGTGCGCTGGGCTGGGACAGCCCGCTGCAGAGCTCAAGGGAAGAAGCCCAAAGTGTCACAATGGCTCCTTGCCTTCCCATGCAACACCTGGGTCACAATGGTCTCCTTGATTCCATGAGGCCCCACTGTGTCACAATGGCTCCTTGGTTCCATCAGGTTCCGCAGTGTCACCATGGTCTCTTTTGATCCGCACTGTCATCATGGACAATTGGTTCCATGAGGCCCCGCAGTGTCACAATGGTCCCTTGCTTCCATAGGTTTGATGTTGTAAGAAAGGACTCCTTGCTTCTATGAGCTAGCCTGCTTTTTGCAGAGGTGTCTTTGGTTCCAACAAGGCCCCACTGTGTCTCAGTGCACCCTGGCTTCCATGTGGATCTGGAGTATCACAAAGGCTCCTTGGTTCCACCAGGTCCTGCTGTGTCACAATGGGTCCTGTGGTCCCTGAGGCCCTCCAAAGTCATCATGGATGCTTGCTTCCATGAGGTTCCATTATGTGCCAGTGGTCATCTTGGTTCCAGGAGTTTCCTTAGTGTCACAATGCTCTCCATGTTTCCATGATTCCCCACAATGTCACAATGCTCTCCAGGCTTCCATTAGGCCCTGCTTTGCCACAATGGTCCCCTTGTTTCCATGAGGCCCCGCTGTGTCACAATGGACCTATGGTTCCGTGATGTTGCGTGGTGTCACCGTGCTCTTCTTGAATCCGCCGTGTAACCATGGACCATTGGTTCCATGCAGCCGTGTCACAATGGGCTCCTTGATTCCATGATTCCCCACGGTGTCACAATGGAGCCTTGTTTCTAGGAGGTTCTGTACTGTCACAATTGCCTCCTTGATGCCATCAGCCCCTGCAGTGTCACAATGGCTCCTTGGTTCCATGAGGAACACAATAGCTTGGCATAAGCATTGAGCAACAGCTGCTGAACACACCTGGCAACATCTGCTTGCATCAAAAGAGGGCTTCAAGCTGACAATGGCACCAGCAGCTTCCATCTGCAACAGACACCCAGGGAAAGGACAGGCTGTGCCGGTTTGGACAAATGTGGAGGAAAATATCCTCTGATAGAAGGCAGGTTACACCCAGCCCTCCCCCACCAGCTTCGGGAAAAAAGAATTTTCCTGGGAAGAAAGTGAAAGAGATAAAAACTACTTTTTTAACAAACACACAGGAAAAGGATAACAATGCTAAATATTAAAACCTCTCGCTGTGCAGAGAAAGCTGGGATAATTTGAGAGTCCTTCCGTGTTTCGGTGGGGTCTCCTGAAACATCCATAGACAGCGAGGCCCGTGCAAAGAAACAGGGAGCAATTCTTGAGAGAAGTTTCAGAGCTCTTTCTTCTCCAGCCACATGGGCGGGGCACTGCCAAAGAACTGAGCAATCACGGCACAACCAGGGCCCTCCTGGCACAGGGCAACACAAAATAAGCAGTGCTGAACACGATTAGGGCACATGTGAGCAGGGAGCAGGGAGACCCCGTGCCCAGGCCATGCCTCTACCCCAGGGTCCCCTCTCCCATGACCTCATGGCAGGGGGGAGGAACCCCAACACTTCCGTAGGTGTAGTCTCTCTCCTCCTCCTTGCAGCTGGCTCATGGGCCCACATTCAGGGCCCCCACCTCGGGAGAAAATTCTCCCAATGTGCTCTGATGTTGAAAGAGTCAAGAAGAGAAGAAGGGAAAAAAAAACCCCGAAGTCCCAGGAAAACAAAGTTCAACTCTCCATCTCCCTCCAGAGAAAAGGAGCTGAAAACTGGCTAAAAAGAAACAAAGTTGCTTCCTCTGCTCTTGCTGCAAGCAGGATGCAGAGGAGTGTGTATGTGTGTCCTTGAACAAACGCTCTGAGAAGTTTGTCTGGCTTTTTTTTCCTCTCCCCCCTCTCAGGCTCAGTTGAAAGGCACAGAAATGCACAAAGTTCACTTCTGGGCATAGAGCAGCAATAGGGGGATACACATGATAAAGTCACCCCAAGACACAGGGACAGAGAATTCAGTGGAAAGACTCCGAGAATTCTGCTCCCAGAGATCATTCATTCCTGCTCACACTGACCCTTGTAGAAAGGGGACATCGTTCCCGGCAGCCTGTACTGAGCATGTGGCTCCTGAGTGGGGTTTGTTGTTTAGGAAACCTGCTCCGGCTTTTCCATTCTTTCCTTGCAAACAGGAAAACTTCTCCTGGGGCTGTGTGCAGGCAGAGCCCTGAGGAGAGCAGGTGGCACATGGTGCGCTGGGCTGGGACAGCCAGCTGCAGAGCTCAAGGGAAGAAGCCCAAAGTGTCACAATGGCTCCTTGCCTTCACATGCAACACCTGGGTCACAATGGTCTCCTTGATTCCATGAGGCCCCACTGTGTCACAATGGCTCCTTGGTTCCATCAGGTTCCGCAGTGTCACCATGGTCTCTTTTGATCCGCACTGTCATCATGGACAATTGGTTCCATGAGGCCCCGCAGTGTCACAATGGTCCCTTGCTTCCATAGCTTTGATGTTGTAACAATGGACTCCTTGCTTCTATGAGCTAGCCTGCTTTTTGCAGAGGTGTCTTTGGTTCCAACAAGGCCCCGCTGTGTCTCAGTGCACCCTGGCTTCCATGTGGATCTGGAGTATCACAAAGGCTCCTTGGTTCCACCAGGTCCTGCTGTGTCACAATGGGTCCTGTGGTCCCTGAGGCCCTCCAAAGTCATCATGGATGCTTGCTTCCATGAGGTTCCATTATGTGCCAGTGGTCATCTTGGTTCCAGGAGTTTCCTTAGTGTCACAATGCTCTCCATGCTTCCATTAGGCCCTGCTTTGCCACAATGGTCCCCTTGTTTCCATGAGGCCCCGCTGTGTCACAATGGACCTATGGTTCCGTGATGTTGCGTGGTGTCACTGTGCTCTTCTTGAATCCGCCGTGTAACCATGGACCATTGGTTCCGTGCAGCCGTGTCACAATGGGCTCCTTGATTCCATGATTCCCCACGGTGTCACAATGGAGCCTTGTTTCTAGGAGGTTCTGTACTGTCACAATTGCCTCCTTGATGCCATCAGCCCCTGCAGTGTCACAATGGCTCCTTGGTTCCATGAGGAACACAATAGCTTGGCATAAGCATTGAGCAACAGCTGCTGAACACACCTGGCAACATCTGCTTGCATCAAAAGAGGGCTTCAAGCTGACAATGGCACCAGCAGCTTCCATCTGCAACAGAGACCCAGGAAAGGACAGGCTGTGCCGGTTTGGACAAATTTGGAGGAAAATATCCTCTGATAGAAGGCAGGTTACACCCAGCCCTCCCCCACCAGGTTTTTGGAAAAAAGAACTTTCCTGGGAAGAAAGTGAAAGAGATAAAAACTATTTTTTTAACAAACACACAGGAAAAGGATAACAATGCTAAATATTAAAAGCTCTCGCTGTGCAGAGAAAGCTGGGATAATTTGAGAGTCCTTCTGTGTTTCGGTGGGGTCTCCTGAAACATCCATAGACAGCGAGGCCCGTGCAAAGAAACAGGGAGCGATTCTTGAGAGAAGTTTCAGAGCTCTTTCTTCTCCAGCCACATGGGCGGGGCACTGCCAAAGAACTGAGCAATCACGGCACAACCAGGGCCCTCCTCGCACAGGGCAACACAAAATAAGCAGTGCTGAACAGGGTTAGGGCACATGTGAGCAGGGAGCAGGGAGACCCCGTGCCCAGGCCATGCCTCTACCCCAGGGTCCCCTCTCCCATGACCTCATGGCAGGGGGGAGGAACCCCAACACTTCCGTAGGTGTAGTCTCTCTCCTCCTCCTTGCAGCTGGCTCATGGGCCCACATTCAGGGCCCCAACCTCGGGAGAAAATTCTCCCAATGTGCTCTGATGTTGAAAGAGTCAAGAAGAGAAGAAGGGAAAAAAACCCCCGAAGTCCCAGGAAAACAAAGTTCAACTCTCCATCTCCCCCCAGAGAAAAAGAGCTGAAAACTGGCTAAAAAGAAACAAGGTTGCTTCCTCCACTCTTGCTGCAAGCAGGATGCAGAGGAGTGTGTATGTGTGTCCTTGAACAAACGCTCTGAGAAGTTTGTCCGGTTTTTTTTCCTCTCCCCCCTCTCAGGCTCAGTTGAAAGGCACAGAAATGCACAAAGTTCACTTCTGGGCATAGAGCAGCAATAGGGGATACACACAATAAAGTCACCCCAAGACACAGGGACAGAGAATTCAGTGGAAAGACTCCGAGAATTCTGCTCCCAGAGATCATTCATTCCTGCTCACACTGACCCTTGTAGAAAGGGGACATCGTTCCAGGCAGCCTGTACTGAGCATGTGGCTCCTGAGTGGGGTTTGTTGTTTAGGAAACCTGCTCCGGCTTTTCCATTCTTTCCTTGCAAACAGGAAAACTTCTCCTGGGGCTGTGTGCAGGCAGAGCCCTGAGGAGAGCAGGTGGCACATGGTGCGCTGGGCTGGGACAGCCAGCTGCAGAGCTCAAGGGAAGAAGCCCAAAGTGTCACAATGGCTCCTTGCCTTCCCATGCAACACCTGGGTCACAATGGTCTCCTTGATTCCATGAGGCCCCACTGTGTCACAATGGCTCCTTGGTTCCATCAGGTTCCGCAGTGTCACCATGGTCTCCTTTGATCCGCACTGTCATCATGGACAATTGGTTCCATGAGGCCCCGCAGTGTCACAATGGTCCCTTGCTTCCATAGGTTTGATGTTGTAACAAAGGACTCCTTGCTTCTATGAGCTAGCCTGCTTTTTGCAGAGGTGTCTTTGGTTCCAACAAGGCCCCGCTGTGTCTCAGTGCACCCTGGCTTCCATGTGGATCTGGAGTATCACAAAGGCTCCTTGGTTCCACCAGGTCCTGCTGTGTCACAATGGGTCCTGTGGTCCCTGAGGCCCTCCAAAACCATCGTGGAGGCTTGCTTCCATGAGGTTCCATTATGTGCCAGTGGTCATCTTGGTTCCAGGAGTTTCCTTAGTGTCACAGTGCTCTCCATGCTTCCATTATGCCCTGCTTTGCCACAATGGTCCCCTTGTTTCCATGAGGCCCCGCTGTGTCACAATGGACCTATGGTTCCGTGATGTTGCGTGGTGTCACCGTGCTCTTCTTGAATCCGCCGTGTAACCATGGACCATTGGTTCCATGCAGCCGTGTCACAATGGGCTCCTTGATTCCATGATTCCCCACGGTGTCACAATGGAGCCTTGTTTCTAGGAGGTTCTGTACTGTCACAATTGCCTCCTTGATGCCATCAGCCCCTGCAGTGTCACAATGGCTCCTTGGTTCCATGAGGAACACAATAGCTTGGCATAAGCATTGAGCAACAGCTGCTGAACACACCTGGCAACATCTGCTTGCATCAAAAGAGGGCTTCAAGCTGACAATGGCACCAGCAGCT
This sequence comes from Aphelocoma coerulescens, assembly GCF_041296385.1. Taxonomy (NCBI): domain Eukaryota; kingdom Metazoa; phylum Chordata; class Aves; order Passeriformes; family Corvidae; genus Aphelocoma; species Aphelocoma coerulescens. The sequence goes on along the minus strand of NW_027183503.1, from coordinate 14,074 downwards.
TCCATCTGCAACAGACACCCAGGGAAAGGACAGGCTGTGCCGGTTTGGACAAATGTGGAGGAAAATATCCTCTGATAGAAGGCAGGTTACACCCAGCCCTCCCCCACCAGCTTCGGGAAAAAAGAATTTTCCTGGGAAGAAAGTGAAAGAGATAAAAACTACTTTTTTAACAAACACACAGGAAAAGGATAACAATGCTAAATATTAAAACCTCTCGCTGTGCAGAGAAAGCTGGGATAATTTGAGAGTCCTTCCGTGTTTCGGTGGGGTCTCCTGAAACATCCATAGACAGCGAGGCCCGTGCAAAGAAACAGGGAGCAATTCTTGAGAGAAGTTTCAGAGCTCTTTCTTCTCCAGCCACATGGGCGGGGCACTGCCAAAGAACTGAGCAATCACGGCACAACCAGGGCCCTCCTGGCACAGGGCAACACAAAATAAGCAGTGCTGAACACGATTAGGGCACATGTGAGCAGGGAGCAGGGAGACCCCGTGCCCAGGCCATGCCTCTACCCCAGGGTCCCCTCTCCCATGACCTCATGGCAGGGGGGAGGAACCCCAACACTTCCGTAGGTGTAGTCTCTCTCCTCCTCCTTGCAGCTGGCTCATGGGCCCACATTCAGGGCCCCCACCTCGGGAGAAAATTCTCCCAATGTGCTCTGATGTTGAAAGAGTCAAGAAGAGAAGAAGGGAAAAAAAAACCCCGAAGTCCCAGGAAAACAAAGTTCAACTCTCCATCTCCCTCCAGAGAAAAGGAGCTGAAAACTGGCTAAAAAGAAACAAAGTTGCTTCCTCTGCTCTTGCTGCAAGCAGGATGCAGAGGAGTGTGTATGTGTGTCCTTGAACAAACGCTCTGAGAAGTTTGTCTGGCTTTTTTTTCCTCTCCCCCCTCTCAGGCTCAGTTGAAAGGCACAGAAATGCACAAAGTTCACTTCTGGGCATAGAGCAGCAATAGGGGGATACACATGATAAAGTCACCCCAAGACACAGGGACAGAGAATTCAGTGGAAAGACTCCGAGAATTCTGCTCCCAGAGATCATTCATTCCTGCTCACACTGACCCTTGTAGAAAGGGGACATCGTTCCCGGCAGCCTGTACTGAGCATGTGGCTCCTGAGTGGGGTTTGTTGTTTAGGAAACCTGCTCCGGCTTTTCCATTCTTTCCTTGCAAACAGGAAAACTTCTCCTGGGGCTGTGTGCAGGCAGAGCCCTGAGGAGAGCAGGTGGCACATGGTGCGCTGGGCTGGGACAGCCAGCTGCAGAGCTCAAGGGAAGAAGCCCAAAGTGTCACAATGGCTCCTTGCCTTCACATGCAACACCTGGGTCACAATGGTCTCCTTGATTCCATGAGGCCCCACTGTGTCACAATGGCTCCTTGGTTCCATCAGGTTCCGCAGTGTCACCATGGTCTCTTTTGATCCGCACTGTCATCATGGACAATTGGTTCCATGAGGCCCCGCAGTGTCACAATGGTCCCTTGCTTCCATAGCTTTGATGTTGTAACAATGGACTCCTTGCTTCTATGAGCTAGCCTGCTTTTTGCAGAGGTGTCTTTGGTTCCAACAAGGCCCCGCTGTGTCTCAGTGCACCCTGGCTTCCATGTGGATCTGGAGTATCACAAAGGCTCCTTGGTTCCACCAGGTCCTGCTGTGTCACAATGGGTCCTGTGGTCCCTGAGGCCCTCCAAAGTCATCATGGATGCTTGCTTCCATGAGGTTCCATTATGTGCCAGTGGTCATCTTGGTTCCAGGAGTTTCCTTAGTGTCACAATGCTCTCCATGCTTCCATTAGGCCCTGCTTTGCCACAATGGTCCCCTTGTTTCCATGAGGCCCCGCTGTGTCACAATGGACCTATGGTTCCGTGATGTTGCGTGGTGTCACTGTGCTCTTCTTGAATCCGCCGTGTAACCATGGACCATTGGTTCCGTGCAGCCGTGTCACAATGGGCTCCTTGATTCCATGATTCCCCACGGTGTCACAATGGAGCCTTGTTTCTAGGAGGTTCTGTACTGTCACAATTGCCTCCTTGATGCCATCAGCCCCTGCAGTGTCACAATGGCTCCTTGGTTCCATGAGGAACACAATAGCTTGGCATAAGCATTGAGCAACAGCTGCTGAACACACCTGGCAACATCTGCTTGCATCAAAAGAGGGCTTCAAGCTGACAATGGCACCAGCAGCTTCCATCTGCAACAGAGACCCAGGAAAGGACAGGCTGTGCCGGTTTGGACAAATTTGGAGGAAAATATCCTCTGATAGAAGGCAGGTTACACCCAGCCCTCCCCCACCAGGTTTTTGGAAAAAAGAACTTTCCTGGGAAGAAAGTGAAAGAGATAAAAACTATTTTTTTAACAAACACACAGGAAAAGGATAACAATGCTAAATATTAAAAGCTCTCGCTGTGCAGAGAAAGCTGGGATAATTTGAGAGTCCTTCTGTGTTTCGGTGGGGTCTCCTGAAACATCCATAGACAGCGAGGCCCGTGCAAAGAAACAGGGAGCGATTCTTGAGAGAAGTTTCAGAGCTCTTTCTTCTCCAGCCACATGGGCGGGGCACTGCCAAAGAACTGAGCAATCACGGCACAACCAGGGCCCTCCTCGCACAGGGCAACACAAAATAAGCAGTGCTGAACAGGGTTAGGGCACATGTGAGCAGGGAGCAGGGAGACCCCGTGCCCAGGCCATGCCTCTACCCCAGGGTCCCCTCTCCCATGACCTCATGGCAGGGGGGAGGAACCCCAACACTTCCGTAGGTGTAGTCTCTCTCCTCCTCCTTGCAGCTGGCTCATGGGCCCACATTCAGGGCCCCAACCTCGGGAGAAAATTCTCCCAATGTGCTCTGATGTTGAAAGAGTCAAGAAGAGAAGAAGGGAAAAAAACCCCCGAAGTCCCAGGAAAACAAAGTTCAACTCTCCATCTCCCCCCAGAGAAAAAGAGCTGAAAACTGGCTAAAAAGAAACAAGGTTGCTTCCTCCACTCTTGCTGCAAGCAGGATGCAGAGGAGTGTGTATGTGTGTCCTTGAACAAACGCTCTGAGAAGTTTGTCCGGTTTTTTTTCCTCTCCCCCCTCTCAGGCTCAGTTGAAAGGCACAGAAATGCACAAAGTTCACTTCTGGGCATAGAGCAGCAATAGGGGATACACACAATAAAGTCACCCCAAGACACAGGGACAGAGAATTCAGTGGAAAGACTCCGAGAATTCTGCTCCCAGAGATCATTCATTCCTGCTCACACTGACCCTTGTAGAAAGGGGACATCGTTCCAGGCAGCCTGTACTGAGCATGTGGCTCCTGAGTGGGGTTTGTTGTTTAGGAAACCTGCTCCGGCTTTTCCATTCTTTCCTTGCAAACAGGAAAACTTCTCCTGGGGCTGTGTGCAGGCAGAGCCCTGAGGAGAGCAGGTGGCACATGGTGCGCTGGGCTGGGACAGCCAGCTGCAGAGCTCAAGGGAAGAAGCCCAAAGTGTCACAATGGCTCCTTGCCTTCCCATGCAACACCTGGGTCACAATGGTCTCCTTGATTCCATGAGGCCCCACTGTGTCACAATGGCTCCTTGGTTCCATCAGGTTCCGCAGTGTCACCATGGTCTCCTTTGATCCGCACTGTCATCATGGACAATTGGTTCCATGAGGCCCCGCAGTGTCACAATGGTCCCTTGCTTCCATAGGTTTGATGTTGTAACAAAGGACTCCTTGCTTCTATGAGCTAGCCTGCTTTTTGCAGAGGTGTCTTTGGTTCCAACAAGGCCCCGCTGTGTCTCAGTGCACCCTGGCTTCCATGTGGATCTGGAGTATCACAAAGGCTCCTTGGTTCCACCAGGTCCTGCTGTGTCACAATGGGTCCTGTGGTCCCTGAGGCCCTCCAAAACCATCGTGGAGGCTTGCTTCCATGAGGTTCCATTATGTGCCAGTGGTCATCTTGGTTCCAGGAGTTTCCTTAGTGTCACAGTGCTCTCCATGCTTCCATTATGCCCTGCTTTGCCACAATGGTCCCCTTGTTTCCATGAGGCCCCGCTGTGTCACAATGGACCTATGGTTCCGTGATGTTGCGTGGTGTCACCGTGCTCTTCTTGAATCCGCCGTGTAACCATGGACCATTGGTTCCATGCAGCCGTGTCACAATGGGCTCCTTGATTCCATGATTCCCCACGGTGTCACAATGGAGCCTTGTTTCTAGGAGGTTCTGTACTGTCACAATTGCCTCATTGATGCCATCAGCCCCTGCAGTGTCACAATGGCTCCTTGGTTCCATGAGGAACACAATAGCTTGGCATAAGCATTGAGCAACAGCTGCTGAACACACCTGGCAACATCTGCTTGCATCAAAAGAGTGCTTCAAGCTGACAATGGCACCAGCAGCTTCCATCTGCAACAGAGACCCAGGAAAGGACAGGCTGTGCCGGTTTGGACAAATGTGGAGGAAAATATCCTCTGATAGAAGGCAGGTTACACCCAGCCCTCCCCCACCAGGTTTTTGGAAAAAAGAACATTCCTGGGAAGAAAGTGAAAGAGATAAAAACTATTTTTTTAACAAACACACAGGAAAAGGATAACAATGCTAAATATTAAAAGCTCTCGCTGTGCAGAGAAAGCTGGGATAATTTGAGAGTCCTTCTGTGTTTCGGTGGGGTCTCCTGAAACATCCATAGACAGCGAGGCCCGTGCAAAGAAACAGGGAGCGATTCTTGAGAGAAGTTTCAGAGCTCTTTCTTCTCCAGCCACATGGGCGGGGCACTGCCAAAGAACTGAGCAATCACAGCACAACCAGGGCCCTCCTCACACAGGGCAACACAAAATAAGCAGTGCTGAACAGGGTTAGGGCACATGTGAGCAGGGAGCAGGGAGACCCCCCGTGCCCAGGCCATGCCTCTACCCCAGGGTCCCCTCTCCCATGACCGCATGGCAGGAGGGAGGAACCCCAACACTTCCGTAGGTGTAGTCTCTCTCCTCCTCCTTGCAGCTGGCTCATGGGCCCACATTCAGGGCCCCAACCTCGGGAGAAAATTCTCCCAATGTGGTCTGATGTTGAAAGAGTCAAGAAGAGGAGAAGGGAAAAAAACCCCCGAAGTCCCAGGAAAACAAAGTTCAACTCTCCATCTCCCTCCAGAGAAAAGGAGCTGAAAATTGGCTAAAAAGAAACAAGGTTGCTTCCTCCACTCTTGCTGCAAGCAGGATGCAGAGGAGTGTGTATGTGTGTCCTTGAACAAACGCTCTGAGAAGTTTGTCCGGTTTTTTTTCCTCTCCCCCCTCTCAGGCTCAGTTGAAAGGCACAGAAATGCACAAAGTTCACTTCTGGGCATAGAGCAGCAATAGGGGATACACACAATAAAGTCACCCCAAGACACAGGGACAGAGAATTCAGTGGAAAGACTCCGAGAATTCTGCTCCCAGAGATCATTCATTCCTGCTCACACTGACCCTTGTAGAAAGGGGACATCGTTCCAGGCAGCCTGTACTGAGCATGTGGCTCCTGAGTGGGGTTTGTTGTTTAGGAAACCTGCTCCGGCTTTTCCATTCTTTCCTTGCAAACAGGAAAACTTCTCCTGGGGCTGTGTGCAGGCAGAGCCCTGAGGAGAGCAGGTGGCACATGGTGCGCTGGGCTGGGACAGCCAGCTGCAGAGCTCAAGGGAAGAAGCCCAAAGTGTCACAATGGCTCCTTGCCTTCCCATGCAACACCTGGGTCACAATGGTCTCCTTGATTCCATGAGGCCCCACTGTGTCACAATGGCTCCTTGGTTCCATCAGGTTCCGCAGTGTCACCATGGTCTCCTTTGATCCGCACTGTCATCATGGACAATTGGTTCCATGAGGCCCCGCAGTGTCACAATGGTCCCTTGCTTCCATAGGTTTGATGTTGTAACAAAGGACTCCTTGCTTCTATGAGCTAGCCTGCTTTTTGCAGAGGTGTCTTTGGTTCCAACAAGGCCCCGCTGTGTCTCAGTGCACCCTGGCTTCCATGTGGATCTGGAGTATCACAAAGGCTCCTTGGTTCCACCAGGTCCTGCTGTGTCACAATGGGTCCTGTGGTCCCTGAGGCCCTCCAAAGTCATCATGGATGCTTGCTTCCATGAGGTTCCATTATGTGCCAGTGGTCATCTTGGTTCCAGGAGTTTCCTTAGTGTCACAATGCTCTCCATGCTTCCATTAGGCCCTGCTTTGCCACAATGGTCCCCTTGTTTCCATGAGGCCCCGCTGTGTCACAATGGACCTATGGTTCCGTGATGTTGCGTGGTGTCACTGTGCTCTTCTTGAATCCGCCGTGTAACCATGGACCATTAGTTCCGTGCAGCCGTGTCACAATGGGCTCCTTGATTCCATGATTCCCCACGGTGTCACAATGGAGCCTTGTTTCTAGGAGGTTCTTTACTGTCACAATTGCCTCATTGATGCCATCAGCCCCTGCAGTGTCACAATGGCTCCTTGGTTCCATGAGGAACACAATAGCTTGGCATAAGCATTGAGCAACAGCTGCTGAACACACCTGGCAACATCTGCTTGCATCAAAAGAGGGCTTCAAGCTGACAATGGCACCAGCAGCTTCCATCTGCAACAGAGACCCAGGAAAGGACAGGCTGTGCCGGTTTGGACAAATTTGGAGGAAAATATCCTCTGATAGAAGGCAGGTTACACCCAGCCCTCCCCCACCAGGTTTTTGGAAAAAAGAACTTTCCTGGGAAGAAAGTGAAAGAGATAAAAACTATTTTTTTAACAAACACACAGGAAAAGGATAACAATGCTAAATATTAAAAGCTCTCGCTGTGCAGAGAAAGCTGGGATAATTTGAGAGTCCTTCTGTGTTTCGGTGGGGTCTCCTGAAACATCCATAGACAGCGAGGCCCGTGCAAAGAAACAGGGAGCGATTCTTGAGAGAAGTTTCAGAGCTCTTTCTTCTCCAGCCACATGGGCGGGGCACTGCCAAAGAACTGAGCAATCACGGCACAACCAGGGCCCTCCTCACACAGGGCAACACAAAATAAGCAGTGCTGAACAGGGTTAGGGCACATGTGAGCAGGGAGCAGGGAGACCCCCCGTGCCCAGGCCATGCCTCTACCCCAGGGTCCCCTCTCCCATGACCGCATGGCAGGAGGGAGGAACCCCAACACTTCCGTAGGTGTAGTCTCTCTCCTCCTCCTTGCAGCTGGCTCATGGGCCCACATTCAGGGCCCCAACCTCGGGAGAAAATTCTCCCAATGTGGTCTGATGTTGAAAGAGTCAAGAAGAGGAGAAGGGAAAAAAACCCCCGAAGTCCCAGGAAAACAAAGTTCAACTCTCCATCTCCCTCCAGAGAAAAGGAGCTGAAAATTGGCTAAAAAGAAACAAGGTTGCTTCCTCCACTCTTGCTGCAAGCAGGATGCAGAGGAGTGTGTATGTGTGTCCTTGAACAAACGCTCTGAGAAGTTTGTCCGGTTTTTTTTCCTCTCCCCCCTCTCAGGCTCAGTTGAAAGGCACAGAAATGCACAAAGTTCACTTCTGGGCATAGAGCAGCAATAGGGGATACACACAATAAAGTCACCCCAAGACACAGGGACAGAGAATTCAGTGGAAAGACTCCGAGAATTCTGCTCCCAGAGATCATTCATTCCTGCTCACACTGACCCTTGTAGAAAGGGGACATCGTTCCAGGCAGCCTGTACTGAGCATGTGGCTCCTGAGTGGGGTTTGTTGTTTAGGAAACCTGCTCCGGCTTTTCCATTCTTTCCTTGCAAACAGGAAAACTTCTCCTGGGGCTGTGTGCAGGCAGAGCCCTGAGGAGAGCAGGTGGCACATGGTGCGCTGGGCTGGGACAGCCAGCTGCAGAGCTCAAGGGAAGAAGCCCAAAGTGTCACAATGGCTCCTTGCCTTCCCATGCAACACCTGGGTCACAATGGTCTCCTTGATTCCATGAGGCCCCACTGTGTCACAATGGCTCCTTGGTTCCATCAGGTTCCGCAGTGTCACCATGGTCTCCTTTGATCCGCACTGTCATCATGGACAATTGGTTCCATGAGGCCCCGCAGTGTCACAATGGTCCCTTGCTTCCATAGGTTTGATGTTGTAACAAAGGACTCCTTGCTTCTATGAGCTAGCCTGCTTTTTGCAGAGGTGTCTTTGGTTCCAACAAGGCCCCGCTGTGTCTCAGTGCACCCTGGCTTCCATGTGGATCTGGAGTATCACAAAGGCTCCTTGGTTCCACCAGGTCCTGCTGTGTCACAATGGGTCCTGTGGTCCCTGAGGCCCTCCAAAGTCATCATGGATGCTTGCTTCCATGAGGTTCCATTATGTGCCAGTGGTCATCTTGGTTCCAGGAGTTTCCTTAGTGTCACAATGCTCTCCATGCTTCCATTAGGCCCTGCTTTGCCACAATGGTCCCCTTGTTTCCATGAGGCCCCGCTGTGTCACAATGGACCTATGGTTCCGTGATGTTGCGTGGTGTCACCGTGCTCTTCTTGAATCCGCAGTGTAACCATGGACCATTGGTTCCGTGCAGCCGTGTCACAATGGGCTCCTTGATTCCATGATTCCCCACGGTGTCACAATGGAGCCTTGTTTCTAGGAGGTTCTTTACTGTCACAATTGCCTCATTGATGCCATCAGCCCCTGCAGTGTCACAATGGCTCCTTGGTTCCATGAGGAACACAATAGCTTGGCATAAGCATTGAGCAACAGCTGCTGAACACACCTGGCAACATCTGCTTGCATCAAAAGAGGGCTTCAAGCTGACAATGGCACCAGCAGCTTCCATCTGCAACAGAGACCCAGGAAAGGACAGGCTGTGCCGGTTTGGACAAATTTGGAGGAAAATATCCTCTGATAGAAGGCAGGTTACACCCAGCCCTCCCCCACCAGGTTTTTGGAAAAAAGAACTTTCCTGGGAAGAAAGTGAAAGAGATAAAAACTATTTTTTTAACAAACACACAGGAAAAGGATAACAATGCTAAATATTAAAAGCTCTCGCTGTGCAGAGAAAGCTGGGATAATTTGAGAGTCCTTCTGTGTTTCGGTGGGGTCTCCTGAAACATCCATAGACAGCGAGGCCCGTGCAAAGAAACAGGGAGCGATTCTTGAGAGAAGTTTCAGAGCTCTTTCTTCTCCAGCCACATGGGCGGGGCACTGCCAAAGAACTGAGCAATCACGGCACAACCAGGGCCCTCCTGGCACAGGGCAACACAAAATAAGCAGTGCTGAACAGGGTTAGGGCACATGTGAGCAGGGAGCAGGGAGACCCCCCGTGCCCAGGCCATGCCTCTACCCCAGGGTCCCCTCTCCCATGACCTCATGGCAGGGGGGAGGAACCCCAACACTTCCGTAGGTGTAGTCTCTCTCCTCCTCCTTGCAGCTGGCTCATGGGCCCACATTCAGGGCCCCAACCTCGGGAGAAAATTCTCCCAATGTGGTCTGATGTTGAAAGAGTCAAGAAGAGAAGAAGGGAAAAAAACCCCCGAAGTCCCAGGAAAACAAAGTTCAACTCTCCATCTCCCCCCAGAGAAAAAGAGCTGAAAACTGGCTAAAAAGAAACAAGGTTGCTTCCTCCACTCTTGCTGCAAGCAGGATGCAGAGGAGTGTGTATGTGTGTCCTTGAACAAACGCTCTGAGAAGTTTGTCCGGTTTTTTTTCCTCTCCCCCCTCTCAGGCTCAGTTGAAAGGCACAGAAATGCACAAAGTTCACTTCTGGGCATAGAGCAGCAATAGGGGATACACACAATAAAGTCACCCCAAGACACAGGGACAGAGAATTCAGTGGAAAGACTCCGAGAATTCTGCTCCCAGAGATCATTCATTCCTGCTCACACTGACCCTTGTAGAAAGGGGACATCGTTCCAGGCAGCCTGTACTGAGCATGTGGCTCCTGAGTGGGGTTTGTTGTTTAGGAAACCTGCTCCGGCTTTTCCATTCTTTCCTTGCAAACAGGAAAACTTCTCCTGGGGCTGTGTGCAGGCAGAGCCCTGAGGAGAGCAGGTGGCACATGGTGCGCTGGGCTGGGACAGCCAGCTGCAGAGCTCAAGGGAAGAAGCCCAAAGTGTCACAATGGCTCCTTGCCTTCCCATGCAACACCTGGGTCACAATGGTCTCCTTGATTCCATGAGGCCCCACTGTGTCACAATGGCTCCTTGGTTCCATCAGGTTCCGCAGTGTCACCATGGTCTCCTTTGATCCGCACTGTCATCATGGACAATTGGTTCCATGAGGCCCCGCAGTGTCACAATGGTCCCTTGCTTCCATAGGTTTGATGTTGTAACAAAGGACTCCTTGCTTCTATGAGCTAGCCTGCTTTTTGCAGAGGTGTCTTTGGTTCCAACAAGGCCCCGCTGTGTCTCAGTGCACCCTGGCTTCCATGTGGATCTGGAGTATCACAAAGGCTCCTTGGTTCCACCAGGTCCTGCTGTGTCACAATGGGTCCTGTGGTCCCTGAGGCCCTCCAAAACCATCGTGGAGGCTTGCTTCCATGAGGTTCCATTATGTGCCAGTGGTCATCTTGGTTCCAGGAGTTTCCTTAGTGTCACAGTGCTCTCCATGCTTCCATTATGCCCTGCTTTGCCACAATGGTCCCCTTGTTTCCATGAGGCCCCGCTGTGTCACAATGGACCTATGGTTCCGTGATGTTGCGTGGTGTCACCGTGCTCTTCTTGAATCCGCCGTGTAACCATGGACCATTGGTTCCATGCAGCCGTGTCACAATGGGCTCCGTGATTCCATGATTCCCCACGGTGTCACAATGGAGCCTTGTTTCTAGGAGGTTCTGTACTGTCACAATTGCCTCATTGATGCCATCAGCCCCTGCAGTGTCACAATGGCTCCTTGGTTCCATGAGGAACACAATAGCTTGGCATAAGCATTGAGCAACAGCTGCTGAACACACCTGGCAACATCTGCTTGCATCAAAAGAGTGCTTCAAGCTGACAATGGCACCAGCAGCTTCCATCTGCAACAGAGACCCAGGAAAGGACAGGCTGTGCCGGTTTGGACAAATGTGGAGGAAAATATCCTCTGATAGAAGGCAGGTTACACCCAGCCCTCCCCCACCAGGTTTTTGGAAAAAAGAACATTCCTGGGAAGAAAGTGAAAGAGATAAAAACTATTTTTTTAACAAACACACAGGAAAAGGATAACAATGCTAAATATTAAAAGCTCTCGCTGTGCAGAGAAAGCTGGGATAATTTGAGAGTCCTTCTGTGTTTCGGTGGGGTCTCCTGAAACATCCATAGACAGCGAGGCCCGTGCAAAGAAACAGGGAGCGATTCTTGAGAGAAGTTTCAGAGCTCTTTCTTCTCCAGCCACATGGGCGGGGCACTGCCAAAGAACTGAGCAATCACAGCACAACCAGGGCCCTCCTCACACAGGGCAACACAAAATAAGCAGTGCTGAACAGGGTTAGGGCACATGTGAGCAGGGAGCAGGGAGACCCCCCGTGCCCAGGCCATGCCTCTACCCCAGGGTCCCCTCTCCCATGACCGCATGGCAGGAGGGAGGAACCCCAACACTTCCGTAGGTGTAGTCTCTCTCCTCCTCCTTGCAGCTGGCTCATGGGCCCACATTCAGGGCCCCAACCTCGGGAGAAAATTCTCCCAATGTGCTCTGATGTTGAAAGAGTCAAGAAGAGGAGAAGGGAAAAAAACCCCCGAAGTCCCAGGAAAACAAAGTTCAACTCTCCATCTCCCTCCAGAGAAAAGGAGCTGAAAATTGGCTAAAAAGAAACAAGGTTGCTTCCTCCACTCTTGCTGCAAGCAGGATGCAGAGGAGTGTGTATGTGTGTCCTTGAACAAACGCTCTGAGAAGTTTGTCCGGTTTTTTTTCCTCTCCCCCCTCTCAGGCTCAGTTGAAAGGCACAGAAATGCACAAAGTTCACTTCTGGGCATAGAGCAGCAATAGGGGATACACACAATAAAGTCACCCCAAGACACAGGGACAGAGAATTCAGTGGAAAGACTCCGAGAATTCTGCTCCCAGAGATCATTCATTCCTGCTCACACTGACCCTTGTAGAAAGGGGACATCGTTCCAGGCAGCCTGTACTGAGCATGTGGCTCCTGAGTGGGGTTTGTTGTTTAGGAAACCTGCTCCGGCTTTTCCATTCTTTCCTTGCAAACAGGAAAACTTCTCCTGGGGCTGTGTGCAGGCAGAGCCCTGAGGAGAGCAGGTGGCACATGGTGCGCTGGGCTGGGACAGCCAGCTGCAGAGCTCAAGGGAAGAAGCCCAAAGTGTCACAATGGCTCCTTGCCTTCCCATGCAACACCTGGGTCACAATGGTCTCCTTGATTCCATGAGGCCCCACTGTGTCACAATGGCTCCTTGGTTCCATCAGGTTCCGCAGTGTCACCATGGTCTCCTTTGATCCGCACTGTCATCATGGACAATTGGTTCCATGAGGCCCCGCAGTGTCACAATGGTCCCTTGCTTCCATAGGTTTGATGTTGTAACAAAGGACTCCTTGCTTCTATGAGCTAGCCTGCTTTTTGCAGAGGTGTCTTTGGTTCCAACAAGGCCCCGCTGTGTCTCAGTGCACCCTGGCTTCCATGTGGATCTGGAGTATCACAAAGGCTCCTTGGTTCCACCAGGTCCTGCTGTGTCACAATGGGTCCTGTGGTCCCTGAGGCCCTCCAAAACCATCGTGGAGGCTTGCTTCCATGAGGTTCCATTATGTGCCAGTGGTCATCTTGGTTCCAGGAGTTTCCTTAGTGTCACAATGCCCTCCATGCTTCCATTAGGCCCTGCTTTGCCACAATGGTCCCCTTGTTTCCATGAGGCCCCGCTGTGTCACAATGGACCTATGGTTCCGTGATGTTGCGTGGTGTCACCGTGCTCTTCTTGAATCCGCCATGTAACCATGGACCATTGGTTCCATGCAGCCGTGTCACAATGGGCTCCTTGATTCCATGATTCCCCACGGTGTCACAATGGAGCCTTGTTTCTAGGAGGTTCTGTACTGTCACAATTGCCTCCTTGATGCCATCAGCCCCTGCAGTGTCACAATGGCTCCTTGGTTCCATGAGGAACACAATAGCTTGGCATAAGCATTGAGCAACAGCTGCTGAACACACCTGGCAACATCTGCTTGCATCAAAAGAGTGCTTCAAGCTGACAATGGCACCAGCAGCTTCCATCTGCAACAGAGACCCAGGAAAGGACAGGCTGTGCCGGTTTGGACAAATGTGGAGGAAAATATCCTCTGATAGAAGGCAGGTTACACCCAGCCCTCCCCCACCAGGTTTTTGGAAAAAAGAACTTTCCTGGGAAGAAAGTGAAAGAGATAAAAACTATTTTTTTAACAAACACACAGGAAAAGGATAACAATGCTAAATATTAAAAGCTCTCGCTGTGCAGAGGAAGCTGGGATAATTTGAGAGTCCTTCTGTGTTTCGGTGGGGTCTCCTGAAACATCCATAGATAGCGAGGCCCGTGCAAAGAAACAGGGAGCGATTCTTGAGAGAAGTTTCAGAGCTCTTTCTTCTCCAGCCACATGGGCGGGGCACTGCCAAAGAACTGAGCAATCACGGCACAACCAGGGCCCTCCTGGCACAGGGCAACACAAAATAAGCAGTGCTGAACAGGGTTAGGGCACATGTGAGCAGGGAGCAGGGAGACCCCTGTGCCCAGGCCATGCCTCTACCCCAGGGTCCCCTCTCCCACGACCTCATGGCAGGGGGGAGGAACCCCAACACTTCCGTAGGTGTAGTCTCTCTCCTCCTCCTTGCAGCTGGCTCATGGGCCCACATTCAGGGCCCCCACCTCGGGAGAAAATTCTCCCAATGTGCTCTGATGTTGAAAGAGTCAAGAAGAGAAGAAGGGGAAAAAAACCCCCGAAGTCCCAGGAAAACAAAGTTCAACTCTCCATCTCCCCCCAGAGAAAAGGAGCTGAAAACTGGCTAAAAAGAAACAAAGTTGCTTCCCTCTGCTCTTGCTGCAAGCAGGATGCAGAGGAGTGTGTATGTGTGTCCTTGAACAAACGCTCTGAGAAGTTAGTCCGGTTTTTTTTTTCCTCTCCCCCCTCTCAGGCTCAGTTGAAAGGCACAGAAATGCACAAAGTTCACTTCTGGGCATAGAGCAGCGATAGGGGATACACACGATAAAGTCACCCCAAGACACAGGGACAGAGAATTCAGTGG